>NC_136630.1:7097320-7479863 GCF_933228915.1 Telmatherina bonti
AGACATCTTCCTGCCAGCGTCATTTAGCAGCATGTTTGGTGATTATCCTTCTAAATGAACTCCTAACTGCTTTGCTTAATAAAAACTCATCTGCTGCAGCTTATTTCCCACGTTTAGACAAACAGAGCATGAAGACTAGTCTGAGTTAGTTTATTGGTTATCAAGGAAAATGAAATCTAAATGTAACAAACGCAAAAGGAGACGGTGTTGATGTGGGGACAGCTAGAGCCCGTTTCCGCCTGGCAATAATGGTTTCATTTTAAATGTCACACAGTGTTTCTTCCACTGAAATTCACTCAAACTGAAACTGCTGGTTAGAGCGGTAGCTGTCCAAAAGCACGGCGCGGGATTACCCAACCAGGTGGCGAGCCAAAGAGGCGGTGAATGGAAAGCCAGTCCGCCGCCGGCCTTTCACAGCAAAGCTCGGAGATTATCTTAGCACAGATCTGAACATGCAAGTCTGTGTGTTGTTTGTATTTGTTTGACTGCATTTGTGGGTGTTTGTACATATTTGTCTGTTTGATTGTGTGTGTGTGTGTGAGTGAGTTCAGCTGCGGTGAATGTGTGCCCAGATGTGCATGTGCTTGTCTGCGTTTGTGAGAGTTTGTGCCAGAGTGGGACAGTCCTGTGCATGGCAGATGGGCAGGGAGGGGCTCAGCCGATCCCTCTGACACCCAGCAGGCCTGAAGGCTCGATGTGTGTCGGTACGGTGTGTTCTCACCTGTCACGCAGTTCCCAGAAGCTGCTTTGCTTTGATTCAGATGTTGAACACAGATCTGCTTTAACAGGCCTGCAGTAACCGTCGCCATCACTCCTCTGCAGGAATGAATTCGCTCTCGATCCCAAGTATCCTGCTGTTAAAGCTCCGCCTTGACGTCTCTGCATGTGTTACTGAAATTATAGCTCTTCCTATAAGCACAGCTACAAAACTCAGCAATGCATCCTGCAAATCTGAGCTGCAATTTAGCTCAAGTGTTGATCCAGCCTCCTGTTGGGGAAGCAGGTTGAAAACAGCTTCCAAATGTGCAGCAGCATATAAGACACTGCGTCGTTTCCCCGTCCAGATGCAGCCAGAAGGTGCCATTCAGGCTTTTGTTACGCTGAAACCAATGAGCCAAACCTGTCAAATATTGGTTCACGCTCAAGTAAAAGAATCAAATTCCTTCACGAAACATTTAATCGATCTGGAACGACTGAAAATAAACTCAAGTTATTGCTTGATGGTTCCTGTAATCTTCTGAAATGCACCGTCCTGTGCCAAAGTCTTGCCATTGCTCTCACGCAGCCGGACTTTCTACTAATCTTTTAAAGTGCGCCAAGCAAACATACACACTCGTACACTACACATAATGCATCTTTTGCAAAGGCTATTTCACATTTAATCTTTAGTAGGCACCAACAGACTCCCCATTTGCACCCATTTCTTAGGTGTGACAGGCATCTGGTTCTGTTCTTGCAGCAAGAAGGTGATTCCCTGAACCTGGTTCGTCTCAGCGTGGTGCGAAGTGTGTCCATATAAAATCTGAGGAAATGGGACAAGAGGACTGAAGACGAAGCCTTAGAGAGTTTCCTACAGCAGATTAAGAGCATCTGAAAGGGATGTTCTTGAGGGAAAAGAAATTCTGCAAATGGGAACGGAGAGATGCATCCGAACCATCAGACGATCCGTAAGGAGAGGCTGAAATTGGCTGAATGACAACAACTGGACTGCATTGATAGTACACGGGTTAAAAGGCTGGAGCTCATCGTTACTGAGGCAGGGTGGGATTAATTAGAACAGAACGACTTCCACAGGAGACGTATTCCTGAAAACTAATGCAAAACATTACAAGAGTGCTTGTCTAAGAGGGTTCAGACCCCATTTAAGTAAACCTCCTACTTTTAAACATGTTAGACTGTGATGCACCGCACCTACTTCATTTTCCAACCAAGCCTTTAGCGCAGTACAGCAGAAGACAGAAAAAGACATGTTGCAGGCCTGACATCTGCTTCCCACAGTGCAGACAGGCATATTCCAGCAAACTTGTCAAGAAGCCAGAACAAAACTTGGCTCTGTCCAAAATAAGTTGGTTATGCAAACAAGCATCACTCTCCAGCATTGCTCTCCAATCATTTGTTGACTTTGCAATCTAAATCTCTGGAAAAACAATCACCCTAATCACAGCATGTCAATCCCAGCTGTCAGAACCTCTCAGTTAATCTTTTATTTATATCAAATCAATCATTCCTGAGTGTAAACTACAGCTTCTCAGTCGTTACCCGACGCCTTGCCGCAAGTTAAACGATTTAGCTCATCTTAAAGCATTAGATGTGAATTTAAAATGTTCCCACTTTAACATGGAATCCACAACTTGCTGAGATTAATGGGTCTTTTGCAAAGCTGACTGGATGTGAGGCAGTAACCTTCCAACGAATTCCAGCTTCAACAGCGATGCAAAGTCCAGCCCTGTTCACTGAAAGCAAACACGAAGCAGCAGAGTCAATGAGGAAGATCGCTGGTCATCATGGCCACCACCGTGACAGCAGACCTCACTTAGCTGCATGCTAACGTTGATAGCAGCGACCACAAAAAGGGAAAAGTCCAACGCTGAGCAAGATAATGCTCTTTAGGAATAGCGCTGACTGTTGCAACCAGGGGCGTGTGTGTGTGTGTGTGTGTGTGTGTGTTTGATGTGATGCTGGCCAGATGCCAGAAAGAGGACAGTGAGTTGAGAAAGCCTGTTGCATGTTGCAGACGACTTCCAGCGTGTTTTACTGCACTGTCAGCAGGCTAAAGGGATCCCTCAGAGTTCTACAGTCTAGCCTTGTTCTCAAATACAGAAAAGGGGAGAAAGTTACACAAAATCTGCTTTTTTTTTTCCTCTCAGTAAAGCACTAGAAACATTCTCAGCTGAGAAAACTTGTCGTCCTCTGGTACATCACAGTTGTTTTCCTGTTTACGGATCAGTCTGAGGAATCAAAAAGCTTCCGAAGCCGACAAACAGAGCGAGCTGTGCAGCTCAGGTTTACTGTACCTTCCCAAAAAAAACAAATCTGATACCAGCACCTGTGGAAATAAGACACCGTGATACAGCGAGGAAAATAATACCAGCCTCACCTTTCAGCAGCCTGCTGCCTTTGATACAGTGTCAAGGCATCGGAGCAGCTTGCAGACCTCATGTCTGCATGTGTGCAGAAACCTGAATTCCTCACATTAAAGCCCATCTTCCCGCCCAACGCTTCTTACCTCGGTGGTCACTTGTCTTCACCTCAGAGCTTTTTATATTCACATTTGATGCCACCTTTCATCCCGACACAGGTCTCAGGGAACTCTGCAAGCACAAGAGGAGAAAAACGGATGACTCCTTCTTATCGTTGCCGCTAACACAAGAAAAATAAACACTGGGCGGAACGCCACCGCTGATGGATCCGGTGAGAAAGGAGGTAGTGAAATCCTACAGACAGCTACAACAGCAGCACCAGCACATGGCCACCGGTGCACGCGTGTACTGCCAAGTCACGGATGGAAGACGTGGGAGGAGTCTGCAAGTTTGAGGAAAATCCCCAAAGAAGGTCCGAGGTTTTTTATGAAAACAATGTTAGATTTTCCTGTAACCAGCTTAACACTGAAAGGCTTAGTTTTCTAATCCTTCAGCCAGATGAAGAGGCTGTCCTGAGGAATCACAGGGAGTTCATGCACAAACACACTGTCTGCTCAGGAAATCCCTGCAGCATAGCTGGCTGGTTTTCCCTTCATGATCCCCCCTGGCTATTCTGGTCTTCATGCATCAGGGCCTATTTAAAGTATTCAGCAAATTATTTCAGCCATTATTTTCACTGAAAAACAGAATTACTTGGGAACTAAATAAAGTGAAAAGAAATCAGAAGGTGAATAAATATCGGTTGTTATCGGCCGAACCGATATTACCGTCAGGATATTGTGCATCGCTACATTTAATCCTCCTTTTGGAAAACAGCGACAAACTGGGCCGCTCAATGTTTTCAAAAGAATTCTCAAGGTCTAATACGGGACTGCTCCCACGTTTAAAGACACGTTACGTAACTTTCTGACGTTAAAACTCCGCGTTCTGGACCTGCTGGATGACACGGTGACGTCCATCATGAGCCGCTGCTGCCCAGCCTGAGGCTGACAAGCTGAAGTTAAATATAAAAGTATAAAAGCGTAAAAACGCTTATACACTAATAAATATGACAAGATGACTGCGGTGAAAGGAAAAGACATGCCTTAACACACCTGAACTTAAAGGTAGAGTATGTAAGATTTTCAATATTTTCTAAATAAATTAACTAATAAAATAACTACAATCATAATTAGATAGTTTTTTAAACATGTAGGTTCCAGTCTGTCCATATTTGATGCATTATTAAATTACAAGTTTAATCAATGACAAAAAGCACTTTTTTTTTTTTTTTACTGGTAGGCAAACATTTAAGAAGGGTCTTTGTCATTAATTAAACTTGTAATTTAATAACACATCAAATATGGACAGACTGGAACCTACATGTTTAAAAAAAATCTAATTATGATTGTAGTTATTTTTTTAGTTAATTTATTTTTACAATATTGAAAATCTTACATACTCTACCTTTAAAGTAAATGTTTTTACAAACAGAACGGCCTCCATCTTGGCGGACGACCATATAAGTAAATGTAATTTCACATGTAATCCCTTCATAGCGAATGAGATTTAATCTGCGTCTTTGCGGTTGATCTCATAACGTGATCTGATGGAGGCAAATTGAATTATGCTTCACATCTGTCTCTCTCCACGGCTAGCAGTCAGAGGAACACACCAGCTTCGTGTCGCATAATCCATAAGAAGACATAATCGCTTCGGCCGAATCATTTTCAGGATCGTTCATTAATGTTACCTGTGCAGGTTAAAAACAGGTCAAACCTCCGTAGTTTGGCCGTAAACGGGGTTTTATGGCTACAATAGCTCAGTCAAACCATGCATTTGTCTGTACTTACAATAAATGCATTTAAATAACTGGCTCAGCCTGCATGGAACAGCATTGACCCCCGCATCCTCGCTCTGCACGACCGCTTGCTTCTCCATCACACCACCAGCATTTACTCTTAAACGGGGATGTGAGAGATACAAGGCCAATGTAAACTGTCATTTCCTATAGAAACTTAAAGCATTCCACCATCAGGGGGTAAAAATGTTAAAGAAAAAGAACACATTTCTTCATTTCAGCCCTAACTGGGACATAAAAACACACTCTCATTAACACACACGCACACAGTTACTCACACACAACCTTTCCTGCCAGTTACATTTTTCCGAGCTGTATCGTCATCATCAGATGACATTAAGCACCTCCGACTCCTCGGCCAGGCCACCTGAGGCCGTTTCTATCTCACAATGTGGAGATAATGAAATCATTCTGATCGAATGCAGACGGATGAGGCGGCTTTTTGGCAACACTATCAATAGAAACATGGAGAAGAATGGCTGGCCTTTGGGTGTTTGATTATGTCTCACTGAAGTCACACTGACTAAAACAACAGCCTCGTGCTGCAGTCGTCTTCTGTGTCGCATTGATCTTCTCTATTTGGCATTTTACCTTTTTAATTTAATACCAATCTGTTGATTTCTCAAACCTTTTCTGAATGAAATCAAAGAATGTTGGCAAATAAAAGCAATTCTATAGAAATATGATGATCCTTAAATTCTGCTTTTGGTTTAAATAATTATGGATTAATAATAAATAATAACAAGATGCATTTATAATCAAGAACTAGTTCAGCTGACTTTAGTTGTGCTGCTACTACAACACATCCGGCTCCTGCTTGTAGGGACCAGGTAGATGTACGCTCATAACTCTCTGTGGTGTCTTGAAAGCTCTGCAGGGAAAGATAAACCTGGAGCCAGTAAAGCAGCTGATGATATCATAAAAAATGCAGGCATCCATCTTTTTTTCAATCCCACGTGTTCCTGTACAGGTTCACGAGGGAGCTGAAGCGTATCCAACCAATTAACAGGCAGGGTACATCCAGGACAGGTCGCCAGTCCATCACAGGAAATAAACACAAAATATATATTTCAAACACCTAGATTAACCAAACGTACGGCACCAGGATAAGTTACAGACATGGGACTATTATGGCCTGTTCTTTGGGAGCAATTTGGGCCCGTTGTGCTTTTTACATATGACTGGTCAGCAGGGCCGGCCTGAGCCTTTATGGGGCCCCGAGCAGTGTCTGATTCGGGCCCCCCAAACTCCCTACACCATCTCAGCACCACCAGTCCTCAACTTTCACTGGAGCTTAAATATCAGACAGTAAATACATGAACAGACCCATTCATGCATTACTTATGGTTAGTTTACATTATGGTTTAACTTTGGATGTAGTTTTTAACGTCACTGTGTTAGAAATGATACTATACTTTCTTTTTTACACTGTTATATTTATTCATTCGTTTAATCATTCATTCATTCTTTATTTATTTATTCATTTATTTATTTATTTTATAGCAGCTGGGTGGAGTTTCATTATTAATTCCTTCAGAACATTTTCTCAGGGACAAAGTATGAAACTTAAAAAAGAAAAAAGGGTCCAATATTAATAAATGATATGAATGTGGCATACTGCATTTATAATTTAAATGAAATCATCAGCAGATGAGACACATTTCTTTATAGAACTTGGAACAAATGTACAGAATTATGCAAATATGCTACAAAATAAGCTACAATTGTTGCCAACTTGAATTTGATTTCTTACAACAGTAAATCTCAAAGTTTCTAGTTCACTCTGCTGTACAAACAACTGCAAACACAGCAGTCCAGCAGGGTGCAGAGGAAGCATTTAAGAGGACATTCAAAACAAGCTGAAAAGAAATAAAAGAAATGACATGAAACCAAAAAGCTACAATAGAATGAGATAAAATGCAAGAAGCAAAAGTTAAAAATTGAAGGTTAATAGTTTAATAAAAGGCAGAAAACAGAAATATGTCAAAGCTTCATATGTTTTTTATTTTTTATTCCTCCAGTTGATGTACTCGGTGAAAGACTTGATCAATAAAATGAGGAATTGACCACCTGAGTTCAGGCCAACTAGAGTTTTAATTAGTTCAACTGGACACCTCCAGTTCATCCAGGTAATCAGAGCACCGTAGCAGCTGACGGGACATGCCGGATGACAGCAAAGCACACAACTTAGAACCTTAAAATCTCCGTCAGGCTCACCGTCATGTCAGATGTCAAGCCAGAAAATCCACACTCATCCAATTTATTCTGGGACCTGAAACAAACTGAAGACCCGACTTTAAAGCCGGAGCGGGAAGCGGAAACAGCAGCTGACGGTACGCAGACAGCAACCACATGAAGAAGAAAGGGATCAATTTTTAATTTAGAAATTTAAATAGATTTTTAATCGCCAATTTGGGAAAAAAAAAAAACTTGTTAGATCAACATTTTCTACATAACTGGACAATAAGTGAACAAAGACCACTTATTAAACTGTTCCTCTGTGATTTCTGCTTCCTAATCTCATCCCACTCGTGCAGTCAGACTAAGGCGGGTTGTACGTTTGCAGGATTAGTGCATACAAGAGCTCACGCCACAGCTTCATACATGACCTATAAACCTGAGGTAAAGAGAAGTTCCCTCCTCTGAACTGAACTGCTCATTCACTCATCCGTTGGCCACGCATCTGATTATCCAGCTAATCCGCATGCTAAGCCAGCTCTTAGCCACCCGGGAGAGCATACATATGCAACCTCACATGAAGACAAAAGTGTCAGCCACTCGGAGGTCAACTTCAAGCTGAGAGCAATAAAACATGTTTCACTTCCTGCTTTCCTGAAGGACAACACAGCTAGCTTAAAGAGGAGTAATGTGAAGGAAAAGTCTTTTTATTTAACTTTCATTTCTAAAGTAATCTCACTGCAGGGACATGTTGAAGGGTTGTGTCTCTCTACACCGTTTTTAGGCTGTACAAGCAGATCAAGACAAAAAAAAGCAGGCAGAAAGAGCAACAGTGGAAGTGTTGCAGTGCTTTTCTCTGTGTCACTGCAAAGGGGAGGATCTGTACCAGACACACGGGAGTTTCATCCATATTATCTGCCAGACAGCTGGCTTAATTCTGCTTGTGGTTTATATAAGAGCTGGTACAGATGCAGCCTGCAACGTCATCAGTTCAGTCCTTGCTAGGATACAAACATAACATCCTGAAGCATTCCTACTGATTTCTGGAGATTTTAATGTCTCCAAACATTTCAAGAAGTTGAAAATCTGAAATATGAAGAGCTCATTAGCAGGTTGTGGTTTCCTCTTGCCACCTACACACCCACTCAGCTCAGCTCAACTCACCTACACACCCAGCTAGAATTTCCCTCCAGGAAATAAAAGTAATGAAACTCAATTTAATTTAAGCAAAGCTGTGTTTATCCCTGGAAACTAATTTGCAGCAGCTATTCCTTTAAGTTTTTTCCATCTACTGCCACTAATTATTTGTTTTTCTAATTATTATCATTAGCATTTATTATGACTATTACTGTTGTTTTAGTCTTTTAAATATTACAATGCAGAGCTGCACACCGCTACCGTGCCATGATGCACAAATTAAACATACAAGTGCTGTCAGGCATCATCACGACGCCTTCCAGCAACAAGGCGGCTGCAGACAGGGCAGGTCAGCTGCTGTCCTCCGGCTGGGAAACACCTCTATGGAAAATCAGGACTTCTTCCTCTTTCTTTTCAATTATATTCTCTTAATAATTAAACTGAAAAGTTCCCTTAAAAAATGACAACTTCAACACGATAAAAATAAAAGTCACCTTTTTGTTCTTGGGACTGATTGTCGTTTTACTCTCAGAGTGTTATTCTGACGTAAGGAAGCATCGTTGGTGAGAGCTGCACTGCAGCCAGGACGCCTTCGAGTTCAGCCGATCAGCTGTGAGCTCGTTCTAGAAATAAACCGCCTGACCTGACTGCAGCATCGCATCAGCGACGGTTCATAAGGACCATAAAGTAGCTACGGTCAGCCGGAGCTCTGATGCAGCTGAGCTGCTGGGGTTAAGCAATCCAGCTGATTCTGGTCTACAGATGTTTTCTTTTCTCAAATAAAGAAAAACTTCCATTTAAAGACATTTTTGATCATTTAAAAATGCCCAAATCCATATTTATTCAAACTAAACTGAAAATGTTTTAATTTAGCAACAGAAAAAGTATTCTGCTTTAAAAAGCTTCAGACCATAGAATAGTCAGAATATTACATAGGGTAGACTGTACCGCAATTCACCCAACTGTGGAGTTAAATATCACCATCTGAAAAAAGAAAAACAAGGTTTTTTTCTTATGTTGTTTGAACAAACAAAAGAGGAGCCAAAAACAGATCAAATTTTACAGATTGAAGCATCTTCATTGCTGCTTTTTGAGTGTAATAATGCCTGATAACTGACAAATAATAACATTTTTCTTCCAAAACATTTGACTCAAACAGCCAGAAAGAGGGACAGGGAATTATTCTGTCAATATCAGAACACGTGAGCTGCGGTCATGTGACATCCTGGAGAGAAAAACAACACGCAGCCCGAACAGTGAGGCAACACAAGCGTGTCAGGTTCAGTGATTAGTCTCATTTTCAAGGCACCAAGTAGGAGATGTTGCTTTTTTTTTTTTTTTTTTTTTTTTTTTTTTTAGCCTATTTAGAGCTAAAATCCTGAATGTTTAACAATAAATGTCACGAAAAACACAGTTTTTCTGGAACATGTCTCAACTGCAAACCATTTCCACAAATGTTGATTGATTAGCTTCAAATTACTGTCAATATGTGTCATTTAAAACCAAAGAATTTGATGTGTTTTTAACTTCAAAGCACAGGAGAAGATGTATAGAGCAGTTCTTGTTTCACTTCATTTTTTACTTTGATACCTCCGTCTGGGACGCATCATTTTACCACATAGATAAATTCTTTTTACAATATATCAGGCAAAACTTGTTAATTACCTTAAAAATACTTTTATATGTTGCAAACATGTGGAAAACTTCTTAATATTCACCTCTTCAGCTTGTGCTGTTGTTGATGTTTTAGATATTAGCAGCAACATGCTAACAATTCTGTCACAATAATATAATTATCTGTTTTTATAACTTTTTTGTTCCCACACTACCATATTATACAGAATTTAGCGCTGTAAACAATCATGCGGTCTATTCTGATATTAGTTTTTAAGTCAGTGCAGATGCTTTAATCGTAAAGTACAAATATCCTTCCCGAGCTCATAGATGTGTGTGTAATGTGACCATTTCTTTGTGTTGATGGTAGTTTCTGTTCTGCTCATGATTCCTGAACAGAGGAGCAATAAATAAAACACATTTTCTTTTCTCCACTTGTCAGATAGTTAAACACCTACAAGTTTTTCTGGTTGTATTTATTCCACATCGAATCAGCCGTTGTGCAAACCTCACTTCAATGTGTGGATTATCTGCGCTGATGTCTTAGAAGGGAAATAAGACTCGTACATGTATGTTTAGTTTCATGCTTAGTTGGCGGAGTTGAAGTTATTTAATCATTTCTGTTGTTTCAGTATTATTTGTATTGAGCAGCCTTTTTTTAAGGTGGAACCAAAGTTTCTGTGATGTTGAATTCTGGATCTTTTTTTTTCTAAAAGCTCTTCAAGCAGCGGCATGAGATCCCGTTAAAGAGTGAAAGAATGTTACAATAGAAAAAAAAAACCACTTGGGACTCATGCACCAGGAAGATCTTATTTAACCCCCTTTTTATTTAATGCGGCCAATAAAGTATGTCAGCTTGTGTTTATTTTTCTTTATTTATTAATGTAGACGCTAATGTGTCAAAGTCACACCACGCTCGACCTGTTGATTGATATGTTGTCTGTCATGTAATATATTTTTGTGTCTTTTCTTACAGTTCTCACAGCATGGTTGACGGCTTGTGTGTACATATAAATGCCTGGAACGTAATTAAATCTGAGGGGTGTTACAGTGAACTGAACATATGGAGTGTTGTTGCCGTGGGAACCGGTTCGTCGCTTTCTGTTACATAGTTTTAGATGTGATTTAGATGTCCTGAATCAATTCATTTTCTTTCAAAGCTGCATTGAGATCAGAAAATTCCTCTACAAACTAAAGTAGAATGGAAACAAACCAGGAGGATCATTTTAATTTCTAAAGTTAGAGGAACAACAACAGCTGTCATACACCCAACCTAGAAAATATGTTTTTATAAACCAAAACAGTCCGGAACAAATTTCCGACAGTATCATTCTGCAGAGTCACGACTGAAATAAACCGCATCTACTAACCCAGTGGTTCCCAAACCGGAGAGCAAGAGTTGACTTTCAGGTTCGGAGCTACATTTGAGCTCATATGTATTCATCCCCTTTCATTACAGAAAAGGCTGAATTTACAACTCAAATAACTGGAGACTTAAAAAAGGAACAATAACTAAAAATTTGCAAAAATATAATTTAGTAATATAAGACACTCTTTTTTTTCATTTAATTAAGTTGAAGAAAGAAAAAACAAACAAACAAATTGGTCCTGGACAAATGAGAGACTTTTCTGTTGAACAGTGGGACAAAATACCTGTCAACAGGTGCAGAAGTCTGACTGAGAGGAACAGAAAACATCTGACTGGAGCGGAAACATTAAAGGATTGTTCTACTAAATATTACTTTATGACTGATGTAATATGTCATAAATTATCTTATTTGTTTGCTTTAAAAAAAAAATTCTATTGAACCAGAATTAGAAAATAATGTAATGATTTTCATAAAATTTTATTTATTATTATTTTAGTCAATTTCAGCTTATTTTACAAGAAAGCAGTTATTTCCTTCGTTAATAAAAGGGGATGAATAAATATGAGCACAACTGTACGACTTCATCACTCCAAAGCACATGTGTACTTTGTGCCATTTTCAGTTATTTTCACTTGAAACACATATTCATCCTTACACGTCTTAATAAGACTCCAAACTATTCAACCAGATCTCCTTCCTGCAGGTAATAATCATTTTTTGTTAGTGAGGCACTTTTTCAACAGAGGCCTAAAAAAAATTAGCTGAAAAAAAAACCTTCAGAAACAGGTTTGTATGGTATTAACTGTAAAGTCCAAACCACTTCTTTACATGACTGATTAACCGGCTCAAGTGTCTCTGCAGCTGCAGTGGGAACAGACGTTCTGGCCTTCTCCTGTGAGTTTGCTGCAAAATCTGCTTCACTTCACAACACTGCTGTCATGCCCACAAACAGGACTTTTCTAACAGGGGCAGGCAAAGTGCTGTGGATGCCAGAGGAAATCCTCAAAGAGGAAATATTGCAGGCTTGCTGACACTTCACCAAACCACTCTCTGAATCACATCCACATGTTTGCACATTATGCAAGTCACTCACGTTGCTTAAGTGGAAGAGTGTGCATGCTACAATCGAGTGATTTCCAAATAAACCGAACAATCTGCTGCAGCACATTAACTTTCCCCGTATCACCCGCAGCTCGCCGCATCAGGTGATGCTCCAACTCCAACAGGGAATAACCTATGTTTTGACTTTGCTTCAGATGAGAAGATGTAAATCATTAACGCTCATTCCAGCTCTAATCCCGTCTGATGCGCCTCCTCGGCTCTGTGCAGAAAAAGTCATTTCACAAGGGATTAATCTGTTGTGTTTTACTTTTAGAATAGTCTGCTTTCCGTAGTTTAAAAGCTTAGTGGTTATGTGTGGACTCACTCACACACACACACACACACACACACACAGACGAGGCTGAACCTGAGCCAACGTGGAGATGGATCAGCTGGGCTGTGTCCAAATTAAAGCTCGTCCCCTGCAGACAAGCCAAGGATAATAACTCTCCCCCTCTTTTTGCGGTTTTCCTTGGCCAGGGAAAGTTGGGAGTGAAAAAAAAAACAAGCAATAGAGAAAGCAAAAAAAAACCATCCAAGCTGCAACTGGATCATGTCCCAAAACCTTCGCATGCAGAATAAAATGCCTGTTTCTCAGATGTACGACCATTTTCTGAACTTTCACTTCTTTTTTCTCTCCACCTTCTAATGTACAAAAATCTCATTCCCTGACTATTCATGGAAGACACAGTAAGCTGAGTAAAGATACATAAATACCTCCCATGCCAGCCTTTTATATCAGTCTGGAGTTTAAAAAAAAAAAAAAAAAGAGCTTTGGCAGCAGCTGTTTTAAAAGCGCTCTGTGTGTTTTACAGCCATGCATGTGTGTGCGTGTGCGTGTGTGTGTGTGTGTGTGTGTGGATGCAACTTATGAAAAGCAGGCACATGCTCAGTCTGTGTTCATTAGTCTGCATAATGAGGGGCTTTCCTGCATGACAGACAGTTCAATAATCAATTATGCACTGCCTGGAAACGCACCGGTCCTCATTTTTATTAATCATAAGTCTTCTGTTCTGAGGCTAAATACGCGTCTTTTCATGCATTTCTGCAGAACGATGAAGCACTTAGCACAACGTGATGAAACACTGAACACACATGCACTGAAACTTTTCCTCTGGACTTGTTGGTGAAAAGCATCTTCACGTCACCGTGAGACTTTCAAGCTTTTCTTTGGTGCAGTCAGATCGCAGCCGCGTTTCTACCAACAGGACCAGCTCAGAAACTGGGAAGGGTGCCAGGATGTCCCAATCCCACCATTCCAACTTTGACACCCTGCTATCCTGCTATGATTGGTTGAAAGAATCATCACTTCCTCTGTAACCTTGCAATATAAACAATATTTTTAAATATGTTTTTTAGAGTTTTTTTTGTTTTGTTTTGGTTTTTTTTGCTTAAATCTGAATTCAAAGATTAAAACAAATCTGCCATTCAGTCATGTTTTCCCACGTCACAACGCCGTCACACGTTGTGCCGATGCACATGATGCATCCATCCCTATCCAGCTGATGCGCCTCCAATCAGATCAGAGTATGTTTGGGTGCGGAAAGGTAACAGACATCAGGGTGTATGGAACCGCCCCAAGCTGGACCTCTTGGTGGAAATAAGGCCCTTTTTTTTCTGTTGTTGCAAAGATTTGACACATTTCAGGCATTCAAAGGACTTTTTACACGTTTCTTCGTATTCAGTTAGATTTTCCAACACTGGGCAGAACTAATTCACATGTTTATACAAATAGATGTGGAAAAGTATGCTTTAAAGGTGGCATATGTGAGATTTTCAATATTTAAAAAATAAATTAACTAATAAAATAACTACAATCATAATTAGATAGTTTTTTGAACATGTAGGTTCCAGTTTGTCCATATTTGATGTGTTATTAAATTACAAGTTTAATTAATGACAAATGAAAAAAAACACTTTTTTTTACTGGTAGGCAAACATTTAAGAAGGGTCTTTGTCATTAATTAAACTTGTAATTTAATAACGCATCAAATATGGACAAACTGGAACCTACATGTTTAAAAAACTATCTAATTATGATTGTAGTTATTTTTTTTAGTTAATTTTTTTTTTTAAAATATTGAAAATCTTACATACTCCACCTTTAAAGATTCAAATGGCAAATATATATGTAGGAAGTCTGTAATTGGGCAATTTGTCGGAAAAAATAAAAGTGTGTGTTATGACGTCCGCCTGCCTGATCCTGTCCAGACTGTCTTCAGACTCATCATGAGACAAACTGCAAATAAGATCTAATCATCCTTCAGACTGGGTTTGATGTTACAACCTAAAGATGTCCTACTGTACACTGCTGCTTCTGCTCATTTCTCCACTTCAAGCAAACCACACACACACACACACACACACACACACACACACACACACACGGTGTCATATGAAAGCAGACTGATGATTACAAACATGTCTGCGGGAGAAAAGCTTTGTGGGCTGGCAGCCAAAAAGTTTCATTCCAGCTCAAAAATCTCTGCTAATATGTTCTCCTGTGCCTCTGAAACATTAAGGTCCTGCTAGTTTCCATGGAGATGAAGGTGGTTTTATAATGAAGTATTCAATCTTCCTATCATATCATTTCTTCTGGATGCTCGTGGCGAGTTTCGCTGCTATTCCTTGTTTCTCCTGACTGACCATTAATAAAGGTTTAGATTATCAACATGGCTTCCTGAGATTTCTGCCTTTGTAACACTTCCCTTAAAACATCTGTAAATAAGCTAAATATATAGTTGGTTTTTTTTAGCTTTTACTTTTGCTAAGTTCTTCATCAGACATCCCTAAACTCTGTGGTTTCTCATCTGTTTTCCTTGTGAAAACACTAAAAAGTCATAGAAAGATTCTCAGGATAAAACAAATGTATTTTGGCTGATTCCTGTGACGAAGCCAAAGTAAAAAAAAAGTAAAATAAAAAACAATAAAAAAGGAAAAGGGACAATGACAATCACCAACATAACTGAATGGTCCAGGCTTCAGGGACCCTGTGTGTCCTCTGTGGGACTCCCTTGGGGGTGTCCTTGACCCCAAGTTGGGGACCACTCATTTAACTAACCCCTAGATGAACGGGGCTGCTCTGATATTTCCTGGAAGTAAAGGGTTTTTCTTTCAGGAGACAATCTTTTTGTTCCTGTATTCCAGGTGACTTCACTGCGTCAGTGAAAGAATTCTCCATTCTGACACTCTGTAGTAATCTCACACGTCTTCTTCGTCTTTTACAGCCAAAGTTCCACATACAGCCCTTTCACATGTTAAATATGCTCAGTTTAAACATGCCGTTTCAGAGAAAACGTAGCCCTCTTCCAGTAGATTAATGACCATCTGAAGGAATCGGAATTATGAAAATAAATGACAAGAAATATGTTTATTTTATATACTAATATGTTAAGTATACATATATGTCTCCTGGACTGGGGTTAGCTTCTGTCAGCGTCACATTTCATAAGGCTCTGCCTACACACATACATCCACACAGGAACTGCAAGTAGAAGCGATGGTCTGTAAACTCTGCATTCTCCCAGTAAACAACAGTTTCACGTGACACTAATATAAACAGGAGCACATGCAGTCCGACACGGCCGTGTGCCGTCTCTCCTCACTCTACCTTCATCTGTGACTGGTGCTCAAACACACAAACAAGAGAGTCAGCGGGGTCAACACTGCCAGCCTCGGCAGAGAGGAGCAGTACAGATGTGAAAGTATGGCGAGATGGCTCTGGGGGCCAGCTGGAGCCCATCCAACCTGGACAAGGGTCAAGGACACTAGTGAGAGACAACAAGCACCACTTGGAGCCTCTTCTCAGAACCCCGCCAGGGTCTCGCTGTCGTCAGCCACCCGGGGGCCTTCATCCAACCAAGTCTCCTGTGACAGCTCCAAAGACCACTTTGATAATTGTGACAGTCTGTTTTCACACCCTTAGATATGAAACTGTGCACGTGAGACAATGATTCAGGCAGGGTTGCGTATTTAACTGTGAGAAGAGATGCTGCGGGGTCGGACAGAAACCAAGCACAGCGGTGGTGCATCCATCCACCCTTCTATTTATTTACACTTTTATCATTAGGTTTTCCAACAGAAATACCAAATCAGCTGCTACTTAAACAACTTGGTGTTGAAGTTATTTCTGGGAAAAGAAGGTCTGAAGGCCTCTGCTTACATTGTTGCAGCAGGGAAGCAGACGGAAAATGTGTCAGCTTAAGTAAAGACTCTTGTCTCTGGACAGCCATGAGTCTGTCACCTCCTTCGTTTCTGATGACACTTAGCAGATGTATCGTTTAGCTATCAGCTCACTGTCCAGCATGCCTCGGCCTCTTATCCCTCCCCGAGCTCTGCAACCATGCCAGTGCCACCTTGGACTCCCAGCGGCGCTTGCTCTGCTCCTGAAGTCAGGCTTTGTGATTAAAAACACCCCACAGTTTGGGCCAGATGCCAAACTGATCTCCTCCTCCAGCTTAGCTTTGTTTATGTTTACAGAGCTTTTTTTAGTTGATTATGCAAAAGTAACCGTGGTTAAATAACTGATCTCCAGCTGTGATTTTTGCTTTAGTAAAACCAACAAGTTATTCCAAACATGTAGGATTGTTGGCAGCTTTGTCCAACATCTGAGTCATCTGGCACGAAACTAAACTGAAGCAATTACTATTGTGTACAGCATTAAACACACACTGGAGACACACACAGAGCTGTACATAAAATATGCAAACACCTTTTGTTGTTATATCTATGTAGTCTGTAAACACCAAATATCAAAGCAACGTGGTTCTTTACAGAGTGGTGATCTGTAAAAATGGAGTGATAACACCAACAGCAGCTGCCTTCTTGGGCTTTTGTGCGATTTTTGGAATAATAGTGTGAAAACATGTTCGTACATGCAGGATTCTATCAAATGCGATGCTGTGCAAGTATGCAAAGCTTTCATGCAGCTTGCCCACATCTCAGTGTCCAGTGTTGCCAGGTCACAGTTGCATCAAGGCGGTAGCGCGCACTGATCACACAGCGGTTGCCTCACACTTAGAATATTGAGTTTCCAGCTTTCTGGGCCAGGTTTGCTCAGGGAAACTGCTACCTACATCAAACACTTCAGAGGGGGTGCAGAGATGCAGAGCTCATACAAGTGGCCATGAACCAACCACACACACACACATTTGCCAACATTGGCTGCGCCTACAGCTCATTAACAGCAAAGAGATTTTACAACATGCCAACGCAAACTAGTTGGTGAAAGGAGAGGTGTTATGTTCGGCACCGGCAGGAGACGAAATGAACCTGCATTATCTGCAGAGGATTGGCTGCAGTTGAGACGACTCGTATGTGGAACGCGCATGGCTGCCAGATCAGCAAGTCTGAGTTCTTCTACAAACACATGCACTGATGCATGCCAGCGCCTCAGGGTGCTTGGCATTAGCTTTGCATTCTGGAACTCCCAGTGCGTGGCTCCCCTTGGTTCTACTTGGCCAGCAACAGGTACGGATTAACACACTCCGTTTGTTTTTGTTTTAAGCTGCTGTCGTCTATACTTTACTCTGCTAAACACTCTTTACAAAGTGGCCTTGATATCTGGTGAGTGGGTTGCAAGGGAAGCACTTATGTGCTTTAGATTTGATCGTTTTTCAGTGTCAGATTGCAAACATGAAGCCTGTTTAATGTCACTGCTTTAGATGACCTCGAGCACACTTTCCACACGGATCAGAGTACATGACAACACAATACTTCCAATGATTAAAACAAGGGGTCCAGAACTGAACAACTTCAAGCTTTTTTTACACCAATAATATCTCAGCAGTGCCTCCAGGGTGTGTTAAATCATCCTATTTCGCTCAGAAGCCAGGGTTGCAACTAATTATCAAAATAATAGTGCTGATTACTACTTTTAACTGGTTTCATTGTAAAGTGTTTGCTTTGGACACTCAGTTTATAATCTAGCCAGATGAATGAGAGCTTGAAGCCAGTGTGTGTGTGTGTGTGTCTTTTAGGAAAACTTAGCTGAAAAGTACAAGTTCATTTTAATAAATTAAAATAGTCTGTTTGCTTCAAATGAGATACACAAAGGTGTCACTCTGCAGGGGAATTAAACAGACACCAAACAAAGGAAAATTAACCACAAGTTTTGCGGCATCACAGTAAACTGTGAGAAAAGTGACTTTCGCATTTCCTGTTTTCACTCAGCCCCACCGCAAACCACAGCACACACACACACACACACACACACACACACACACACACACACACACACACACACACACACACACACACACACACACACACCTGCAGTTGTAATTTAATGACAGACACATTTCTGTCATCATGATTGGATCCCAAGTCGACTGAATCCCGTTTGGGTTCTGCAAAGTCGCAGGAAGAGGCTCAAGACCAAGACCTTCCAGTTGGTAAGTTCATTAACAAATGCAGCGTTTGGACTCCGCTTGTGGCTGACTTCACTTTCTGTCAAATGCAGTTGGCTCAAAAGTAATCTGAGGAAGTGAAGTAACCACCAAGGGGTACAAATGCCTTCACTGGAGTGGTTTGGAAACATGATGTCAGAAGAAGGAAAGTTTCCTGAGGCAGGGAAATGGTTGGTGTGCAGCATCGGAGAGGCCCGGCAGAGCGTGGGTCAGTCAGTCACGCTTCCAAGAAGCCCAACTAAACGCTGATGTGATCTTTAACCTCTCTGACAGTCATAAAATAAACAAATGTCTCATTCTTCAGCCAGAGAAACATCTTGTATGCACATATATGCTTCCTTCAGTCAGACAGATATGCCACTGGAATACTGGGAAAACCAGAAATTGCGCCCAGAATCTGGGACATCTTCCAGCTGAGGATGAAGCTTGCCATAAGATGGACAACAACAGCCTGCCAGTACTTATTATGTAAACAGTGGAGCTTAGCTGATAGTTCATTTGGAAACTCATTTCTCACTTCATCATGGATACCTGCTTCAAACAAACAATCCAAAACTGTTCACAACTCAAAGCTAAAATAACTAAATTCATTGAAATATAGATTGAATATAGGTGGAAAAAGATAAATAAAGAAAAAAGTTCCTAAATTAGGAGGGGGGAAAGTACAGTGGTTGCTAGGCAACACTGGAAGGAAGTTGTGAGATCGTACAAGTTTCTTAAAGTTGAGAAAGGTGCCGTGACTAAGATGCCGTGATGATTCAAATTCAATCAAATTTCATGTATGCCTCTGTGTCTACGCACCATTCTCAAAAACACCCACAATCCTTTGTGTAATATCTCTGGCATCTCAGGAGGAAGATATACATAATGATGGACCAACCCTGTAATATATAAACAGAATCTCCCGCTAAAGCTGACTCAGTCAGAGAACTTCATGTCTTCATGTCATGACTTGCAAAGCTTGCTGGCCTGGTGAAAGCTGGAAAAACCGTGGACTTTACATACACAGCCTCCATGGAAAACACTGACTTGTGACGACGCGTTTCTTAAACACAGGAAGGAAACATTCTATTGATAAACAAATGCAAATCATCAGTTGATCTGTGATCAAAAAGAAAAATATCATTCCTAATATTTAATGACATTTTAAAGATTTTTTCAATCTGCTAAATCAATCTGTAACATTATTTCAAAGTGACACAGCCATATGTACTTCCAGAAAGAATGCATTCAATTCAATTCAATTCAACATTATTTATATAGCATCAAATCACGGCAACGCCATCTCAAGACGCTTTACAGACAGGAAAAAAAAAACATAATGAAAGCTAATTCATAACAGCCTATATAAGGAAACCAACAGATTGAGTTGGAGGCTCCAACTCAATCTCCCATCATTGGCAGGGAAGTCCTGATCAGGTATAACTCAGGACATAATAATATGGACACCAAGAACACCTCAGCTCCTGATTTTAAGTCAGAATGTAGAATTCAATGTATGGCGATGAACACATAGACAATTAGAATATCAAGCTATATCTTATTGTGTGGTTATTAATCTGATACAGAGCAGAATTTTCTCCGATGTGTAAAACAGCTTGAGCATACAATGCCACCGAAACAGTCAAAAGCCATGCCTCAATTCAGGGTCTACGTGGATTGAAGTGAGCTAGCCCCACTTCGTAAGCTATAGGGTTGCTGTGTAGGCTACAGTGCTGCTACATAGGCTACAGGGTTTCTACATATGCACCAGGGATGCTACACAGTTGCTACAAAGGCTATTGGGCTGCTATGAAAGCTACAGAGTTGCGACATAGTTCTACCTCGTGGCTGCTTACCACTGGTGAAATTAGACAGCATATTTAGCCATACAATTGTACTCCAGTCCCTGCTGGCCAGCAACTAAAGATGTGACAACTGTCAAAAGCGTAATATTTGAGGCATTCAGATTTTTCATGGCTTTTCCCCCAGTTAAATTTACACTTTAAAACCCAAACAGAAATTTACTTATATTTTTTTAAACGTGTCCGTTCCCTGAAACTGAAGACCTTCTTTTGGAAAAAGATATTTGAAAGAGCCTGATCAAGTGTTGGGGTAACTCAGCTGACCAACCTCATTTTACCAGAACTCTACTGTTGTTTTGAGACATAAAAACATATTGGTAATATGGTCTCTGTTCTGTGATGTACTGGCGACCTGTCCAGGGTGTACCTCACCTCTCGACTAATGATTGCTGGGATAGGCTCCAGCTTCCCCCCAACTATTAATTGGTTAAAGTGGTATTGATGATGAATGAAAGATCAATAATTTCTGACAAAAACCTATGAGGAGGTTGAAGCTAGAAATTAAAATGAATGTGTAGGCAGCTCAAATTCCAAACAAAGGTATAGAGAAGCAGTTGAAAAGGCAAACAACAAATAACTGGTCACAACTAATAAAAACATAATGGAAAAACTTTATTACCTCCAGTTACTGCTGTACAGTACCACTGCAAATTTATTAAAATATATAGTTTTTCAAACAAGTGCAGTCTCTAACTCCCCCCATAATGACAGAAAACTTGTATAGTTTATACTTGAATAAGATCAAACCAATCAGACATAACATAACCTTATGAAAGGGGTGTACAGGGGTTTGTACTGCAGCAGTACGAGCACTGGGGTGTAGTGCTGAGAGCGCTACGTCCCCATTCACCCCTGACACTTGTAATTCCACAGTGTCTGGAATGAAAAGCCACGACCCAAATAAAAAGCTGCATGTTTCTTTTTTCTGAGGGCCAACTCTGAGACCAGAGGTCTTCATTTTGGTCTTGTAAATGTAGCTACTACACACTGCACCAGTACTGTAGGTGTCTGGCACAGGAGGTGGCTCCTCTCCCTGATTTTAATATAAAAAGAAAAAGAAATGATTCAGAGGCGGAGTGTTGAAGGTGGCCAAACATTCAAACGTCGGAACAAGTCCATTCAAGTTTCCTCGAGTGTGACAGATTAGAAACAGGGAGCAATAAAACTGCAGCTTTTCTCCCCCACAGGCGATTTATTCAGCTCCTAATTTAGGGGTTTGAGAAGATTTTAGGCAGTGGTAGCTTTATAGCGAAACGAAATCCTGTTTCCAAGGAGGAGTAATCCGGGTTAAGGTCTATTCAACTGTACCACTGAACTGTGGCAAAAAAACAGCATTAAACACTAATGGGATAAAAAAGGTCAAAGTATTTTGTGCTCATTTCCTGCAGTAATGAAACGCCTACTGATGTACAGTAAACGCTGGAGAAGAGTCACCACAACCCAGCTTAGGTCTCTTTGCAAATATTTATCAAACATAGCAGATGGTGCAAGCAGATTTGCTTTTATTACATATCATTTTGTTAAATTATTTACATTAAAAGGCAAAAACTTTAAATATTTTCTGGTTTCAGTTATTTTTTCATAGTTTTCTTTACTTCATCTCTTGTTGCATAAAAGTTATTTCAGCTGGTAACTAGAATATTTTCTATGTCAAAGAGGTACAAGAATACAACATTTTGCTAAATATTACTGCCTCCAAAGAAATGGTCCTTGAGTCAGAGTAGAGGAGCATTTATGTGGTGTTTGTACGCTTTAGAAGAGCTTGCAGATACAGGTGCAAACACAAATGGAGCAGTGCAACTGGAAATTATGGTGTTGCAAAGGATGGCTCACATGCAACCAGTAAAAGGAACAAAGAAGCAGCAAACACATGGCTGAACTTTTACCTTGCCTGGATGTAATGACTGAGAAGTAAAATAGCAAGGAGATTGGGCATGAAATGGGTCTGAAGCAGAAATAGAATAAAATATTGAATGAGTTGTTTCATCGTTCATTCCATGAATGAATTGTTGTCAGTTGACTATTAGCGTGATTACTTTGAAAAGCTTTGCAGACTTTCACAAAACTCGGTACAGAACTGGAGCAAAAGTTCCCAGATGGGTGCGATCTTAGGTATCTAACAATTCCATTTGATTACGATTCGATTATTTTAATAATTATCAGGATTACTGTGCATCTTTTGTCTATTGGGATTGTTTGTTATTTTTTCACTCCGCGGCTCCTTTATACGACTTTATTCATTCAGAATCTATTAAATCAAGTAACCAAACAAATTTTTTATTTATGTGGGACAATAAATAAATAAATCCAACACATAAACATATTTTTATATGGCCTTTAAAGTTTTCCGTGTCATCTTTAGTATAAACTTGTCAGAAATAGTTAGGAACAGCTAGCTGCTCTAACCTGGGCTGGAACGGAGCTGCTGCTACATGTTTGCAGTATTTCTATACATTTTGTCCAGGTCTTGTCTGTTCATGTTCATAAAGACTAAAGTGTTTCCAAGCTTTCGCTTTCAAACCCCATCCGTAAATCTGCCGCTGCAAGGCTAGCTGCTAGCTTCCTCCTTTCTCTGTTGTTGACAGCCACCCAGACACTGTAGGCGGACGGATTTCTGGTCCGAGGCGGCAACACAACTTTTAGCTTCCTGTCTAACTTTAAAGATGCATCTCTGTTATTTAATTATCATGAATAATAATTGCTTTTCAACATTTATGAATTGTAACAGAATCGTTACGTACTGCATCGTGATGTATTGATTAAAAAGCAAATCTTCCCATACATCCATTTCTATCACAGAATAGTTCTCTAAACCATTAATTATTTCTAAATTATCACTATATTTGACACCTCAGTGAATTTAGGGTATGGATTTTTGCTTTTTGATGTCTGTCCATTATAGTAAACAGAAACAAGCAACGCTGTCAGACAGGAAGTGAGGTCAGGCTTTGACCAAATATGGAAAAAAAACAAGACAAAAGTAGAGTTTTGCAACGTTTCACCACTAAGGGGCAGTAGGGAAAGAAACCGGCTTTTTTAAGAGATCATTTTCATGTCAGTCATACCGTATAAAGTCTCTGGGGTTGAAGTGCATTTTGTTATTCCATTGTCAGCAGGTCAAAATCACACACTTTATTCATTATTAAAATGATTATCTTCCTCTGCAGGAGGCAAATATGCTGAAATTGTTATTCCCAGTTTAATATCTAATCCATGCTAAGAGGCTCCATCTGTATTCCACAAGGTCTTTGTGTTCATGAGAGTGCAAGTAGCTACTTCATTTATTAGGAGCGAGTTGTTCGACATATCTGCAAATGACTTCATTTCTGTTCCACTTCACAATGTGAGGTGGCTCACCAAGCGCCGGAGCGAGAGAGAAAAGGTCCAGCACCAGCTAATGTCAGCTGGACTCCTCCTTGTAAAGTGCTCCGCTTCACACTAGCAAAAAGAAAACCGCTCGGGTCTCCATGCCAAGTTGATGAAAAGCCAGTTGTACCCCAGCAGAGCCAAGCTGATTGCTGCTAATATGAGAGAAAGGCAGCCGAGTAAAAATCACTCCTGTAACTCTTTCTGGCCAATAAAAGGCAGTTTTTCTAGTTATTTTCCCTGGTAATTTGGAGGCGGCTGAAGCTTGTACAAAGAGCAGCGCAGAGTAATGACAGTTCAAAGGCATGCAGGGATATGAAAGATAAGGGGAGCACATCTGCACGGAAACCACTGTTCAACAGAAACAACTGAAAAAAACATCTAAAAAGAATAAAAAGAAACCAAACTCACTATGAGGAGGAGAAAAGGAGGGTCTAAAACGGGGCGAAAAGAAGAAAAAACCACAATCTTTGAGCTCGCTGCCTGCCTGAGATCTGGTGTAATGCATCTACAAGTGTGTTTGTGTGTCAGAGAGAAGGGATGTTCCGATATCTCCAAGACAGCAGGACCCTGAATGGTCTGTGTGAGGACTGGTGCAGGACACGCTGATAATCTCTTGTCATGTTCACCATGAATGCATGCTTATCAGCAGCGCAGCTTCGTGGGCCTCTGGATGCAGCACAAACCAACAACGACATCACACGGGAGGGTTCGCCTCATTCTTCTCTGCTAATGAAGTTTGACTTGCAATTTGCCATCATTTACGGTGCCAAATATTACAAGAGGAAACAGCTTGGAATTTCCTACATGGCCAAGACAACAAAGGACACTCGAAGCTCCTTGTTATTCATTTATCCGCTGAGGTGGAGTCATTTTATAGTAATAAAATGTTTTTACCTCATTAGATTTCATTCCAAGTGGCATTTAAGCTCTTCTACTCATTACAGCTGAAAAATGAGCCAATTAATTAAACAAATTGCATTTGATGAATTCATCGCAAATATGTGCAAATCCAAATATTTTTGCACAAGACTTTTCTTTTCCGTGTATATTTATATAAAGATTTTCAAAGTCACAAAGAGAAAAAGAAAAGTCCAGCCGAGCTAATCATCAGAACAGTAAAACTTATATATTCTCAACATGAAATTGTTTTTTCCTCATGAGGAATCTTTGTTTTTATCAGTGGCGCAGGATGATGGAGGTGAGCGTGAAAATGAGCAGTTGGCCTCTGATTTCATTGTTAATTGTCGTAATCAGTGACAGTAAAGCTGGATTAACCCTTGCGCAGCATGGCATAAGGTCGGTTACGATTTCATCGCCGTATGCTTCCTTTAGGGCAGCGGAAGCTTGACGTGTACCTCTTCCTGACCCGACATGCACCCTTTCTTGCAGTGCGGTTACGTAGAAGTACTCCCTAGTGATTGCTCAGCTTGTGAGTATGTATTTCTGAATATCTCTCCGAACTTGTACAGTAAACATGGAGGAAAGACTGCAACATGATTCCATCACTATGCACTAAAGGGAGCGAGCACATTTCACCAGCGTCAACTGCGCCAGCCCGACCATACGCAAACCCCAAGAGCAGAGGTGTCCAACTCCAGTCCTCAAGGGCCAGCAGTCCAGCAGGTTTTTGTTGTTTCCCTGCACCAGCACAACCGATTCAAGTCAAATGGATTCAACGGCTTCTGGTCAACCTAATCCTGCATTTTGGTCAGGTGTGTTGGAGCATGGAGACAACAAAAACCTGCAGGATTCTGACCCTCGAAGACTGGAGTTTGACACCTGTTCTTCTGTTTGCTTCATAAAACTGGCTTTTGGACAGTTTAATAAAACACAATATCTTAGTTTGATCATGTCAACAAGACAGCCAACTCGTGTTCTCACGATCATAATGCTAAAAACATTTTCAAGCGCGGCCGCTCTTGGCTTCCATACAGCGTTTCTCATTTTCAAAAAATATTCCATTAAAATAAGAATTCAGCTCATTTGTTATGAGACGTTCAGGGTCAGGGGGACATCAGAGAAACAGGTTTTTGGTAAAGTAAGAAAGCTTTTGCTAAATGTAAAGCGTTTTGTAGCACAGCTGCCACATGTAGCTGAAAATGGAAGAAGTTTGTAACAGAAAACAGATTTCCTAGATCTCGCTGCTCAGCAAAACCGACTTAAAACAGGTGATCAATGGTCAGTGGTCACAATGAGCGAGAGTCAGAATTCTTGAGGAGATGGTGGCACTTTACAGACGCAACACTTCATCTATCAGACCTTTATATCGAATGACAAGAAGCCAACCGCTTTGATCTGACCAACATAACAGTGAACTATTTGTTCAAAAGAACCAAAAGCACATGTGCAAGAAACCAGACACAAAACATTGACTTATTAATATTATTCTGACAGTCACAGGAGGTCATGGCAGTTTTTCTGCAGCAACCATGGATGTTCAGTAAACCAATGAACCAAAGCATCTAATAAAGAGCCAAGGCCAGAATCTAGACCAGAACCCAGCAGAACTCCTCAGTGGAGATAAAAAATGTCAGGACCCCAACCTCTCCAAGTTTATTCTGATCCAGTTGGCCTTTGCAGAAAGGTATTTTTATTCGTCCTGACAGCGCTGGTTTTGGTTTGTTTGGTTTCTGTGTACTGAATATTTTTGCCTTTGAGCATTTCTTGACCAGTAACGCATACACAGATATTTACTTATCTTAGTTACTATGTCTCCAAAAGTATTCATACAGACCTGAAGGTTGCACTCTTTTTATTATCAGCGTATATGGTTGGAATTTATCACTTATGCCACTGTTTCTAAATTTTTGAGCGAATTTATGAGTCTAATTCAAAACAGCAGTCATTTATTTAAAGATCACAATGATTTCCCTCATTCTTGGACTAGTTAGGTCAGCGACAAGAATGAAACATGAGGTTCATTACCAGAGCTGTAAATCACCAGTTTGATCATAATACAATAATAAATCACTCTAATGAAGAACAATTCGATGTTTGGTGATGGCTAAAATTCAATCATGTTCTGATTTCGATTTGTTTTAACTTAGGATCAATAGGTTTATATGAAATGGTAGCTGAACGTCAATTCCATTCATATCGAACTCACAAATCGCAACCAGACTATCATTTAAGTTTTATTTCAGAGCTCAGGTAATGGAAATTGACATGCCAGGAGAAGTTAAAATAAGCCAACCTTCAAAAAAAAAAAATTGCATATGATGAACAGTTACTGTTTTTACATTAACAGTTTTTGTTCAATGTTTGCATTTCCGATCGATGTCATTGGCTCATTGACCACATATCGATGTAGACTGATGTATTATTACACCACCTTTTATTGCACAGATTACATTTAAATTCTATAAAAAGGACAAACTAGTCCCATGTTCTGTTGATGGTAATTATCAGAAATAAAATCAGACATGGAACAAACTGGTACTGGAAGGTCAGACTGTAACTGAAGCTGTTTTTGTCCATGAAATGAGAATTTGGAGCATCTGTACTTGTTACAAATGTAGTTTGGTTGGTCAGTGAGCACTCTCGTCATCCCCAACAGAACTATTTATAAACTTCATGAGACATGCTTTCTGTACAAGCCGTGATTAATTCGGATGCTTCTGCTGACATGATGCATCGGAGTACATCGTCTTCATGAGCTCAAGCTATCCTTCACATCTATTAGCCCAGTTACAGCGCAGAAACTCGGGGTAATCGCATGACATTTTGCGGTTGGCTGCTTTTTGCCCTGACTGAACCGACGAGCGCATCTGTAGCATATGGGAGCCAAAATCCAATTAGTCATGGATAAAAATCACAGACTACATGGGAACGCGCCTCAAGCTCGACCGCTAGACAAACTATACGTCACATGAGGTCACAGAGCAAGTGCAGGGGAAAGTAAGAGGACAGAAACCAACGGGCATATCCTTCTGTTTCAGCATGAAATGTGCATTTGTAGAGAAAAAAAGACAAAACAGCTCATATTAACTCCCATAACATAATAGAAAAGCCAGAAAAATCTATATCAGGGCATCAACATTTAGTTTGCCATGTAGGGCAAAGCTGCTCCTGCAGGATTACTGGTGCCACATCAGTGTTGTTCCTCATAATGGATGAAGGCAGCACGTTTCACCAAAACGTCTTCATCACCTGTAGTTTTTTCACTCCCAAATCATCCAAAGGTTTATCGAGAAAAAAAAAAAGCTCAGGTTGACCCCGTTTACCACGCTCGGTTCAGGAATAGCTCCTGACATACTGGCCTACCCAGCATGCCCCCCCCCCACTGCCACTCCAGACAGCTCTGACATCATTACACAGCAGATACAGAGCAGGACGTCAGCTGCTCGCTGAGCGTTATATAACAGGATGCGCCACGTTCTCTTAGCATTCGTCGCCGCTGACCTTCCACGGGAGGAGATGATGAGAGAGGAGAGGGAGGCGAGGAGAAACAGGAGGGAAAAGGGCGGGAAAAAAAAGAGAGAGGAAGGAGGCCAGGAAGAAAGAATGACAGACGGAGAGAAGGCAACAAAAAGAGAGGCCCACTGGGGTGCTCGCTGCTGGGAGAGAGAGAGGGAAGGTCACCCTTAGCTCCCTAAAGGAGCCCCATGATGAAGAGAAGAGAAGAGAAGAGAAGAGAAGAGAAGAGAAGAGAAGAGAAGAGAAGAGAAACCAGGTCACATGGGGCTACATCCATCGCTGCCCTTGTTTTCTCTCATGCTGCCCTGTTACATCACTCTGTAAGGAGCGCAGCCAGAGTTTCCCATGTGTTTTCCTTCTGAGCTTGGAAAATATTTACAGTAAAAGCTCCATTTTTTTTTCTTTTTTGAATGACTATGTGAGAAAACAACACCTCAACAAGTTAGAAGACTGGACCCAGCAGATTTCTGGCAAAACCCAAGCTTATAGTGAGATGACAGATTTGTCTGAGGCTAATAATCAACCCGAGGACAGAGCGCTGCAATTTAAACTGCTGGCTAATGATTAATGAACAGATATCCAGGACAGTATCCGTCAATCAGACTGAAAGTTACCTTTCCTTTGACTCTTTGAGCAAGAAATCTCAAACCTGGTTTGACATTTTAGAGCATCTTTGTGTGAACTGCATCCAGTTTTCTGCAAAGACGTTTAATTTGATCTAAATTACTTCTACTGGTAATTATGTCCGTGGAGAAATCCATTTACTGCCGTTTGAAGCCTGTTCCGGTGTGCCTCACAACAACAAACCAGTTCCAAGCTTGGAGAGCTTGCAGCTTTCAGACCTTCTAGCTGCAAGTTGCAAGGTGCACCCGGGGGAGACGTAGCAGCGCCGCTGAGAGCAGACACCCTGAAGAGCATTTAAGCAGAGAGGCTTCTCTGAGTGATTTAATTATTCCAGCGTCTGCAACACATCAATGAAGACGTTCAAAAGTAAACAGCTCTGCAAAGATGCAAAGCAAACCCACCACTGTGATTTTTCAGCCATGAGCTGAGCTTATTTCCACCGGGCTTTTGCACGTGGGCAAAGCGTACGTTGACATGTCAATAGAAAGCACTGGCAAGAGTCTTTCTGGGGTGTGTTTAGCCTTTTTCTGCACTCCTGTCAAAGCAAATACACAGTTCTCTCCAGTTTTACTGAGTTTCATGGATATTTTTAATATCTGAACTGACAACTGAGTCAAAGCAGCCATGGCACATTTAATGCCAAACCTTTATTCATACTTTGAACCAATGCAAACAAACCCAAACAGTTGGGGATTTTTCTTAGGCATCACCAGATGGGATCAGACTGTTCAGTCAGAAAACACTCATCTCAGAGTTTTGTTATGCAACCAGCTACAATCAACACCGTTCCAGAGAAGCCTGATATGCAGGCGTGTAATGACTCAGTGCACAAGGAGGAAGTGAGGAAACATGCTTTAAAGTTCCCTACATAGCAATAGGTGAAATTTAAAAGCAACATTATGATTAAAATAAAAAAAAAACACAACTAATTCTAGCGGACCTGAGGGGGATAAAAGTTCCCAAACATATCATGTTCAGCTTTGAGCATGTTAAAAAGCTCCTTCCAGGGGTTAGATGGGTGCATTAGAAGTTACGAGAGGGTCCATTGCCCTTCAAGTGTGTGCACGTGTGCCTGCGTGATTGGACCGTGCGCGCGCCAGAGTGCAGCAAGCAATCCAAGTCCTGGGCCTGAGAGCCGCACAGCCACCCTGCACTTTTACTTTAATTCTCCTACTTTCAACTACAATGTTGAAACAGCGGCTGACCTGGAGCCTGCCCGCTGCGCGTGCTCCAGCTGCGGGTCTGATCTGTCAAACCAGTCCGGACGACTGAAGCTAGCGCCACTAAACCGCCTGCACGCACAGCGCTGCGCCTGTCGGGACGGAACTTACCGTCGGCGAATCCTCCCCCTTCCGCGCGGAACGGCGCGGCGCGGCGCGGCGCGGTGCGGCAAAGACGCCACTTGGGCTTGGAAATTACAGCACGAGGCGGGAACCAAACCTCGAAGAAGGGGGGGTGAAAAAAGTCAGCCGGGTTGCTCTGGTTGCAGCGCTGGTTGGCTTACGTGTGCCCGCACTCCGAGCACTGTCCTCCGCCTGCCCGCCGCGGCTCGTGCCGTCTCAGTTAGCTCCCGCGCGCAACTCCGCGTCCTCCTTTCCGCGAAGCTTCACAGTGAAAACGGTGAGTTTGTTTCCTCTTTTTGTTGTCCTCCAGTAGCGGTTGAAAAAGCTGCACCGACAGTGGGGAAAGAAGCAGAAAGAAATACTACACGCTCGCTCCTCCCTCCGCTTGTGTACAGTACAGTAAGGAGCGCGAGCGCTGCTTATTAAAACTATCTACTGCTCTCTACAGGACCTGCGCTGCAAAGCACGCACTGTACACACAAACACGCTGGCATGTGGGACATCCTCTGCCTGCAATCCTCTCTCATGTCCTTATTTATTGACATCATCATCACTGCGCTGAAGCGCGCCCCCCTCCCTCCTCCTCCTCCTCATTTTAGAGCCGCTGTATTTCACCTTATTGGATAAATAAGAAAATCAAAATCTTGTGTGCTGGTTAGAAGGGAATGCATTACTGTCACAGCTGATTTAATCTTCCTTTTTAGAATATTTACCAGAAAAAAACGTCCCACTGAGATTAAAAACATATTTTTCAAGAGACAGACAGCAGCAAACAAAAATTACTAAAAAACAAAAAAAAAAAAAAAACAGGAGCATATGTTACCCAGATACACACACACACACACACACACACACATCTTATCTCACATGCAAATTATGACATACGTGCATGTTGTGGAGTTTACAGCTTTTAATGTTTTACATAAAGCACTTTAAATGGTCTTCTACATGAAATGAGCAAATCCACTGAAAGTTTGCTTGTTTATACACTTTATGTTTGAACAGTACAAAAAGGTTTAATGTAGTTAATTGATGTCATGGATGACAATCTTGTCAGTTTTATAGTGAAACAATATGTATATATTCATTATTGTTTTATTTTAACTTAATTTCGATTGTTTACACTTATCCAGTCTCTTACTTTAATAATTCCTTATTTTATCTAATGTATTTATTTTACAAGATTTTATCTTATTAGTTTTTTCCAAATATTTTAATAATTTAAGTAAATTAATTGCTTTTTTTAATTTATTAAAATAAAGACTTTATTTTCATAGAGTATAGTGACCAGCATAGCTAAATTAAATCTCCATTGACCCTCATCTGGAAAAATGCTTCTTTATTTAATTTCATTTGGACATAAATATTTAAGTACGTGTCAGCGAATCAAAAAATATTTTTTAGGAAATGGTAACATTTTTTTGTATCAACTTCACGTCTGCCACGTTTTATCAAGAATAAATATGGACCCAATCCGAAACCTTTATAATTATTGTTATACTTTTTTTTTTATCCCAGCTTTTAACCTTTAAAAATTAAAGGTTAAATTAAAAAAATGCAGTTTGCAGAGTGAGGAACGGCTGCATGTCTGGCTAAATAAAGCACACGCAGGGTCTGACATATGAAGGAAAAACAGCAAAATTACCTTTAAAGATGCCCCAAATATTTCCACCAAAAATGTGCTAAGTAATGGAACAGATGAAGGAATAATGCAAAAGATACTCCAAGTCTGTGTTAATCTTTGCACGGCTCATGCAGCTCGCCAGGCACGCCTTATTGTGTTTCATTCAAATACAGAGAATACAACAAAAGAAACTTAATCCAAATGTAAAATAACAGAACTGGTTCCAAACACACTAAGCAAACTTAGTTGCCAAGCTCAGAGTTGCCAGATTTAGATGCGTTTGGCCACACTAGCGTCTGATGCTAGCGTCTGATGCCAGCGTGTGACAGACAGACTTGCATTGTAATCACTACATGCCCTCTTACTGTTCATTTTCCGCTGTGTAGAAAAAAGATAAGAAAATCCATTAAACGTCCATCAGCTGCGAGTTCTGCCTGGCAGTTTAGGTTGCCATGGTGATTTTATATTAAACTTGATCAAAACTCAAAAAAACTAAGTAAAAGTAAAAAAGTAAGTAAAATTTTCTCTTAAATTATTGCAACTTAGTAAAAAAAAAAAAAAAAACGTAAGGTTTTCTTACACGTATCAATGTGACGTTTGTGTTTCTGATGCCCACATGCCATCTGCAGACCCTACACTCGAGTATAAACACACACTCCGTCTGAGTCAGCTAACTGGCCCGACCTGACGCATGACGCTGTGCAAGTATAAACCACCGATAGGGTACATTTACAACCGGATAATCCACCGGACTCCAGCTTTATTTTAGTCTGAGTCTGTGTTCACGCTGCACTACTCCAATGTATCAGGCTTTTTAAATAACCCATCCCCCTCCCAGCCACAGGCAGCATTGCACAAGAATTACCGAACAACACAAGACACATGAAGAAGAAAACTTGTTCATCTATTGGTCAACGCAGGACAACTTCGGTCTCTAACAGCAAAACATGGAGCTGCATCAGATCCTGCCGTTGATTATATCAGAAATTTTACCACATTCTTCCACATCCAACTGCGTGCCATGTCTCCGAGCCACACACACACACATGCATGTGTTCACCTACAATGCCATGCATCAAACCCACAATGCGCTGTGCTGTGTGGGCTGATTCCTGTATTTGGTTTGTTAGAAGCACACACAGATTTGCAGAACAAGTATGCATCATTTGCACTTTCACAATTCGCCAAATGAGAACTTTCCCAATGAACGGACCAGGACCTGATTAAAAAAAAAGCTGATGTTATGCATCTGCAGTAGAGACTGCAACCCCCAGCTCCCAGGACATAGCCCCCTTAAATCCCCTCAGTCTAACCCTGTTACATGAATGCAAACATAACATGGTTTGTAAAGCTGGATTTGGAAATTATTAGTGATGATACCACTTTTAAGCTGATGGCAAAGAGCTTATTTGGTATTCTGGAGAGGGTGTGGATGAGAGTAATTCCTGATAGCTGGCCTGCTTTGGGCTCCTTTTCTTACATGATTTATTGTTTTCTTGATTATTATTTCACTTATTTATTCACAGAAAGACAAATGGAAGAACAAATGCAGATAGTGTTTCTTTTCATCAAATATATAAGTGATTCTTGAGAGATGGTACTCCCTTACTCCCGGTGGTCCAAAAAAACTCCTTGTTGTCTCAAGTGAGCCACATGCAGATACTGACATGGATGCAGAAGCCCTCTGAAAACATTGTGCATCCCTCTTAAGTCTGTGATGACTGACTGAACGCTGATTGTACCTTGTGAATATTCGTCCAAACGTTCCACCTGACTAACCTAAGAGTATGTGACGTGCATTTTATGCTTCTCCTACACCAAACTGAACTTATATGAATAAATGTTTAAGTGAAATGATTCTCAGGCCTGGTCCACACGTAGCAGGTATCTCACAAATCAGAGAGATATTTCTCCGATTTGACCTTTTGAATGCAGATTTATTCACTCAAAACGACGCCCCCTTGCCGTGCCTCAACATAGACTTTACATGGAAACCTGCCGCTCAAAATGCGTTTGGTCTGAACACACTGTTAAACTTTCACCAACAACAGCACAGACTCCCGATTTGGCCTTACTACACCGCTTACTGAACACATGAACTCTTACATTTACACTAGCATGACCGCCCTTGATGCTGTGATTGTGTTATCTGTTGTCCAGGCGCTTGCGTTTGTTTTTACAAGCTCAAATAGCACTCGACATAAACTACCAGCTGCAAAGGACAATATTAAGAACAATTATTTTCCACCACCTAACCAGATCACGCTAAAGGCATGTTTCGTGTTTAGTGGAAGCTACGTCATGAGATGGAAGGTTTCTCTGATTGGCTAGGCTTGGAGGCGCTACCGCCGCCTGAAGGTTTGATATGTTTATGAATGTGCTTCAAAACGTGGTTATCTGGATATATGTGTAGATGGATTTGTTTTTGAAAAATGAGGTTGTGTGGACTCATTTTGTTTTTTAATGGCCATAGGAGGGAAGATATTCGGTTTTACAAAAACCTGGCTACTTGTGGACAAGGCCTCAGTTTCTCTAAAAGTTTTTTTCAGTTTCCACATGTGGTTTTGACCACTTCCATCTGCAAGTGTAAAATATTTGATGGTTGAGTTTTCAGTTTCACAACACATGGAAACTTAAAAACAAAGAACTAATATATGAGGAACCAACACCTGTTCATGAGCTAGTAATGACTGTTGCTTTTAGTTAGAGGTTGTTGAATACAAGCATGGCTTCATGGGTTCAAATGTCATATGTTTCAGTCGCAGCTGCAACAGCAATGAGAGATTCCAATTACCAAGGTGTACCAATCAATCCAATCCCAGCAGCAACATGTCACCTGACTGAAAAACACCAGCAGGTGGTGGCAGAGTTGGGGGATCAGCTCAATTATGCACCACATTTATAATTATTATTCATTCTCTCTGTTTTTTTCAGTCCCAGCTGACATGTTTCTTACTTGTCCAACTTTGTCTCAAGGAACCATTTGGCATGAAAGCATGTGTATGATAATACAAGGTCAGCAGTGCTTTGCAGAACTGTTGGTGGACACAGACATTTTTTGCTGCAGGGGAAGAGAAACAACAGCCACGCACACCCAATTGTGACAAAACTGCATCACAGAGACCCTTCACCCTGGAGCCTGGAGATCTTGTGCAGGAGGAGGTTTTTAGACACACACAATCATGTACCGTGCGTCTTTTAATTGTGTCTTTTCCAATAAAATGCTAATCAGATTTGTTGAACAACACAATGCTGAGACAAAAGCAACGGCAACGGAAAATGAATACCTTCTTGTGGTGATACCAATCAGCAACTGAGGCGGTTACAAGTGAAGCCGAAGCGGAAGTGCCAGAAACTGCTGTTCCCCTCTCATCCACTAGGGGCTCCAAAGCAATTTACAGCATGGTACATGACATCTTCAATCAAAACCTAATTATGCCAAATTCTGAGATTAAATTACTTCTAAACGGAGGAGTTAGAAAATATTTCACTCCCCCCCCCCACAGTTGTCCTGAAGGTAAACATGACCTATCATTTTGGAGTCAGTAGTGGATGAGGGATGAACTCAAATTCATCCATCTTCTGCCGCTTATCCGGGGTCGGGTCGCGGGGGCAGCAGCCTAAGCAGGGAAGCCCAGACTTCCCTCTCCCCAGCCACATTTGCCAACTCTGCGGGGGGGATCCCGAGGCGTTCCCAGGCCAGCCGAGAGATATAATCCCTCCAGCGTGTCCTGGGTCTTCCCCGGGGTCTCCTCCCAAAGGGACGTGCCTGGAACACCTCACCAGGGAGGCGTCCAGGAGGCATCCTGACCAGATGCCCGAGCCACCTCAACTGGTTCCTCTCGATGCGAAGGAGCAGCGGCTCTACTCTGAGCCCCTCCCGGATGACTGAGCTCCTCACCCTATCTCTAAGGGAGAGCCCGGCCACCCTGCGGAGGAAACTCATTTCAGCCGCCTGTATACAAGATCTCCTTCTTTCGGTCACGACCCACAGCTCATGACCATAGGTGAGGGTAGGAACGTAGATCGACTGGTAAATCGAGAGCTTCACCTTCTGGCTCAGCTCCTTCTTCACCACGACAGACCGGCGCAGACCCGCATTACTGCAGACGCCGCACCGATCCGTCTGTCGATCTCGCGCTCCATCCTTCCCTCACTCGTGAACAAGACCCCGAGATATTTAAACTCCTCCACTTGAGGCAGGACCTGACTCCCGACCCGGAGAGGGCAATCCACCCTATTCCGGCTGAGGACCATGGTCTCAGATTTTGAGGTGCTGATTCTCATCCCAGCCGCTTCACACTCGGCCGCGAATCGCTCAAGCGAGAGCTGGAGATCACGACTAGATGAAGCCAACAGGACCACGTCCTCCGCAAAAAGCAGGGACCCAATCCTGAGGCCACCAAGTCGGATCCCCTCAACACCTCGGCTGCGCCTAGAAATTCTGTCCATATAAGTTATGAACAGAATCGGTGATAAAGGGCAGCCTTGGCGGAGTCCAACCCTCACCGGAAACGAATCCGACTTACTACCGGCAATGCGGACCAAGCTCTGACAGCTGTCGTACAGGGACCGGACAGCTCGTACAAGGGGGTCCGGTACCCCATACTCCCGGAGTACCCCCCACAGGAGCCCCTGGGGGACACGGTCGAATGCCTTCTCCAGGTCCACAAAGCACATGTAGACTGGTTGGGCAAACTCCCATGCCCCCTCCAGGACCCCAGAGAGGGTATAGAGCTGGTCCACTGTTCCGCGACCAGGACGAAAACCACACTGCTCCTCCTCAATCCGGGATTCGACTATCCGGCGGACCCTCCTCTCCAGGACCCCTGAATAGACCTTACCAGGGAGGCTGAGGAGTGTGATTCCCCTGTAATTGGAACACACCCTCCGGTCCCCCTTCTTAAAAAGGGGGACCACCACCCCAGTCTGCCAATCCAGCGGTACTGCCCCCGATGTCCACGCGATGCTGCAGAGGCGTGTCAGCCAGGACAGCCCCATAGCATCCAGAGCCTTAAGGAACTCCGGGCGGATCTCATCCACCCCCGGGGCCTTGCCGCCAAGGAGCTTTTTGACCACCTCAGCGACTTCAGCCCCAGAGATAGGAGAGTCCACCCCTGAGTCCACCAGCTCTGCTCCCTCATGGGAAGACGTGTTGGTAGGATTGAGGAGGTCTTCGAAGTATTCCCTCCACCGACCCACAACGTCCCGAGTTGAGGTCAGCAGCTCCCCACCTCCACTGTACACAGTATTGATGGAGCACCGCTTCCCCCTCCTGAGCCGCCGGATGGTGGACCAGAATCTCCTCGAAGCCGTCCGGAAGTCTTTCTCCATGGCCTCGCCGAACTCCTCCCATGCCCGAGTTTTTGCCTCGGCAACAGCCGAAGCCGCATGCCGCTTAACCCGTCGGTACCCATCAGCTGCCTCCAAAGTCCCACAGGCCAAGAAGGCCCAATAGGACTCCTTCTTCAGCTTGACGGCAACCCTCACTGCTGGTGTCCACCAACGAGTCCTGGGATTACCGCCACGACAGGCACCAACGACCTTACAGCCACAGCTCCGGCTGGCCGCCTCAGCAATAGAGGCACGGAACACAGCCCATTCGGACTCAATGTCCCCCGCCTCACTCGGGAACTCAAATTGCCTGCCTGCAAAAGGATTGCAGGCAGGCAATTTTTTACTCAAGGCTTTGCTGAAGAAAACTACAAATTTTAAAATAAGGGGGGAGGGGGATGTTTGCCCCTTACATTTGACAAAAAATATATATTTAATTTTTTAAAACCATTTGCCACCACGTCATATGTTAAAGTTATTGTGAAATCTTCTGCTTAGACAAGTATCAGGTTATTTTCAACAGGATTTTGAGCAAAGGTTTTACCATAAAGTGATGTAACATGTCTCAGAAACAGTGTGTCTAATATGTCCTGCTGGGCTCAATGGGGCTAAAAGGTTTTAAGCAAAAGAAGGAAAACTTAACTTTGTGTAGGGTTTGTCCTTTTCAGCCCAGAAACAACAATACAACTTCTGCTCTCATCTAGAAAACAATGAATAAAGCCCAAAAACTAAATATTTCTTCGAGGTGGTTGACAACAAATGGTCGAAATCATTCAAAAGTAACAATAATAAAGTTTCCTGTTTGGTTTTTAAAAAAGAAGCAAAATTTTCATTAAAACTCTGGCTTTTGTCTTTACCTTTATTAAAATACCACTTTCTTTGCCTGTTAAATCTGCTAAACTGGTATGTTTTATTAACCCCAACACCCTGACAAATAATTTGGTGATGAAAATGTTACAAAGTTCTTTAAAATAATGCTGCAGTAATGCTCTTGATGTTCCTAAAAAATTCAAATTCAACTTTAAGAATTTTAACATTTCTAATTAACATTCAGACAAATATGAGATTAATGTTTAAGTTCTCCTTCATGGCACAAGAAAAGTTCATCATCTGAACAAAAAGTACGTCGGTGTGTAAAAGAGAAGGAAGAAGTCACCATGGAAGTGGACATCTGGCTTGGAGAATGGATGGATGAATACGTGAATGAGAGCGAGGATAGGCAGATGGATAATAGCCCTTCTCTGTGAATATATTCCCAAACCAGACTGAAGAAAAATATGAATGAGCATCTGAGACCTCTGGGGCTTGGATCTGGGTTCAACATTTACAAACATTAGTCAAGCCACAAAACCTTGAAATGGTCAAGAGGGAACGTTGCTACACCCTGACGTCTGTGCAGTTTCCTGCAAAAAGTGTGTCATTTCGTACCTTTTATTCACAATAAGTTGCTTGCAAGCTTAGATCTGCATAAATGACCTAAAAGTCCAGTGAACCAGCCCTTTTTTTTTTTTTTTTTTTTTTTTTTTTTCTTTTTTTTTTTTTTCTGCAGAGTTACGATTCTGCATTTAACCATGTCTGTTTACAGATTGTGCACAGTATTTATTTTCCGAGAAGTACAAAATAGAAAATGTTACAAGCTACATCTTGTCTCATTATTTAAGGTGTAATTCATGGCATTTCCTCAACTTAGAAGTAAAATCAAGCCAAAATAATGCATGACCACACTTACGCACAAAACAGTGTTGACATACAGTGAGGGCCATTTTGACTGCCACAGTGTTAGTCCTCATCATTGTTTTCTGCTGGTTTCATTTGACACTGAATACTAATGAGCTTTTCCTCCATTTGTGTCAAGATTAAAGCAGGATTAAAAGTCAGTGAAAACACAATCTGTTTGGGTGACAGACTGGATTAACCCGTAGATTTCCACAAACACTGATCCTTACCAGAGTGCCCCGGTTTTAATAGTTTCAAACGCATCTGTTGTTATTTTCAGGATTATTCTTATGATGCTGCAGGTCAGACATGTGAGCAACATGGTAAAAGTCACTAAGTTTGGATCTTCTGCTAAAGCCCAGCAAAGACTAATTAAAATGTTTGGCTTTGACCCAAAGTACAGAATTTATTTGCACTGAAATACGGGTTCTATAGCTGAAAGATGCATCATGTTTAAACTGTGATATGTGCTTTTATTTTGCAGGTTTTTTGTTTCCGTTAAAAATAAGTGATGAGCAGTCGTGATCCACGTATGTATGCATGTGTGAAATTGGGATAATATGTTTGACATTATTTGCAGCCCATCACCTGACAGTCATAGCTCAGTCGTTCAGACCACTCTCAGGGACGTCACATTGTTTATTGTTTGTTTGATTCCATTAGCTTTTGCAAAGCAGCAGCTACTCTTCCTGGGATCATGACAATTCCTACATGGCAATGCAAACATCCACATCAAGATAGAACACCACAATACATAAACATTACAACACACACACACACCACATAACTATATCATTACCTGTACTATACTATTTAATAAATTTAAAAAAATCAATAAAATTCCATCTGAATAAACACCAATATACTCAGTAAGGACAGTCAAGCAATCTGTCAAAACTCTTAATTTGTTGATTTTTAGAAATGCCATCTCAAAGTTTGGATTCTGAATTATCTACAAATGATTAAACTTTCTCATTAAATAATAGTCTTTTGGGTTTATTTTGAAATTGGTCATGTTCTTCTGTTGAGTAATCAGGCAGTGTATTCCATTCTTTTATTGCTCCATGTATTATTGTTGTTCATTGCCCAGGAGTTTTACATTTAGGCAGATTAAAACCACCTCGACTGACTTGTCCCATAAATATGCTTTCTTGCACCAAAAGACAATTTTTCATAGAGGATTGTTGGTCTCTTTGTTGTTATGACAGTTTTCATAACACCATCAACAAATAATTTAATCTGCTTTTCACATCCATCCATAAAAGATTTTCATTTTGTTCTGAATTTGTTTCTTGCAGTTAACTGTTTCTAATCTGAATCTCACACTAGTAGGCTTTACAACTTCCAAACCAGTTTAGTACTTTTGTGTTTAGGTCAGAGCTAAATGGTTAGAAAAAGTGTGCTTGTCGGTACACAGACTTCTGTGTTTTTCTGGTTTACAAACCTACAAATGCTGGCGGGGCTTTTATACATGATTAACTAACCACAGCATTTACAATGACCCAGTCAATCAATAGCTGCACTTCACAGGCGGTAGAATTAAGAGCTTACAAGTTGTTAGAAGCCAATTAATTTTTCTTGGCAGGATGGGAATCAAACCTCCGGCTGTGGAAAGTGGCACAAACACAGTACTTTTCATGTCAAAGCTGAGTTTAGAAAACAAAAAAAAAAAAAGAAAAAGCAGCAGATGCAGATAAAGTTAATTTAAAATTAGGACTGTCTGATGTTATACTTAGGAATTAGCGTTACAATAATGGAGAAAACGTTCCTATGTTGCTATTGCCTGTTGACACAAGAGAAATAAGAATCTAGCTTCTTTAACAGTGAAACTCACATCACCACGTCTGTTTGTATTGAGGAGGAAGTAGGATAAGTCAAATACCCAACCAATTTCACTGCAGTTCCATTCATACTTTGTGATAATTATTATTTGTTTTGTTTATTTGCAGCTTAATGCCAACAACCTGCTCGCTACACAGCCGAGAGTGCTTCTCGTTTGATGGCAGCAACCCATTTAACCCATCGTTCAGAGTGAGCGGGCAGTCTGTAATATGAATTCCCATCCTTGAAAAGTTTATTGGAACATTCAAAAGCACAACACCAATGTGCCATTATTTCTTTCTATGAAAAGCTAGCTATAGCAGCTAGCTATAGCAGCTAGCTATCCTGAATGAAACCTCTTAGCTGCTCAGCCTTAAGTTACCATGGTGATTTACCCTGGTAAGAAGTGAAACAGTGTAGTAGGATGGAAAAGCCCATGTCAACCCCAAAGTTACCTCAATAAGAGAAAATTCAGCCACATCGTACATGTGTTTCAGAGAGGCAAGATGTAAACTCAAAGAATACATTGAAGAACAATTTCTACAAAAACAGTTCAAAACCTGACGCAGAATGACATTTTTAAATACAGGGAATGAAGATCAACAAAAAAAGAAGTCTTCTGTTCCAATTTCCTAAATTTTTCACCTAAAAGCCAGAAAAACAAGAAATTATAACAAGACTTGAAGCAGAAATCAAACAGCTAAACCAAATAACAGAAATAAAATTCCCAGATGAAGACGGTCACCTGCACATCAGAAAAGGAAATTTGTAATATCTAATTTTCATTGCTTTATTTCTTAAATATTTCATTCTTATGCTCACTGTTATGTTTTATTTATTTATTTATTTTGTGTTCTTAGCGGCTTCCTTGTAGGTCTAAAGCCTGTTACATCCTCCACGAGAAGCGAGAATGTTTTTCTTGTTCTCGAGGCTCCGAGAAAAAAATGACGTCATTTTGTTCTCGCGGACGTGTTTGAGGACAGTTCTTGACACACCGGGCTGGCAGAACTTTTTTCTTGCGGGGCTGCGAGAAGTATCGTGTGATTGGTCGGACATTGGAGGTGGGCGTCGTTAACACAGAGAAAGCATGAAGCGGAGTTGCTGCTTCTTGTATGAAAGGTGCTGCACAAATAAACTTTGATTTGATTAATAAGACTTACTTTATGTAATGCTGGGATGGTTTTCCCGACCCATATCAAGCACTTTTTCTCCTACAAAGTCTTTACTTTTGTTTTAATTAACTGTTTGTTTCTATTGAACCACAAACTCTTTCATATGTAAGACTTTTTATAAAAAGAAAAAAAAATTACTTGGTAAATATTTTAACATTCTGAACAAAAATGGTGTTTTGATTTAGACAAAAAAAGATCGATCATTAAATTTTATGTTGCTGATCAATATAGCTATTAATTATTTGGTTGACATATGGAATTATATTCTTTGAAAGAAGAAAGCCAACAGTGGAAAAGTCAAGCGTGAAGATGAGATATCTGATCTGTCTAACCAGCACAATATAAAACAGCTTAATTACTAGTTTCTTCTATTTAAGATGAATCATTGCAACTTAACCACAAAATAGTCAAGCTAAAAAAATCCATGATTAAATCCATTGCAGACACGCATCTCAAATCCAATAAGGGAAAGGTAGCTGAATCACAAATCCCTCATTCAGGCCAGTAATTTTCACACTTAAGGGGGCAAAAGCTCTAAACAAGTGGCTTAGAGTGAACATTAGTCATGCCTCTGCCCTCAGTTTAACCAAACTTCCTGCTTTTTCCTCTGCACTCGTATTTTCCCTGACTGTACTCGACGTAAAAAGCACTTTAGTGCCAGGCAGCACCTGTGACATTTACCAGTTGATCCTCCCATTGAAAAGACACAACAGCAAATGAGCCATCTGAAGCTTCCTGAATATGAAGCTTCAGATGAGCTTCATCTGATGCTCATATCAAACTGCAGGATGCTGCAGTTTGATATGAGCAGCATCCTGCGTTTTAAACAAATCTCCAAACGAGCAGGCTGAGATGCAACACTTTCCAATTAGCCCACATGCTTTCCTTCCTTTGTCCACATCCAAACAAGAGTGAGAGTTAATCTAGCAAATGGCCATCAGAGGCTGATACCAGAGAAGCTCGGCTCTAAATAATGGATCACTCCATCCGCAGCTTGTCCTCCGTCTTAATTGCACTTTTACCTAATCTAGTCCATGATAAAGACCTCTGCTGAATGAAGTAAATGTGCTGTTCTCTGTTTTATAAAGGCGCTGTCGGTTACAGGTTATAGGGCAATACATCAGCAATTTACGGCAAAGCCATCGGCGTTTTCCTTTGTACAGGCCAAACAAAACATGGAATAGAAGGAGAATTGGAATAATTGGTCGAGGAAATGAATGACAGAAAAATCTTTGACAGTTTTACTTTTAAAAAATTAAATGTACAGGCATATAAATGTGCACAAATTTTTATTTCTTTGTGTTTTGTTTCCAAGCAGCTTGTTACAGACACTAAACTTATTCTCATTCCTTTTGTTGTGTCAATAAAAGAAAAAAGTAAATAGCTGTCTGCGCAGCTGCAAGCTGATCCCCAGACATAAAATGTTTGAAAATGGAGCTTTTTTAGTTATTCCTTCATTTGGATTTAACTGTCAGACTTCCAGGTGTGCGATGCGACAGAACAAAAGTCAACCTGACATTTTGACCCACCTCACATGCTCGCTCGCACATCCATTAAAATGAAATAATGCATACCGCTTCCTGCTGGTTCCATTCTACAGATAAATACCTTCTGTACCACTGGATTTCTGCCATTTTGTTATGGGTGGAGATCCAGAAAGTTTTGGAGCATTCCTTCATTGTCTTCTCTCCCACCAGTACTGTCCTTTTCTTTACAGACTCCCTTCTTCAGTCTCAACTTGGCTCAGGAAACATACCGACTTTGGGGAAAGTTAGCGGATAGCCTGAGATTACTGAGGCGCAAATGTGTACTGATGCATGGACAATAAGCGATTATCTTCTGACGGACGAGGCTGTCAGTCATCAATAATAAAATGTGAATGAATTATCCTAAGAAGTTCTTTAAATATTAAAAGGTAAAAACAAAGACAGAATTTTTTTTAAAAAAACGTTATACTAAGACGGAACTGAAAGAGTGAAACTGGAGGTTTTTTTTGTTTTGTTTTTTTAAGGTTTGCATGAGATAATTATTTTCCTCATTCTGACTGTATCTTTCTCATCACCATCGCAGTTTCCACAACGATCACGTCCATGGAACAATTCTGACTAAATGATTTTTTGTTTTACAAGGAAGGCATCATTTTAATACACAGCTTTGTAGACTCTCCAATTGATCAAATCAATTAAAAATAAAGAGCAAAGTGTTTGCTTTAGATTGTTATTTCTGAAACCCCCCCCCCCCCCCTCCCAAAAAAAAAAAAAAAAAAGTAAAAATGAATCCTTTATTGTCCTGTTTAATTTGGAGCATTCTTTATAGTACATTAAAAATTTGTTGAAGTAACTGAGCAACTGAACTTAAAAAACAATTTGTTTATATTAATGACTTTATTATTATTGGGATATTATTGACTTTGAAATGAGCATAATTTATATATATATACATATATGTATAGAGGAATAAATATAAATTTCCTATTGGTTCTGAACACTCATCAGAAGCAGCCACTGTGTCACAGGGCATCGGTTTACTAGCAAGGTAACAAGCCCTGTTGCATGTTAAAACAGCATGCCCTTTGTGCAGCATCAACTCATGCAACAAAATGTGCAGCCGGTGGTAAACCAGTCAATCAAAGCCCTGATAACCTCTCACTTTCACACCTTCCAACTCTTCTGAGTCACCCGCTAACCTGCAGAAGAGAGAACTGTGGGTGGAAATGGGGCACAGGGCGGTAAGGCAAACTGTTACAGCTTTCTGTCTGCAAGTGATACCTGACACCGCGTTCTTTTTTTTGTTGGTTTTTTTTTAGCTTCAAGAAAGCGGTTTCCATTTATCTTTACCTTCTTTTTTATCATTGCTGAATGAATCATGTGGACTTCACAGGAAACCATTTGGAAAATCATTGTTTTCCATCAGGAAAAAGAAAAAACAAACCAGGAGCTCTTTGCTGCTAAAAGAACTATGGGTTCCATGGAAGAGGCAGTTTTTTGTACTACAGATGTTAAAATGGCTCATGAAGTACTTTGTTTTCCTAAACTACAATAAAAGGCCCCTCCAAGGCCTAGCTTTCCAGCTATGTCCCAACACTCAAGTCCATAACTGCACAAAAAATTCTTTAATGTGTCTTAAAATGCTCGATTTGTAATAACAGAAAGTCAAGTGTCATTCAAGCTGCTTATAAAGAATGACCCATTAACCACACAGAGGGGTGCAAACCTGTGTGCTGCTATCCACATTATTGAAATTTAAGTGAGTGTGCAGGGAAATCGTGAGTGCAAGGAAAAAAGTGGCCTCTCAGAGCAACTGCACTACAAATAATTGATTTAAAAACATACCAGTGAAGGAATTTTTTTTTTACAAAAACTTGCTGAAAAGTCTGCATTTACTTCATCACGAAGGAATCTTTTCTTGTTTTGTTGCTTCACCAAGTTGTCAACATGCTTATCAGAAGGAGGAAGAATGGCCGGAGTATCCATTAAAAACACGGCAGGACTTTACAGAAAAACAGTTTTCCCATTAAAACCAGATGGAAAAGATCTCCATCTGCATGCACATCAAATACACAAAAATCAAAATAAGGAGAGGAAAAAATATGTGGAAATAAAGTATTTGGCTCTTTAGCTGCCTTTGGTAGAGCAACATTTTCAGTGACTATCATGAATCTGATGCACCACTTGGTTTAATGGTGTTTGTTTTCCATTCACTGTTTTTAACATTTGACCAGTTAACCTTAGTTACTATATTAACAGCTACTTCAACCAATTATTGCAAAAAAGAGAAATTTAAGTAGATAAAAATTTGCAGATAAAAAGTTTTCCATTGTTTTGTTCTTGAAAAGTTTATAGCTAAAATATTACAGACGATATTGACGATGATGCATTTGAGTTTATGTGTTGAACTTTTCAGCTGAACTTTATTTATCCGGGATTAAACTCTGGAGATTTAAAATTTCTGTTTGAAGACGATCCTGTCTCAGATTGGCAACCTACCACTACACATCGGACTACACAAAAGATCTTAAGCTGTAAACATCAACAACTAAAGAAAAGGGAATGCTCTATTTGTTGTAGAATCTACACCATGAAAGTTTCCAACCTTAAAACTCGATGCTTTGATGGCACATTGGCATTCATTACAACATTCCTGGTGGTGCCATTGCCTGCAGTATCCTGCAGGCACCGCGTCACACAGCATCAACTCCATATCAACACATTAGCCGTTTTAAAATGTGCACCATCGCTGATTCAGCAAATGGTGCATTCACACCTAGATGGTTTGCTTGACTCTGAAAGATTGAGGGGAATCTGTTCATTTGGAGGATACGACATTCTGCGATCATGCAGCACTCCTCAAGCAAGTCTGAACTTTTAAATAACGTGTTCTACGCTTCGCCCCAGGATCTGTTGCATCAACAGTTGCTGAAAGAGAAGATGCTCATTGAACCAGGACAACATTTGTTTCTACCACATAACATGTAAACATGTAGCTGCATCAGACGCTACAGGTCATGGGTTGATCGTATTTATATTAGAGCTTCTATCGTGCTCTTCCACATCTGATTGCAAACCATTTCTCCTGGCAAAATGATCACAAGCACATTATGTGTTTGTTATATTTATCCACGACACTGAACCCATAATGCACTTTGGTTGTAGTCCACTTCCTGTATTTGGTCCATATGAAGTTTACCGAGGATTGCCTTTGTCTTTGATCCGACTCAGTGGTTGTTGACACTTTTAAATTTCCCCAAACAAAGAGGACTTTCCAACCATCCAACTTGGATTTAAATAAATGTGCCCCAAAAAAACAAAATCGCATATTACAGGAGGAAGCAAGAAAAGGAAAGTGAGAAGATGACAGAGCAAAGCGATACAGTTGTACTCATATGTATTCATACAATTTCATTAAAGAAGGGAAAAAAAACAGCTGCCTGTAAAATAAGATGAAATTGACTAAAGTAATATTAAATAAAAATGTTATGAAAATCATTACATTCTTTTCTAATTCTGGTTCAATAGAAATATTTTTTTTTAAAAGCAAACAAATAATTTCTTACATATTACATCACTCATAAACTAATATTTTGTTGAACAATCCTTTAATGTTTCCGCTCCAGTCAGGTGTTTTCTGTTCCTCTCAGTCAGACTTCTGCACCTGTTGACAGGTATTTTGTCTCACAGAAAAGTCTCTAATCTGTCCAGGACTGATTTCTTTGTGACTGTAATAAATTCAGCCTTTTATTTAATGAAAGGGAACGAAAACATCTGAGGACGACTGTCATGAAATTAATTTGTGGTTATTGGACAAAATGCTGCTGTCGTCCCAGCTTGTCTGCTGGGTTGTGTGTGTATATTATACATACCTACCCACCATACCTACCTACATACATACATACATACATACATACAGTCTCGCTTGTGTGTTACATATACAGGCACTCTACTGTTCATTCTTCTATCAGGAGTGCAATGAATTCTGGGATAGGAGAGAGCGCACAGGATGCATCTCCTGTATCCTTCGTTTTAAGTTAATCTGGAGCCAAACGAAATGCGGATTTGAAGGGTGGACTCAAAGGAGCCTTTGAATTGGGACAGCACTTGGCGTGCCACTATGACGCATGCAGCCGATGAATCTGCCCGTGGAAGTGTTCAGATCCTGAACTGAGACACAGCCTACAGCTGTAGACATGGCGGAAGCGTTTGCAGACGGGCTGTGTGAGTGTGTCTGTTGTGTGAGTGTGTCTGCAACTACAGCTACTCTGGAAGGATGAGGACGGCGACATAGTCAACGCTTGAAACAGACATACATATTTCCATATCTAAGGGAGCATAAAACTAGCCTTGAAGACAACATGTGCAATCTTACATAATGGTATGTTGTTACTTCAGGACAGCAGTTTCATTTAAACAGGTTTTTATTATTTAATTATCAAATAAATAAATTATCAAACATAAAGGTTAACTTGCATCATGGTGCGAGTGTCATTTTCTCAGACACAAGCAGTCATGGAAATTATTATTCTAGATTCTCAGCCAATAAGAGCTTTAGTGTGGCTTCCTGAGTCATGTGGCAAATGGCAGGATTGTTACTGGTTCTCAGTGGTTTCCCCTCTTTTTAAAAGTATTACATCATTCTAAGCGATGCATTTTGGAAATGTGTCTAAAGCCAAAAATGAGGTGTTTTGTCTGATGGCACAACAGGAGAAGACCAAGGGAAACATTCAACCCAAAGTTGAGGCAAATAAAATGCACATTACATCATCAGGTTGTGGTTTTTTTATGTTTTAACTTTGTGACAAAAAAAAAAAAAAAAATTAAAACTGTAATCCGAATGAGGAGCAACATTTGAAAATAATGGCTTGACATCCCAATCAACACAAACCACAATATCCAGTTTAAATTCTGGCTGGAAAATGGTTGAATTTTATTCATTTCCTCACTTGTGAATGGAAAAAGAGACCACTCTGGTCATTATGACTATATTCCTCCAAAATCGCCTTTCACTCATGGATGAATTATGGTCCACACAAAGATGTAATTTAAACACATTTAATGTTTCATAAAAAGTATCATAAATATGGAGCAATTCAGGCTGTGGACTGCCAACAAAAAGCTTCAGGGACATCGTAAAGAGGGCCGAATTCATAAATGTGAAATAAATTGAGGCTATTGGTAGAAAGCATGTGTACTTGTACACTGGTGTTACAGCTTTGCCAGCCAGCAGTGAACACTGAAGCAATACAAATCATGTTTAGCCCACGAGGAATTACAGCTTTGATGACTCCTCAGGCAAAATGTCTCCTTTAATATCAGCAATATGGTGCTGTGTGGTCTCAGTATAATAAGGTGGTTTTATAGCTCATTAAGTAACAAAGGGTACTGTAGCAAGGTGAAGATATTGGGTTTTATCCCCAGCTGGAGTCTCATGTTGCTTTCATGGTGCATAAAACAAATGAAATATTTGTAGTAGGAGTCATGTTGTTCCTGGAACCAGTCCTGATTTCCTCTAATTCACTAAATCTGATTTCTTCAGACACCTGACTGATCTGCAAATCAGAATGGCACTTCTGTAATTATTACTGGTCGAGCTGTTGCTGAGCGTTGATTAGACGCGTGATATGTGATATTTACAGCATTGTGTTCAGAACCAAAACACCTTTGGATTTAATAACCTTTTTCTTTCATCCCTTTGGACCTCGGAGGCTTTTAGCGTAATCCCCCAGTGATGCAAGTTGCATTAACCCCATCCTCAGATAATGCCCTCGTCCCTGTGATCTCACGGTTTAATGTGGGACAGAGGCAGGGGACGGTTGACCTTTTGACCTTCAAATTTCCATTAGTATCTTCAAAACAAGATCAGCACAAATATTGTTAGAATTGGGTGATGTGGAGGGGTGGGAGGGGGGATTTGGGGGTTGGATGACCTCCAGTAAACTTTGACATTAAAATTTTTAAGGGTACTCATGAAAATGTTTGTTGGACGATAAAGTGAAGCCATTTTTGTTATATTTGAAGAAAGTGTGAAGCTACTGTACTTCATACTCTCCACCAGTGAAAAGTGAAGCTACAATTCCAAAAGATTCACCAGAACTGGACAATAGAAGACAGATGGACTGGCGACCGGTCCAGGTGTGCTCTGCCTCTTGACTGCTTGTTGCTGGGATCGGCTCCAGCTTCCCACAACCCTAAACTGGACTAAGCGACTATGAAAATGGATGGATGGACAGCAGAAGATGGAAGAACATGGACGGGTATAACGAGTCTCTGTTTCAGGTCGACGTTCAGATGGTGGGATCAGAATTTAGTGGAAACAGCATAAAAGCATGGATCCTTCCTGCCTTCTGCTGTACATGATGATGATGACGTATTTATTTGCATCATATGTCCCTCATGATGCATTTTATCTCTGTTTTAGCTTGTTTTTTTTTCTAGTTTTTATGCATAAAACTCCACAATAAATGGTCAGGGTGCTTTTGCCAAAAAGTAGTTAAGTTTCCTAGCAGGTTTTTGAAGATATCTCACACAGATCTGGATCCCAGCAAAATTCTAGATACTACCAGGATATTTAAGTACAATTATATGATATTAATTTCTTCATTTCAGTCAGTTTATTGAAACAACTACAAGCAATGATAGGTATACCACGACAGGAAAAATGACTTACTGTTAACCTCTCCTGTGTTAGTTATTGCCTTGGTCTGATGGCTAAATGTCAAGAGGACTATTTACATACAAACTATCATTTAATCAAAACATTTAGTGGTTGATTCATGGTTCAGACTTTTTTTTTTCTTTTTTTTTTTACATTAATCATGTCAGAAAAAAGCTTTCTGGACAGTTAAATGATGAAAAGTTGTACGTTTGCATTCAGAATTTTAGAGAAAGTTTAATTTAATTCACCTGTTAAGGTTAAAGTACATTTTATGCCAAATACCCTCAGCTTTTTGTGAGTCGTGAACATTTGTTCAAACAATAGAATAATAAAGTCACATATCAACTTGCATTTATGCTAGTCAGAGCCCTCCTTTGCACCTACTTCTTGTTTTTCAGTCTGTGTCCCAGCAAAGGAGCAGCTTCTTAAAGAGTTTCACTGCTTCCTGGATGACAAGCTGCTGAAACGACCCAAGCAAGGGGAGAAAATAATCCGTAAACCGCTCATACAGTCGACTGGAGAAAGAATGATACGATACATTACATGTAATGCGTGCTCTGGTAATATATCTGTTACCATGGCAACAGGAGATGGACCTAACAATAAAAACTAAAGTTTCTTCACACAACCAACGGCCTGTCATTACTCTACTCTGCTCGATGCGTTTGGGCTTTGAGTGGCACATCCTCTGCTGGAGCGCCCGTCAGCTTTTCAACACTGATCCATCGAGACAAACATTCATCATCGAAACATATCCACAAACTAATTTCCAAGACCGTCCACGCCTGTCTCATGTCTTTGTGTGACGCTCCTGAGGAAGCTGATTCCTGTTCATTTACGCAGCGGGGAATTTGCATTTCACACCTATTTTTCATTTCATCTATTTTTCCTCTTAAAAAAAGAAAAGTACTTTGATGTCCCTCAAATCTCATTACAGCCAGGACTCGGCACCGGCACCGGGCTGATTTCCCCTGGTTTTGCTGTGGGCAGGGAGGAGATGAGGGAGCCAAAATCCCTGCAGAGCAAAATCCAAATGGATAAAGCCAGTCAGGAATAAGCCCTTTGAAACGCACAACACCAAAGCATCTCTTTCCATCATGGAGGTGGAGCTTATTTAGTGGTTATTAACAAAACTCAGTGTGATACAGAAGTAGAAGTTTCCTGTAATCATTTGCACCTGAAGTAAAAACCTCAGACGGACTGTTTCTTATCAAAGGCAGTTTCACAGCGTTTTCTGTTCAGTTTACTGTTTAAAGAGTAGATCTCATCAGTTTGCCACAGCAGCTGTGTCTTATCACTGCTGTACTGACAATTCTAAGTTAGACTCTATAGATGTGTTTCCATTACAGCAAAATAAAAGTGATATTTCTAAGGGTGTGTTCACCTCAGGATAGTCCGCTAGACTCGAACCGATTGGGGACTTGGCTCAGGTGTAGGAAGGTGTTTTCATTCAGACTGAGATTGCATTCATGCTGCACTTCGGTCACACGAGCCAAACCTTTACAATAATATATCCCCATTCCCACCAAAGGTGGCGCTGCACTAATATTTAGCAAAAAAGAGGACAAGACCCACATGAAGAGGAAAACTAAACATGGAAACAAAACTATTGCTGTTTTTCATTGTGTCTTATGCAAGTATGCTGCAGAAATGCACTGCAACAATGGACGCAGTATGAACACCAGACGAGGCAGAGGACTCTTAATGCCATCTCTATATATTTACCCACAATGCAATGCTACGCCAAATACAGTAAGTGAAGCGGACTTTCCGATCAAACGGATCCAGATTCGAATAACAAAGCCTGATGTGAATGTGCCCTAAGTTTCGACAACCGTTGTGATTTGCAGGCGTTTCCATTGCATAGTGTTTTTGCGCATAAGCCTCAGTTCTCGTAAAATCTTGTCCGGCTGATGGTCTGGTCCAGCAGTATTACACAAACTCTGTAATGCAAACAATTATGCAAAATAAATAGAAAAATACAATAAGAATCCAGAAAATCAAGGGGATCATTATATCTACAAAGCTCCCTTTTGCAAAGTAAATTTGCTCAGCAGAACACAGAATCCAGACCATCGTTCTGCTTGCTTAAATGCTGGACCAGATAGAAAAATAAATAAAGAATGGCAGCAGTGGTTCTGATATTGGAAGGAATTCTGGCATTTTCCCTGCAGTACATGACAGAAAAGCATGAAGGATGACGAATCAGGATTTTGTTTGAATTGACAGAAATCTTCCTGTTACTCTACAGGAGAAAAAACAACCTGGATATATCCTAATTTATAAATGATGAAACATCCTGGTTAAAATCAACACAAGATATCAAACCTCAAAATCGATGTTCTTCATTTATTTTCTGCTCGATCAGTCATGAAACCCTCGCATACTGGTTGTAGAGCCATGCAACAGGAACAAAAGCTGAACATTTTTCGGTCTACTTATGTTGTGTGGCAAGCCTCGGTGTGCACGTCTGAACAGGAGCAAATGCATGAATGTCACTTATCGCATGCTGGAGAAGGGGAACAATTCTCACCTCATCATGCAAGTTCTGCAGGAAATGCATGGAGAAGAAGTGATATTGCCCCAGTGTGAAGCCCATAAGACTTTTCCTGGCTGCAGAGGGCTCACGCTGCAGGTAAGATGCAAGATGGATGCTGAATTAACCACCCAGTGTCTGCACGCCACTGAGAAAACCTGCCAAAGTTCTAAAATACTTTCATAAACAAGCAATAAAGGAAAAAAAAACAATAAGGGATATCCATGTTATTTTGGCTTTAAGAAATCCAGTTCATTTTTTTTTTCTTTTTAAAGAATGAGTATTGTGTATAGAAAAAAATAAGAACTGAATGCATTTCAGACTACAGGCTGAAAACATGTCCAGAAACTGTCAGTCAGCGCTGCAGAACCAAAATAATTAACCAATACATTTATTCTAATCAAGCAATGAATGATTGCACATAAATATTGATGTCCACCGAGTAAGATTACTCTTCATGTCCATCCATCAGCCCCTGCTGAGGGGAGTCGTTCTGCGCCTGGCAGCAGCAGCAACCACCAGCAGATATCATGGCGAGATGATTGCAGAGATAAACTCAGCTCTGAATGGGTCTGACTGCGGCCTGAACATTTATTTGCGTTTAAACAATTGTAACTGTAAACGGTGTTTATGTCCAACCCGCTGCTCAACCGTGAAGTTTAGCTTTTCACTTGTCAGGAACGTCCACCAAGCGTGAACATCCTCTGGTATGACGAAGCGTAAACATTTAGAGCTTCGAAAGCGGTCAGGGCTGAAAGGTTTGAAGCCTCCGTCAAACTGTGAAGCCCCCCCCTCCCTCCGTGCCAGGCTCGTCCGGAGACTTCAAGGACAGAAAAAAAACAAACATTTATTCAACGTTGTTATTTTAATGATGAGGATTCTGTGTCCAGCACTGATGGAAAAGTTTATCGCAATGTTTAAAAAATGTGCACCACCGACCCCCCCAGCCCAACTCCCCGTTGAATGAATACAGCCAGAACAGGCGTTAATGTGCACTTTCTCTTTCCTTCTGCATTTTGCCCAAACACGGAAACTGTTTGATGGTCCTACAAACTTCTTCTGTCTATCTGTCACTCAGTCTAAGGCGAACACAGTTCACACACACTCTGGACTGCACCACAATCCCACTGAGATGAACTGTGTTTGCTTTGACTGACAGGATGATTCGCACAAAGGATTGCACTAAAACAACTTCAAGGTGCAACCTGAGGTTGCATAGCAACACCTTTACATCAAACTGAACAACTCGGGGAATACAGGAGAAAATGGGGAAGTTGAGGAGAAAAAGAAAAAGATTCAAGCAAAAAAAGATGTGTGGAAACGTCACTGTAGGAGAGGCTGATGGGAAAATATGAAGAATGATGGAATATGTAGACTGGTGATAGGACAGCAACTGAAAACACACCAAAAAGATCCCAGACTGTTTGAAAACTGAGTTTTTTGAACAGCTCTTTAGGCATTTATACTAAAAACTATGTTGTACTATTTATGCAGGGTAGCTGCAAAAAAATAAATAAATAAAACATGCAAGTAACACCACAATATAGCCAAGACACTGTTGATTTATCATGAGTGTATCTATATGTCTAATAGTGTATCCATGTAAAATGAATGGAGGACGAGAACAGGCTGGAAATCAATGTGGATGGAAATGAGCTGCTTGGCGAAGGTCTGCTTTTCTAGTTTTAAATTTGCTATTGCTGAATTTAAATGTTAATGCTGGACCTGACAAGCAATACAAACGGAGGCAGTAAACAAAAGAGAAAAGGAAAGCAAGAGACAGAGATACAAAATATAGTAAACAAGCTACAAATGAATAAATAAGTAAATAAACACGACAAGCAGGTGCTACATCTGTAGAGAAACAGAAAACATTTTACAGCTTCTGCAAGAAAACACCACAGACAACCATCAGGAGCACCTCCAGGAAGTCAAACTGTTAAAATCATGAGCATTGTCTATGTGTGTGTGTGTGTGTGCACCAGTGGCATCGCCAGCCGGTTTTTCTGGGGCTGAAGCCCCGGATGTTTGGCATTTAGCCCCGGTAGCTAAAACCAGTGTAAGTCACTGCACATAGATGCTCTTAAACTAAGCTGCCACCCGCTCCGCCAACCCGCTCCGTGGATCCACTCCGGTTTTCCTCCTTAGCCGCAGGCGCACACTCTTACACACACGATCAAAGCAACGCTACAACACGGACATGGCTGGGTTTGGTGTAGGATGGAGGCAATGAGCGGCTAGAGGTTCAGGACACGATGCGGTTTACAGCGCTGTGTTAACAGAACAGCGTGGCCACTTTAAGTATGGTCGAGAGACACACAGCATGTCAACTGCGTTGGCAGCAGAGGAAGTTCGCTCTGAGAAACTGCCTGTTTAGCAGTGAATGTTTTGCTACAAGCTTTAGCAATAAACACCGCAAAGGGACGTCTGCTTCACCGCTGCTGGTAAAGTGAAGGGATTTTACCCAGAAGCTAGCTGCAGCTTCTCCTCCTCACAGCCTCCTGAGGTGGAAAGTTTCCTATCTCTTTCTGTTGGAGTTTTCTGACAGTGGAGGCAACGACAGAGCAGCAGGGTTACTAAACCGTTAAGGAAATGTTGCACTTCTGGACCAAAATTACCAGACAGAAAGACAGGGAAATAATTGGGGTTTTTTTTAGCTCATGAAGGTGTTTAGTTCACCTGGTAAAGCAGCTGCTTATTACACGCAGGTGTAAAGTTCAGTTCCCACATCTCCCTGAGCCACTTTCTCATCTACTGCTGGACAATAAAGGACAGTAGAGCCCACACCATGTTAAACATACAAATGTAAAAAAAAACACCTGCGTTTGGATTCTATTTGCATATAATATATAAAATATAAATAAATGTATAAGAACAAAGAAAAAAGAAACGGACAAAAGAAAATTTGACTCCTCTTAATGCAACATTTTTAAACGCAGATGTGTTTGTGTGTTTACACAGAGTTTGTGGTGGAACTGGAAACTAGAAGAAAATGAAGCAGCAGAGATAATGTCCGTCAACCTGCAGAGTTATGGTCCCCGTTTGCAAGAAAAACAGTTTGAATCAACAACTGGAAGAAATATCTCAACACCAGATAAAAGAAAAGCTTGCTGGTGTGTGAGAGTGTGTGTGTGAGAGAGACTTCTTTACAGACTGCTGCAGCTTGCCAACATTTTCTCATACATGTGAAGCTTTCTATAGAAATAATAATCAGAACAGCGAGCGCTTCATTTACACTCTAATGACCCAAATAAACAGCAGAAAGCAAACATACAGAAAGACGTCATTGTTTAACGGCACATAATTAGAATGCGGTGCCTCAGGAGGATATAAAAGTGATGGTTTTATTCTGGAAAATAGTGCATGTTGTTGTTCAGGGCTGAGTGATGCAAAAGCCTTTTACCACAGGTCACTGTAGGCCTCAGCACCAGTCCCTACTGGTGGCCTTTTCCTTTTAAGGAGGAGTTTCTGCTATAAAGAGGATACAAGATTTGAGATAGTTTTAAAGGGGAATTGCTTTCAAAAAGATAGTTTAAAAAATAAAAGTTTTTCCAATACACCATTGTGTGTCTGATTACATGTTACTATAAAGTTGAAGCCTTCTCGGCTCCAAAGTCCTTTTAATGGAAGCGGCAAATACGAGACTGCAGCTCAGTTCAGCATGAAGGTTTTCTGCAACGATGCTGATTGTGAGAGTTGGGAAAGAGTTGAAAACAAAACAAAAACAGATGAAAACAAAACAGGAAAAGTAAAAAATGCCAAGTTTTTATTTTAAACAGGTTGAGGATGAAGGCAGCGTGACACTAACCAAGTGGCGAGGAAATGAAGGTCCAGGAGGAAAGAACACAAGGAAAGGAAGGACAAGCATGAGAGCCGAACAAGTAGGGGAAAGGGAAGCAGGACTGGGTGTACTTTAGTTAGTTTAAAGATTTTATTTCCGAATGAACAAATGAAAGAAGATAAAGGAAAAAATACACTGCTCAAAAAAAATAAATAAGGGAAAATCAAAGTAACACGTCTGAATGAATGAAATATTTTTATTAAATACCTTGTTCTTTCCATTAGTTGAATGTGATGACAACAAAATCACAAAAATTATCAATGAAAATCAAACGTATCAACCCATGGAGGTCTGGATCGTAGCTTTCCCCTGAAATGTTCATCTCCTTCTCTTTCTGTGAACATTCTTTGAATAGTTTTTGGGAGTAAATTATTTCTTGCTTTGTACATCATTTGCACTGTTTTAAAATCAATCAAGTCCATGAACTTTAATGCATGCGAGTGTCTAAACAGCGGGTGTATGTATGGTAAATGTACAGAGAAAGGGTTGGGGACTGAGGACAAATGTGGCAGGTGGTCGAAGAAAACAAAAAAATAAAGTGTAAGTGAGAAAAACTAAAAAGGATGACGGCATGACGGTGTGTCTGTAGCAGCATGACGTTGAAGAGCGCTGCGGGTGCAGCATGGGGTGTGCCCACCATTATCAGCCAGATTCCCCCCCGATCCAGCAGAGAAGCTGCGTATACGCCAACCTCCATTATGTGGCTGATGCAAACAAAATCCAGTTGTTTTGATGCCAAACAATGAAGTCCTGAATAGAATAACAACATCAGTGAAGCTGCTGCATATTTCATTCCAGGCTTTTTGTTACCCAGCAGGTGGCCACGTTTCCACTGCGTTGCCAATAAACTGCAAAAAAAACCCAAAAACAAATTGACTAAAAAAAAAATCATTTGTGATTTTAGGTTAGATTTCCTCCCACCTGCTAACATTTCCCTTCCAGTGATGAGCCATATTGCTCCCTCGCCGTATGTCTTAGCTGTCCGGTTGGAGCCTGATAATTACTGGAGGCCAGGAATTAGAAAAAGAGCACATCCACACGCCTGCAACGTTACAGCATCAGAACAAACAATGTACAATAAAGGAACAAGTAGCAGAGGATGTGGTCATTTTTTGAGTCACTTTATGAGGTCCACCGGTTCTCTCGTTCATTTGCACAATATCCAACCAAGCAATCAAATGGCAGCATCTTACTGCATTTAGTCATGAGGACGACTTGCTAAAGTTCAAAATGAGCATCAGAATGAGCAAGAAAGGGGATTTGAGTGACTTTAAACGTTGAAGGTCTGCTGAACCACTGGGAATTTCACACACAACCATCATCAGGGTTCCCAGAGTCGTCTGAAAAAGAGAACATCTCCACTGAGCAGCAGGTCAATGTCTTGTTGATGTCTGGTTAATGCAGACATCATCTTTTTGTGGATGCTAAGAAGGCAACAGTCACTAGTTACTCCTTTTCATCTGTAACATTTTGCATAAACAGCATGAAGCCATGGATTCATGGTGCATGGATGGTGGTTAACAGTGAGGGAGACTTATTTTGGAACACTTGGTTCCCCTTAGTACCAATGTGTTATGGTTTAACCACCAGAGCCTACATGAGTGTTGTTCTTCGCCGTATGAGCAAAGTAGCATCTTCTGATGGAAACTTCTAGCAGGATGATACATCATGTCACGTCACCTCCACCTGCTCTGTTGACCATGACAATGACTTCACTGTACTCCAGTGGCCTCCCACAGTCACCAGGTCTGCCAGAAGGAAAACATGTGCATCCAATAAGCTGGACAGCAAACAGGATCAAAGAAATAAGAAAACAGATCAATATGAAAAAAAAGTTCTCTGAAAGATTGTATCTGGTCATGCGATGTTCCAAGGACTCTCCTTCAGGGTAGTGGTGCACATAATCAGTCATTCCATCTCAAATACCCCAAATCCACAACAGCATGTTATATTTAAGGCCAGAAAGCATAGAAAATACACACAAATGATGAAAAATGTCCAAAAACACCCAAAAAAAAATAAGTGGTCTTAAAATATGTAACAGCAGAATCCTTCTGTGACTGAGGATAAAAGCAACCAAGATCAATAGTTGCATTAAAAAAAGAAAAATCTCAACATAAAAATTTCTTTCTAAAACATATTTATGCCAGAAAATGACCTAAAAAATGTCATCAAAGTCTGAAACTGTGGAAGTAATCAGACACAAACAGAAGAGATGCTCAGAGGAAGCTGAGAAAGCTGAAAGAGCTCAGATAAAGGTTTGTAAATAAGTCGTCACCGTGACGCCTGATTTCTTTACCAGCACTGCTGTATAGAACAAAACTGCTTTGTTTATCCGAAGCAACATCTGCACATAGCTAAATATTTACAGCAGTGGGGTTATTAATTATAAGCAGAAATTACCAGACAACAATACAGTCACAGGTTCTGTGGAGGGGGGGGGTGTCCATTGTATGAGTGCACTGGGTTTACTGAAGGTCTCCATGGTGACAGATCAAAGCAAACGGAGCAAGAAATATTCACAAACATTACAGACAAAAGCAGACATTGTGTGTTTGTGCTGAATAAGACATCAAACTGAAGAAAACAACAGTTTTCATCTTCATGTCAAAACACAGCTGCAGAAAAATGATCAACGCACCGAAGCCAATAAGGAAAAACGATCGATTTCAGTCACTGTTATTTACTCTGTGTGTGTTGTGCTGCAAAAGATTAAACGACTCGTATTAAATAAGCAGCGTGTCAAAGCTGAGAACCACATTTCTGTCTTAAAACAAGAAGATAAGTTTTCCTCAGGAATCATTTCACACTTTTGTAAAACTTTCTATCAGATCTTTAATTCAGACTAATTTCCCAGTTTAGTGTTGGTAGTAAACCTTCCCCTCTGAATGATGCTGCCACCACCGTGCTTCCTTATGAGGCTTTCTCACCATGTTTAGGCTCCATGTGGGAGTCTTCTTTCTGGCAGGAATGCTACATTCAAAGTCACTTTCTGATGCTGCTTGAACTCCAGCATGCTGTCTGGACCATGTCTTCATCGAGGTCATGCCATGTGATTTTCTGCTCCCATATTTGTGTAAATAAGCAGTTGAACATGTGTGCAGGACTCACTACCGCAGCCTAACCAGTGTTCTTGTGCATGGTCTTACTGTGACTAAGAAAAATCATTACATTGTGAAGCTGCAGTCATGTTTCAGACTGTCACGTTTCATCACAGGTGTACGTGGTGAGATTTTGACAGGACTCACACACATTTGGACATAACTGCACTGATAATCAGACTTTTGAAGGTAACAAGCAGCACCGGAATTCACTGTAAAGCTTCAAAGCAAAAAGGTGAATTTGTTGTCTGGTCTTTCATAAAATCCAAACACATACATTTAAATTCCTGGTCATGTTTCAGCAGAGTAACAACACCAAAGAGCACGAATGCCTTTCACTAATCAGCCTTTCTCGCCTGAAGAACACTTAGAGTTGTGATTCAACACAACTCTGAGTGGCTATCATCTCGTTTCAAGCAGCTGAAGAAGCTCCACGATTGCACGTTTTGCACCTCTGCATACTAATGTTGTCGTTTGATCGAGCAAACAGCCTCCTCAATCCCCCTGCTATCACCTTTCCTGTCCTGCCAAGCAGAGCACCATTTAATGCATGGGCTGAGTGCATGAGTGTGTGTCTGGTAACTGGGGAGAGTATGATAACAGTCATGAGTTGGCATGTCTGTGTAATTTGTGCATATCTGTTCTGTCCTGAAGTTGGAGCTCAGACGTACGTCTAAGACTGATTTCTCTCTGCAATGCATCAGAACCACACATACAAGCCCGGCTCTGGGTCACACTTGGCCAGAAGTGGTCAGTTCTCTTAAAACTTGAACGCATGACAGCCATTAGCCCGAGAGTTGGCACACATCGGAAACTAATTCTGAATTTTCTCAGTCCCACTGAGAGCACATACTCCATGTGTGTGTGTGTGTGTGTGTGTAAGATATATATAGAGAGAGAGGGGGGTGGTGAGGAGTTGTAGATGGACACATCATTCTGAAGCTGTGCTGAGCCAAGAAAAGAAAGCCATGCAGATACATGATCTGGCCATTAGATTAAAACCACCTCTGATCCTGTCAGGACTGAAGATGAGATCTGAGATGTCTGACTGGGAAACCAGCTGCAAGTCTTTTGGGCCCCGAGAGTTAAGGATGACATTGTTCGAGCTGTTGAAGTAACAATCATCATGTTCTCATTCTTCTTTTGGTACATGGTCCAGCTGTAATCATGGAAACGGTCTTCCAACATTTGAGACTGGAATTTCAGGCAACCAACAGCTGCTGCAACAAGGATGCTTCAGCTGATCACAGAAGCAGCGTTATGCTGGATATGTACTGCTGGGGACAGATGCATGAATGTGTGAGTTGTCCAACCATTTTCTTGCAGCTTATCTGTGATTGGGTTGCAGGAGATGCTGCCTAAGCAGGAATGTCTAGACCTCCCTCTTCTCTGCCACCTCGGTCATCTCCGGACAATCCCATGCCCCAGGATGACATCTCACCTCACAAACCTCTCACCGGGGAGGCTTCCAGGGCGCATCCTAGACAGATGCCCAAACCACCTCAGCTGGCTCTTCTTGGTGTGGAGGAGCAGAAACTCTGAGCTCCTCCCAGATGACCAAATTTCTCCCCTCATCTCTAAGGTCAAGGTCTCCAAGTCAAGAAATGCTGCGATCCTGTTTCATCGTACGCCTTCCACAACTCATTACCATTGGTCAGGGTAGGAACGTCGCCTCTATGCTCAGCTCCTTCCTCACCATACCAAACCAATTCAGAGCATTTTCATGCCTAAAACTAAAGCAAAGCACAGCCAGAATTCTTCAAACACCTTTTTTCTTACACACATCTTGCACAACTGTATGCATGCTCACCAACCAGGATATGAAGTCGAGTTACATTTCCAATTTACTCCTTATTGTCAATGTAAAGTTCCTAATTAACGCACTGTGTATGGTTTTGGACTGTGATGGCAAGCTGAAGTACTTGCATGGGGAAACATGCTTAACAACTTCCTGCTGAGGGGCGCTAGCGCTAATCGCTGAAACATACTGCAACCCTTAGTCAAAACTAGTAGCAGCCCATGCATACTCTAGTTTGAATCACATGGCTATAATATCACAAGCTGATCGTTTTAAAAAACAGATGCCACTAATTATTCAATACATCATACAAAACGTTGCTGACCCCTGGTTTACATGGTAAATTAAGAAAAAATAATGTAATGTCATACGTGGTAACATTACTTTTCTAATGTAGTAACGAGTAAAGTAATTGCAATACAATTTACTGAAGTAATGAGTGAAAGTTACAAATTACTTTTTATTGAGTAACAATCCCAACACTGGCCATGATAAATAATTACAGGAGAGTTGCTGTTGGAAGATAAATGATTTCCGGTACCGATAGAAAAATCCAGTGTGGTGGAAACAGTGACATCTTGTGGCTCAAAGTCAGACTGCAACAAACTGCTGCGACACTTCACCCAAACAATTTAAACTGGAAAAAAAAGGCAAAAAAGTCAACTTTAAGATGGCGCTGACGTCCTCATTGTACCCCTGAAGTCATCTTGCATTAATTTCAGCATGCTGAGCGCTGAAGCTGAAACCAGCTATCCCTACAAATCTTTCATCAACTTTACATAATGAGATTTTAAAAACATGCAATGAGGACAAACATCTTAAGGAATCAGATTCCCCTCTGAAGCGAGCCCAGCAGACCGCAGAGCATACACATTAGCGTCAGGACGGCTTATACAACTAAAAGTGGAAGAAATTTTCCGACTCATTTCCCCCATTGTTGTGATCATAGACACAGGAAGCTTTCTGTGGAGGACAGACACTCATTTTGCTCTGCTTCACCATGAATATCGAACAGGACTTATCAGCCGCCTTGCTGTGGTAAATCCCCTCCACCTGCAGTGCCATTCTTCAAGCGACTCTGTTGGAGCAGCGCTTTGATCCTGTCAAATCAGTGCAGCCACTGACCTTGTTTTCAGGAGCGTTGCTGTGAATTTGATGAGTGATTTACATTTCATGCATACGTAAGTGTGTGATGGAATTGTTGGTATTGCAGTTAAAGCTGAGGGCTTAAACATGTATAATCATGTGCAACCTGTTTCTGTAGAGGTTGTTTGGTTGTAGATTACCAAGGCGTTTTACTGTTGTCGAAAATGTCAGTTAACAACCTGAATGCGCCGCTATGCTAATAATTTAAGTCCTATATTTAACTGACAGTGTCAGGATGTCTTCTGCCTCCTAGTTTGCTCTTTCAGAAGAGTTCACAGTCTGATGTACTCAGAATCACCGGTTTACCTGTAGAGAATGTGTTTATTCCTGTTCAAAATCCTCAGACTTCCTGTAATACTGACTCCTGACACCTGCAGAGGTTCTTTGATGGCTCAGATTTCCTGTAAAACTGACTCCTGACACCTGCAGAGGTTCTTTGATGGCTCTGTGGCGGTAGGATGCAGGAAGCCAGTGAGAAATAAATTTAAAAAAAAACAAAACTTGTACATTCACCTTGCAGAATTTGTTTGCTCCAAAATGCTGCCAAAACCAAGGAGATTATGACGTCAAGGAGATGACTCCTGCATCTTCGGGTCAGAACTTATTGGAACTGGTCTGTTTCTGAGCCTTGAAAACATACAATTGCATTTTGCCACCACTTGAGGGCAGTATGAGAAATATGAGGAGCAATCTGAGCTGTGGATGGCTTTTGGTTGTTTTTGAGCTCTTTATCATTTCTTGATGAATAGCAAACAAATGTCTTGGGGTGGCAGTGGCTCATGTGGTGTTGTGACCAGACGGTCTACAGTTTAAGTCCTCCCCAAAGGTGGACACAATTGTTCGGTCCCAAGCTCGGATAAATGCTAAGAGGGCTGTGTCAGGAAGGGCGACCCCTTCAGAGGAACAAGCCAAAATGGAAATGACAAAAGCAAACAAACGTCATCTTTGTCAGCCCTAGTTTGCCCCTCCCGGTTTGTCTTAATGCAAACCAGTCTGCATTCAACCATTACGTACTGTCTTTGGCCAGTTTGTATCACCACCAAGGCTATGAAATAGTAGGGGTGAGACTTTGTTAATTACTATTATTTAACAAAAACATTACCATATTAAAAAAATAATGCATTTAATCACAGAACCTTTGTCAGAGCCCAATTTCCTGGTACGCCGATTACACTGAAGCACACACTACCTCCGCTACTACCTTAGCGGCAATGGCGCTATATTTAGCGATGTTTCAGACCCTTCGGTGAGTTTATTTAAAGACAAAACAAGCATCAACAAGTCTGGTGTCTCTTTATGGTGGTATCAGAGACTCTTGAATAGTAAAAGAATGTAATTTTCTCAACTGTAATTTTCTCAATGAAAACATTTATTAGAGAATAACTGGAGCTACAGCTGCTAAAGTATTTTAAATAACACTTGAACTTTGGGTCTGTTAAGTTTTGGCCAGATATTTTCTATTTCTTTTTTTTTTTATGTTTTTAAAATTTTATTAATTTATCCAGACATTGACAGAGTTTGAGTTTATTAAAATAAATACCTTTGACCATTTATTGGTTTAATAATTGCTTAAAATCCATTGAAACAAAAAAAATATTTTTTTTTTGGCAAATTCCACTATGTGATTTAACTGTGATTAAATAAAGAATAAGTCATTACAAAACCTGTGATTAGATTCATTTTTTAATCAAGTCCCACCCCTTGTTTTTAGCAATAACAATATAACTTTACATAGTTTTTACACTTTGTTTAAAATATTTTAAATGTTTAAACTCGTGGAAAGTGATTTCTCAAACAGTTTTAACTTGCTGTTACTGCTGCCTGTTTTCTTGCTCTTCAGCTGCCTACCATTCTGATAACCTTCACCTGGGATCACTGCTCAAACACAACTTTGATTGCTGCCTCCTTGCTGGGATTGGCCCTACCCGTCACATGCTTATCTCCTTCCTGCTCATTGGATAATTGGAGCTCCATTCTCAGCTGATTACACTAATGGCCGGGACTTAAAAGACACCTGGAGTCCTTCACTCAACGGCAACCACTGGCTCATTAGTGGTCTGCCCTCAGCTTGCTTTGGTGTTGGACTTGGACCTGTTGTATATCCAGAGGAAGTTGGTTGAGCAGCATTGTTTCCTCTTGTTTAGTTCTTTTTTTTTTTTTTGTGGTTCTTAAATCTTGCTGTTTGTGGATGTGAAACCAGTAGTGTTACATCTGTATGTTTTTTGGGTTAGGGTTAAACCAGTGTTGTTTTGTTTGAGGAAAATGTCTTATATGCCAGTTTTCCTTTTGGTTTGGCTATTTTGAGGCCATTTCTTGTCTGCTCTTGCCTAGTCTTCCCCATTGGACAATAAATCTATATTGGTCCATGTGAACACCTTGCCACTAGTCTCTCTTTTGTTGAGCTCAGTTGCCCTGGCAGAGTTTGGGTCGTAACACTTGCATTCAGACTAAAATGTCGATATTGGGCAGATTTTAACTGAGCGGAGTTTGGAAGTAAAAACTTTAGGAGGTATTACGCTCAATGATCAACTCTTCGAGAACCTGAGTATCAATACTGTGCTGCTTTTTGCCTCACAGTCCACAAAAACACCACATTAAGAACACTATAACAAAAATCACCTCGTTACTCCAAGCCAGTCTGAGTGCCAACAAGTTGACGAAGGCCGTGTTACATAATGGCTGCGATTGGCTGCAACAACCCCTCTGGTGGAGGGGAATGGAAGATGTAGTGGTTCGGTGATTGTTCAGGACCTGAGAGTTGGATGTTAAAGAGCCCAGGGAGAGAAACCGGTCTATAGAAGACTGAAGTTAATTTAAAAGGCTTCTGTAGAGATTCCTCGCTCCAACAACAACAAACAAGCAAAATTAATTCATCAATGCTGCAATCAATGGATGGAGGGAAGTGGGAAAGGTTTCAAAAGCAATGAAAAAGTTTACCAACGTTAACCCTGAACAACGTTTCTTACGGAGCGTGTCCCAGCTGCTAATCAGATTAAGCATGTACACAAACTAGATGAGTTGAAATAATTACAATTCCCTTTTACTATATCTTTCAAAATACTGCATTATAGTTAAATATCTCCTTTAAATGCACATTGACAGGTAATTCTGTGTGTATTTGGATGCTTATTTACAGTAAACGATGCTGTACAGTGCAGTACATACCTAAATGAGGTAATTTGTTAAAGAGATCCAGAGCTGTGTAGTAGGTTGAAGCACTTGTTTTGGATTTCATCCATCACATATTTTATCGCACATCCTCGCCAACTGTGGGTTTTCGTAAACAGAACAGCTGTGGTGAGTTTCTAAAAATACAGAGCAGAACTGATGCTGCTCCGAAGGCATTTTGCTTTTTTAAAGTTACTTGATAAATATTTGCTGAACAGCCATATAATATCTGACTATTACTTTTGGATGTAGACAATCATTAAAATGGATCATTTATGATCTATATCTTTCAAAAGTAAGAGGAAAAATAAAGATGTGCACAAAAACATGCAACATGTGTTGGATCTTTCCAGGTTTCCAGGATTCAGAGGAAACTGACATTAATGCTCAAGTAGAGCAGCTTGAAGGAAACAAAAGCGGGCTTCATCAGTGAAAGCCAGCGCTGTAGTGATGTAACCACGCCAAAAGAAGCAATAAGGCATTAGCTTTGGATTAGCAACCAGCTAGCTAACTGTCCTGCCCACATCACAGAAGTGGGTTTTGCCCAGATGCCAGAATGAGCAGAACCTGAGTTGGAAAAAAAAAAACAACTAGAAAAAGAACTGGATTCACTTTGTAAAGATGAAGTTTATGTATAAATAATATGCACCTGCACAGAGAATCAGATGCATGTTCAGTAGATTTACAAGATTTTCTGCAGATTATCTTTTCCTTGTTAAGGAGACAACAGTGCAGCGTGATGATCTGACAGCAACAACAACTAACTGGACTAAAGTTTAAGGAGCAACTATGGTCCCCGGTGCTCAATGGATTCATTTCTGCAGTGAGTTGAGAACAAGCTGGTAGGTTTAGAACCTTGCTAATATCCCACCTGGCAGTTTTATAAACTTTTAATAATTTTTAATATCTGCAGTCGACGTTTTTTATTCAAGATAAAAGTGGTTTGCTTTAAAACTTTGGCAGATTTTCCCACCGAAGCGCCCACTTACGACAGCTAATTCTGTTCCCATCTTGCAGTCTTCTCTGAAGCTGACTTATCTCCTATGTCCCTTTTTGTTTCTTTCCCCCCACTTCCTCTAAAATATTGGCTTTCGTTGTTAAAATTAGCCGCAGTTTGCATTTAAAAAGGTCTGTGTGTTGATATCCAGTGGCTAGCATGTGACGTGGAGCTGTAAAGTGAAATGCCAGGATGGAAAGAAATGTTGTGAAGTGCAGTTTCTTAGCTGCTGCAGGGAAATAGGTTTAAAGTTAGAATATGTAAGATTTTCAACATTTTCAAAATAAGTTAACTAAAAAATAACTACAATCATAATGAGATAGTTTTTTTTTTAAACATGTAGGTTTAAACAGATAGTCCATATTTGATGCGTTATTAAATTACAAGTTTAATTAATGAGAAAGACCCTTTTTGAATGTTTTCTGACCAGTAAAAAAAAAAGTACTTTTTTCCACCAGTAGGGGGAGTATAAGCCCATTTATTGCAGAGCGGCTCTGAGCTACATTACTGCAAACCTGTGGTCGTTTGTGGCGGTAGCAGTTTTGTGGTTTTGCTCACGACCTGGTGTTTGCCACCTGGTGGTGGAAAGAATCGCCTTGAAATCTTACATACTCTGCCTTTAAGGTTAGAAAGTAGCACTTCTTTAAGCGCATCTGAACATGTTGAACAGGGCAGAAATTCCTCCAGCATCTCACGTTTAACTGACGCTGACTTATGTTTCTGTGATGTGAAATAATCAGAACTGAGACTTCTCCTGGAGACTGACAAACCGATGCTCAGTCAGGAGTTTGCAGCGTTCGGTCTCCTTTGAACTGTTAGGAAATAAATTTGCTGTTAGTTTAGGATTCTGAAATATTTGGTAGGCTAGATTGTTATTTTCTTATTTAACTGGAATATAAATCAACCTATGCTCTCCTCAGACTAAATAAATGAATAAATAAATGTCTGATCCTTCGTATCCAAACAGATTTGTAATCACCATTGTCTAGCTTCATATCGTCCTGATCCCTCCACCTCAGTGCTGCCGCCACATGTTGCTCTTGATTCATACAGACATCATTTTGGATCTAATACATGTAAATATTGCATTTCAGAGAAAAAAAACTGGCAACTAATACCTGCAGCATTTTTTATGTATGCTGCATACCCCGAGGCACTCATGAGATTTTCAAGCTGAAGGCAACACCCTCCGTGCTTCTGCTCCTCCATTCCTAAAAACACAAGACAGCAGAGGAGGAAAAATGGAAAAAGTCAGCTCTCCCTTTTCAAACACGCTGCTGCCAAACCAAATGTCTTGTTGTTGGTAAGTGTTTGTTATGTTCTCACAGATTCCAACTGAGATTTAATTCATCATCCCCAAATACACCACGCAGCAAACACTTGGGGGGGTAAACAAGCTGCATGGTGAATGCCAAATGCAGAGGCATGCAGCACACACACTGGGAGGATACAATCACTTATTTTTATGAGAGTCATGCTGCAGTAGCTTCTAAAATTCCTCTAACCTGATTGCTTTTTCACAGAACTAACTCGGCAAATGAGCTGATAAACCAGAGGGAATACGCTAATCAAGTTGTTGCACATGAAATCTCAATTTGTTTGTGTGCTTCTGTTATGTTTAATGCATGCTTGGAAACAGCAGGAAGATGTAAGCTTCCAGCTTAGACAATCTCCACTGACATTTTCAAGTGTTGCGGCATTGAACTGCCCTCAGAGGATCAGCCGTTCAGCGCTAGCAGTGTGCTACGGAGCGGTGCGTCTGGAGGCACGCTCGGCTCCTGCTGCGTACCTCCAACAACGCTGGCTCAGTCAACCATTTCTCTGTCCTCGTGCACTGCTCCTTCGCATATTTTATAACTCTGTCACGTAAAAACATGTTTTTAAAGGTTTAATCTTGGATATGATACTTGGTACTTTTTTAAAAAAAAAAAGGATGGCAGTCATTTCACAACATCAAAGCTGTCAGGCACTGTCCAAAAATATAAACTATACTAATATCATACAGGGGCTGCACAGTAGCATGGTGGTTAGCACTGTGGCCTCACAGCAAAAAGGTCACTGGTTCAATCCTTGGCTGGTGCGAGGTTTGGTCAGCAGCCTTTCTGTGTGGAGTTTGCATGTTCTCCCCGTGTATGCGTGGGTTCTCTCCAGGTACCCCGGCTTCCTCCCACCATCCAAAGACATGCATGCTAGGTTAATTGGTTACTCTAAATTGTCCCTAGGAGTGAGTGGTTGTTTGTCTCTGTGTGGCCTTGTGATGGACTGGCGAGCTGTCCAGGGTGTACCCTGCCTTTCGCCAAAAGACTGCTGGGATAGGCTCCAGCTTCCCCGTGACTGAATTGGGTTAAGCGGTTTGGATAATGAATAAATTAATAATATTCATATTGTTGAAGCCTCTGAGAAATGAAAACATATTCAGCATCCATGCCCTGATGCATGCATGCAGAGTAGGAGTTTCCTCCACCGTATCGCGGCTACGAGCTCGAACATCCAAGAAAAGCTTGAAGAGCTGCCCAGAGGAAGCCAGATGAGGTGGCTCACGTATCTGATAAGGATGTCTCCCTGCTGAGATGTTCCAAGCGTGTCCCACTGAGAGGATGCTCTGGGAAAGACCCTGGACAGTGGGAGCTGTGGCCGAGGAAAGATAAGTCTGGGCTTTCCTGCTCTAGTTTCTGCCTGAGATAAGCAGTAGCTGCTGGATGGATCTGATGCACAGGCAGCACAGTAACCAGACCAGGGATCACCAGTCCTGCAGGGTTTAGATCAGGCATGTCAAACTCCAGTCCTCGAGGGCCGGTATCCAGCAGGTTTTTGTTGTTTCCCTCTACCAACACAGCTGATTCAAAACAAACTGATCCAGCAGCTTCTTGTCAGCCTGTTTATTCATGTTGGTCAGGTGTGTTGGAGCATGGAGACAACAAAAACATGCAGGATACCAGCCCTCAAAGACTGGAGTTTGACACCTGTGGTTTAGATGTTTCCCTGCTGCAATACATATGATTCAAATGAGATTTTCCAACAACTCATCAAGTTCTGCAGAGGCTCATTAAAAGCGGTTTGTTCCTCTCTAGTTCCACCGGAGCGATGCACCACTCGACGCCACCATGACTGCCACTGTTCACTGAGTCAGGTCAATGAATCTATGAAAGACTAAAACAAAAAAGCGGGAAGGATGCAGAAGACTCCAAATCTGTCTTTATGAATGGGTCTTAAGTTTATGAATCACCAGGAAATTGTAGTTTAACTTGTTGCTTAATGGTCACAACCATAACCTCCAGTGATAATCACTGGCATCCCCAGACTTAGAACCACCGTCATCATATTGGGTTAGGAAAAAAAATTAAATACATTTCTATGCCTTAGTTATTGTGTAAATAAACATTTGCTTCGTTTAAACGGTTTAATCGATCAGACACGTATAAACCGAGCAGTCAATTTGATTTATAGTTAGTTAGCTTTTACAAAAAAAAAGAAGAGTTTTCTGAGCCTAAATGCAATGAATGAACAGATATTTTGACAAGTTTATGTTCTGTTCCATGATGTGGAAACACAACCAGGGAAGAGGTTTTACAGACATGTGGGAAGCGCCGCAATTTTTAGAAGATCCCCTAGAACTGATGGTCCATTAACGCCTCATTTACTCTAGTCTTGTATGAAAACCTACAATGTTCCATAATCAGAAAAGGATTTTGAGTTTTATCAAATGGCAAAATCTGAAGAAATGCCCACTTCCAGCAGAGGGGAATACGCTATGCAAGCTTCTTGTGCATCTCTGCTGCAGGGCCTTGGCACACCTGAGCAAATGAGTCCAACAGCAGTTCATCCGATTCGCATCAAGTAAATGCAGGAAACAAGACCAGCTGCTGGGCTATTTGAGACAAATGTTGGCTATGTTTCAGAAGCAATAGACCTGAAAGGAGCTGCTGAAGCGGGAAATTTTACACTGTATGATTCAAACAGAAGCATTTGAATCCCCAGCAGTGGAATTCACATCTTAACAGCTCCACTTTAGGTTTATATGACAAGTGGCTGGATGTCATCTGCACAATAAAACAATGAAGGACTGAATTAAAGATCAAGCCACCCTGAGATACCATAAGCCTTTATAGCAGGATTCATAGCAGCCCTATTCATACGTGTCACTAAATATATCTGCACCATGTTGGACATTATGGAGAAAAACCTCCTGCAGATCCTCAATGAGAATGTTTATTGGGATCATCCTGTTGTAACGAAGCAGCTGCCCGTTACCTTAAGTGTTTGAAGTAATAAAAGAAAAATAATAAAAATATAAAGTAAGGGTGGCACATTTGGGTGGTTTAGGCACATTTGCACTTTATTCATATTTGTTCACAGTAAAGATTCAATCATTGAATCATGTGAATGTATATTAATATTATGTCATTTGTTTTCCAGACAGCTGTGGAGGGAAGAAATGATTAAATGTGTAGATGTGGGATTGTAATGGCTGTTAGCTCACCTGGCTGATGTCCTCTTCCTTGGTTAATCCAGGCAAATGTTTCCCTAAGGGCCTGAGCACTTTTTAAAGGTTCCAGGAGAGGCCATCAAGCAGATGGGTGGCGCTCAGACCAAGGGCACTTGGGTTTTAGGTTTGGGAAATGGTTTTAGATTTAATCATATAAATTTATACTATCTATGGATGGGTATTTTTTATATATTTATAAAATTCCTTTAGGGAGTTGGTTTTAAAATGTATTCAAAGGTATTTGTTATATGGGAAGCACCTCTGTTGGGTGGAAGGTGGTTTAGCCCAATCAGCAGCAGAAGGGATAAATGAGGCCATTTGGGCTCATTGGGAAAGGGCTGCTGGTGAAGACGAGGGCTGCTGGTGACCATTGGTGATTCCCCTGGTCATAATACTTACCTCTCCAAACAAATAAAGACGTTTGAATTGGAGTCTTTTGAGTAGATATCACTGATTCCAGCCACTCAGAGGCAAGCATTCTTCACACCTGTTTTATGGGAAAATTTTAGGTACACGCCTTTCTTTTGTAACACTTTCCCCAAATATTTTTGTTGACTAAATGATGCCTATGAAAGCAGCACGGGAAAATTCAGCCACCCCACCCACATGACCAACGCAAAGACCTCTGCTTGTTCCTGTGATGTTAGACAAAGCAGGTGTGCAGTAGCAAAACGAGCAGGATTGCCAGTCGCACAAAAACCTTTCGGTGCATCCTCTCCATGTAGATTTAATTTTATCCAGTATAAAGACAGTAGCATAAAGTATGAAAACAGTCACTACATTTACCTTCACAAATTTCATCTGACTGAAACATCACATCAACATGATTACATGGAAACTGGGTGAAGTGAGCCAAGTGGTTGTATTTACATGAACAAATTTAATATGATTATAATCCTTTTGATGTGAGCAATAAGTACTTGTCCAGAATTTTTTTTTTCCTGATCTATGAGTTATTAAGTCAATGCCACATTTTTCCACAAACAATATTTTATTCCTACAGACATATAGAGACAATTTTGTCTTAACTTTTTGACTTTATTTGATCTATCAAAATATTTATAAAATATATTGTCATATTTATATAACAGAAACATTCTATAAAATTGGATTAGTATTGTTTTCTTGTCTCGTTTATCACTGAAGTTAGTGATTATGTGCTCCTGTAGATATGACATTTTATACTATATTTGGGTATTTTTCAGTGAGTAGGAGTGTGTTGGGTGACTCACATAATGACCACTGTAGTTGCAAAATTACAAATATACTATCCTCACTTATTAATACACAAGCAAACAGCCATGAAATAGTGTCAACTGTAGTTGAACCTTTTGACCATTGAAATGCTTAATAGTCCATAACTCATGCAGTTTCCAACAAAAACATAGATCATTCACAATCTCGTCTTGTTTTGTCAACGCCTTTGTTCACATCTTCCCTGAATCAAATAAAATATTTGTTAAGAGAATTCCTTGCTCAGGGCAACACAAAGCGCTTTAGAATATAAAACCAATTCTAGCATGTTAAAGCTTTCCCCCCCCCCCAGACGCATAAAATTACAAATACAGCACATGTACATTCCCATGCCCACCCTGACCCCAGCTCACTGAAAACTCCTCACATAACCCCCACGTGGTTCAAGCATGCACAGAAAAAACATCCACAAAACCATCAGGATGAGCTTACAGTTATTTGTCCACTGATCCGATCAAGAAGGGTTCAAGCTTCCACCCCGACTCTTAGTCTGACTGAAAATTCTTTCCGATTGTTGCTGGTCGGATCTGCTGTGGTGATTCCATGATGTATTTTTATTCCGACTGGATGTTAGTTTGGATTAGAAGAGCTCCACCTGAAATAAGCAAGTGTCTTAATCATCTTAAAGGTCAATTCTTAGCCTTTTTTATTCAAATCAGAGTCCGTTTGCTCGGAAAGTTCTCTTTGTTTGGGGAAATGTCAACGCGCCAAACAAATTCTGTTTCGGAACAAAGAAGCGGACTCGGTCCCCCTACAGACGCAGGTCTATGCCTGTTTCAAGTGGACCAAATACAGGAAGCGGACTATAGAAAAAGTTCCTGCACTCAAGAATTGAGTCAAATGTTTGTCACGTCTCAATCTTTCCCGAAGCGGCGAGGTACAAGAGGGAACACAGAGGAGCCAAAATACAAATTTGTGGAGAAAAAAAAACCAAAAACATTCCTAAATATACTACAAATTTATGGAACTAGAAAATCTTTCCGTTGTTTGAGATGAACTGTCCAATGAACTGTTAATGCTGAGATTTTAAGTTGCAGACATGTTTCCATTTACACGGTTTAATGCTCCTTTGGCCATCAGGTCTTTGCAGAAAGTTTGTCAGTAGCAACGTTTGTAAATGTGGATTCATGTCAGCAAGACGGCTTTCAGGGTGTTACGTGGTCAGGCCCCAACAGTATGTTGCCAACTTGCAGTGTTCGGTCCTCCGGCCAGAACCTCCTGAAGGTCCATAAAACTGGTTTTAAAACTCCATGCGACCTGGCTCTTCAGCTGCAGCCCCCAGACTCTGACTTGTCCCCGTCACTCCGTCTGGTCGACTCTTTCAAAAGCAGTTGGAAACTATTTTATCCTCTAAAGCTTTTGCTTGATGTTTTTTTGTTGTTTTATTCTATGTGGTTTTATTGCAGCATTTTATGTAAAGCTCGTTGATGTTATTAGTGAAAAGTGTTTAGAAATAAACTTGTCATGTCCGCCAAGGCGGTTATGTTTCTGCCTGCCTTTTTGTCTGTTTGCACTTTTACGCATCAACTACTGGTTTTTTATGATTTTTTTTCTGTGAATGAGCCTTGGTCTAATTTCAATTCCATTAGATGTTGGGAGCTATCTGCAACTGTGGACAGGACTTTTTGAAAGGATTCTTCGCAGTATGTCTGGAAAGGAGCTGCTTGATGGAGGTCCACGCTCCAAGTGATTTTCTCCTTTCATACGTGAAGCTCTGGCCTGTGTGTCTTCTCATTGCTTTTGCTCATCTTCAGAACTTTCTGCAGGTAAAAAAAAATAAAAAAAAGGACCCCACACGCCTGTGTGAGGTAATTAAATATGTAACAGGTGTGGGATTTTGATAGCATAGCTCAATGAGAACTGCATCCACACTGAAGGGCAATGTAGCCTTCCCAGCCGCTTAGCTGCAAACCCTAAAATAGACACACACATAAGCACACACACACACGCACAGCTTTAGAAAATGCCAGCAGGTCCGAAATCAGTCATTTCACTTGTAAGCTTCAGCACTGCTGCTGCGTATAAAACAAAATCCAAGACTTCATTAAAACTGGCATTATCCTCCTCATCCACCACCTTCAATATCACTTCCTACCCAAGCAAAGCCCACGCTGATATTTCCAGCTGCCTTTTATTAGTTTTGTCTGCACTACACGCTCCAAAGATGATTCCAGGCCGGGCAATGCGAGGGGAAAAATAAAATCAAGGCTTAACTGACCTGCACTTTCAAATATGAGCCCCGCTTCTTTTCTCCCCTCATCCTCACCTTTTATTTATTTCTTATATCCCAATCTCACAAAGTGACCCAAGTGACAGAGCGTCTCTGAGTGAAGACAGGGAGAGAAAAAAAGAAGCCTGATACCTTTCTATATGAATAGATCAGATTCTGTTTCATCACAGAAGAACCGGATGGAAAACTAAAGGTTCAAGTGAACTAATTTGTTGTGTATTCATCAGCGCTGACTCACTGATAGCGAGGTGGACAAACATAAATCTGATTCTTCCAGAAGTTTCCTTTCTCTTTTAGCAAACAGGATGTAGCTTCGACCATTTCAAAAGAATCCAATCTTTCAAAAACGCAGCACTCCCTGCTGCTTTAAACGTCCACAACGGTTGTTTTCAATGTAAAACTCCACACCGGTGCTTCTTTTGAAAATGTCACAGTGGGCCGGCTTATCAGGACACACTGCTACTCTGCTGGGAAATGATGCACCGTAGAAAAGAGGCAATTTTTCCAAGTGAAACATCTTATGTTTGCTCTTACGGATGGAAAAATGACAGCTGGTGTGAATGCAGTTATGCAGATTTTGCACTGATAGTTCGGCAAGCAGAGCTTCCCCATTTCCCGTGGATGAGTCGGCCAAAAGAGGAGGAAGCAGAGACGTCCAACAAAGTCGGAATAGCAGCAAAGAAAATCTGATGCATGTTGTATATGGATAGAAAACAGGACTGCATACTAAGATGCACATTTGACCAGTGTGTTGGTGTTGATCCCTGTAAGAAACGGCTCTTGGTAGCTGTTTGATGGTAATTGAGTGGTTGAACACATCCGGCCAAATCAGCAGCAGCACAGGAAAGAGGTCTGGCTCTGGAGGCAAGCGGCTGCATTATCCCCCCATCTGCATATTAAATATTAAACATCCGTCCACATTATTGTCATCTGATGCCAAAAAAGTGGACAAATTACAGCGACAGACGATGGATCAGGTGGTAAATGCTTAGTTTATGTTGTTATCCATCATTCCAATGTTAAAGCCGTGCCTTCTTTAAAAAGGATTATAAAAAAAAGAAAGAAATTCAGGTCATGCATGCAATGTGGGGGTTTTACAACCGTCGTGACTCCAGGGTGGCTAATCCCATTCTAATGGGCAGTGATTGTATTCATTTTGGAATGGATGTCATTTCTTCTCCTTCCAGTTTTGCTGGTTTGCTGACATGCATTCAGATTTAGCATTAGTTACATCTCTCTCATGAATACCCAATAAAGTGAAGGAAATCCTTTAATAGTTGTACAAGCACAGCCTCGCCGTAAGCACCGTGCAGCATTCAGAGTGAGCATCGATTAGACAGCTAATTTAGATTTCTAGCGCATCATTTATGGCTGCCCACGCAGTCTGAAATTCAACATCTGAAAAAGTCACTGGAGTAATGAATATTTACAAAAACAGAAGTGGATTTAATAGCAAACGAGGAACTTTTCCTGGAAAAACATAAGAGCTTTTAGGTTTTAAGGCTCTCTTAATAATTTATTTTTAAAGTTTGCCGATTGCTGAATTTAGATATTAAAACGAGAGAGATGGGAGAGAGAGAAAAGAAACAAGCTTCATGAGATGTTCGAGCTCAACAGGAAAAAAAAAAACAAAAAAAAAACAGACAAGCAGCTGCTACACCTGGAAGGACACAAAAACACCTGCAACATCTTCCAGAAAAACAAAGCTGATAATCATGAGGAGCACCTATAAAAACCAAGCTGGGACCAAAAACAAAAACAAAAAAAAATAGATGTTTATTGAACCCACAGAACGACAATTTATCAGCGCGCAGGTTTGTAAATGTGGGGGCAAAATCTCAGTTACAGGTGCAACTGGCCCCTTGCAGAAATTAGAGGCAGACCAGGTGTTACCAGAACCCAGGAGACCAGCCATGCCAGAGCACAAAGTTCCAGCAAGCCCACCGGACAAGGAGCACAGCCAACCCAGAAGATAGTCGAAGAAGTCCCCAGCCTGAGCACCAAGTGGCCATGAGGCACAGGTCCCACGAGGCCTGGACCCCCAGAGGCAGACAGGAATGTAGCGCAAGTACACAACGCATTTAAAAACATTTCGTGAAATACTTAATGGAGTAACAAACTTATTGGCTGCAAAAGACATCAAAAGCACACCGAACACATGAAAGCCCTCCAAAAGACCCTGAAGATGACCCAGTGCACACAAAACCGGCCTTCCACATCTACGTCATTCTGCAGTCCTGAAAGTTGAGCCAAAATGTCGGCCGCACGGCGCTCCCTGCTGTACCTGGCAGCCGATGAGTTGAAAAGAGGAACGCGGGTCCCTAAAATGGCGAATCAATCGCATTTGCTGTCGCTGCACTGCTTTTAATCTCTGCATATCAGGATCAGGCTGTACAATGATAAATACAAATACAGGTTTTCTGTTCCAGTCTTGGAAACATGAGGCATTCTGTTAGTTGCTACCATCAGCTTCACCACTAGATGCCACTATTTAATTTGCGGCATGATCGCTGCTCTTCAGGAAGCTCCTCTCCCTGATAGCACACCATCTTCACCTGCTCCCTGCCTTCCTTAAACCAGCTCCCATTTCTGTTTCCCTGCCAGATGTTTAGTTATACTCACCTTGTTCCAGTGTTTTTCTCGTTTGACCCAGTTACATCCCTCGGACCTCCTTGGACCCCTCAGACTCTTTCCTGCCCACGTTCTTTTTTGACCCTTGCCTGGTTACTCACGACGCTTTTGGATTATGGATCCCCGTTGCCTCATATCTAGGGCTCTTTACAGGATTAAGGATTCAACAGCATTTTCAGGAACCTCCTGCTACTCTGAGACTGTTCCCTGGTTTTCCTCTGGACTCCCTGCTTTCTATGAACCATACCTTGTTGTGATCGCCGTGTGTGTGGCTAAATTCCCGGGTCCTAACGGATACCCCATGACAATTATGTGTTTTTCCTGGAGCCGTCAGAAGCTGCGTTTGTATTATATATATTTTTTTTTGCAAAATAAAAGTTATATTTGTAAGTTTCGACAAACAGTTGCAATGTATTTCCATTGAACAGTATTTAGCGCATTAGCCTCAAGTCTCGTAAAATATTACTCTTGCAAGATTTTACGAGAACTGCGGCTTATGCAAGGTTGCTACGTAGCATCATATTGGTGTTTTCAACTTTCTGGTGAGCATTTGCTGTGGTTTTTAAGGCTTTTCTCACTCCTTTTCTTATCTAAAACTGTGAAATTCACTGTTTTTTGTTCTGCACCATGCCATCTTTACTGGAAAGGAACTGGTCGTGACCCTTCAAGTCACGTCTGGGGACACGTAAATGCAAAAAAAGTTTTTCCATTACACTTTTGTGATATGTTTCTACATCAAAAATCTGAAAAACCACCTCATAAGAGCATAAAAACCTTTGAGCAATATTTCAACCTTTTTTTTTTCCCCAAAATAAAGGCGTTTCCATTAGCTTTTTTTAATGCAATATTTAGTTTCTGTGCAATTCCAGGTGTAATGGAAAAGCACCTCAAGAAACAGCCCTTCAGAACTTACTTCCTAGATGCTGCATCACTTTACATCTTCACTGCACCCCGTCACCACCAGCGGCTGGGTATTGGAAACTGGACGTTTCAGTAAGACAACACTTTGTCGCCAGTCGTTCAGGAGCCTGATACTTAAAGGCAGAGCATGTAAGATTTCAAGGTGATTGTTCCACCACCAGGTGGCAAACACCAGGGCTGTGTCTCAATTCATTAGTGCACTGGAATGTAGTGCGTCGTGTGCACGACGCACTTTTGTCTGTAGTGCGCGCTACGGTGGGTAAGTGCTGTCCCACATGGAACACTGGACGTAGTGCACTAACCGGTAGTGACGAACTCGCATTTGACTACAACTCTTCTGCCACCAAAAGTAAAACAAAGCGTTAAATTACGAGAATGAATTTGCTTCTCTCATGAAACTACATCGCATTAAAGGTGACGAAGGATCCTCCTCCGATTGGCTGAACATGAGTTGGTACGTATATTTATTTCCTTGTAACGTGTATGACCCGCCTGCATACGTGCCCAGAGTGCGGACCTGTTGCCAGCCTCGCTTCATTATTGGCTCATCGTTTCAGGGACAGTTCGTCCCACTAAATTCTTTTTAGGAAGTTGTAAAAAATAAATGAACAAATCCAGCAAAAATAACTTTATGTATCATATCATCATATATTATGGCCTACGCTAGAGTGATCTATCTCAGTTAACTATATAAAGCAACATCAGACTGTCATGTGTCTCTGCATGTCTCGCTCATGCTTATTAGTATAATAAAGTGCAAATCAAAACACTAATAAAACAGCTTTTAAATATGCAAAGATATTTTCAGTGGAAAAAATGTCCTTTACATGAAACACATCTGTTTTAACTGGTGTTTACTCTGATGCTGTGCACATTCTGCAACAGGAAACGGATTATAAATGATAATGTAGGGAATGTAATGCTGTAAAGAAGATGCTCAGACACAGAGATGCAGCAAAGTTGTTACAGAAACATTTTATTGAATCCTTTATTGAATCTCCTCCTGCTTGTAGCAGTCCATCTTCCTCATGACGCTCCTCAGGCAGCCTGTCTGAATCCACCTGCAAGCTCGCTTCATATGCTGCCTGTCAGAAGCCAGGTGTGTGTGGAGAGGTCTTTCAGGATCCTAGAGACCAGGTGGAGGTCCGTCTTTCAGGATCCTAGAGACCAGGTGGAGGTCTGTCTTCCTAAAGGCTCTGGAAGGAGGTGAAGTACATCCACCGTCCCCCACAACATCTGCATGAGCAGCGGTGACCTTCTGGAGCCAGATGATGATGAAGATGTCAGGAGGGCAGCTGGGGAACAACCAGCAGGAGAACCAGCAGCATCTCCAGGAACCATCTGTGAGACTGATGAGAGGCAGAGGATGGCAATGATGTGTTACTCCCCAGATCATGACTGCATTTATATCTAAACAATAAATAATTTGGCGAATGGGAAACAAATTGTGTGTCTCTATATGATGAAGATCTACAATGAACTTCTCTTTACATTTTTCTAATATAAATATTTGTAATGATTAATTTATTACCATACACAAAACACGAAACATTCAGTAAATATTACATGACACCAACTACAACGTAAACTAAACACACACACACAGACACACACACACTCGATCGATCGATTTTCAATCAGGGACAGACGAGGTGGAGCCATGCAGAAGAAAGTTACACACCTCACACTTTGCACTCTAATAATCATACCAACTAAACTCACTGCTATGTTTATTTTATATCTATATTTTCTCGTTCAGTCTTAGCAGTTCAGATCTGACCATACGATGCAGATTTATGGCATCAGTGGTAACCATAGTAACGGACCGCTCTCTAAAAACTGGCGCTATATCGGTATTGATAGTTTACGTTATAAACACTACAATGCTTCATCTGGACGTTCAACAAGGATGAATGAACATACAGAACCTATAACATTCATCATTTATAACACACATAACCTGTATACGTCCACTGCAGCGGATAAAAACTGCTAACAGTGTGCTAACCTACGGTGCTAACTACTGAGTCTGACAAATGGTCAGATCCATAACTGTCGTCAGGGATAGATTAGCAGGTTGCAGTATACATCACAATCATAACGGAATAATTTAATACTTACATTTATACAAATGAATCCCCACCTGGACCGGCGTTAAACTCTGCCATTATTTACCTGGTAAACTGATGGAAAGTCCATCCTCTTCCGCTACGTCAGCAGAATGGCGTCGATTTAGTGCGCGAAGTGTCCATCATTCCACACTGCATTTATGGGCGGGTTTAGGGCAGCATCCGGGTACTTTCAGTGCACTGAGTTTTTTTGCACAAAAGTCAGTTTAAACGCACTACACACTGAAACATAGTGCGCGAAGTAGTGTTAGTGCACTGATTGAGACACAGCCCAGGTCATGAGCAAAACCACAAAACTGCTACCTCCACAAACGACCACAGGTTGGCAGTAATGAGCAAAACTCACCACTCCTCCTTGCCAGCTCCAATGAGGGCAGGAATCGCTTGTGAGCTGTAGCTCAGAGCCGCTCTGCAATAAATGGGCTTATACTCCCCCTACTGGTGGAAAAAAGTACTTTTCTTTTTACTGGTCAGAAAACATTCAAGAAGGGTCTTTGTCATTAATTAAACTTGCAATTTTAATAGCGCATCAAATATGGACAGACTGGAACCTACATGTTTTAAAAAACTAATTATGATTGTAGTTATTTTTTTAGTTAAGTTATTTTGAAAATATTGAAAATCTTACATACTTTACCTTTAAAATCCAGTTGGGACACCATTAGGTCTTTCTGAGAGACTGCTCTCCACGTAGTCTGGACAAACATTTTTGACTGAGAACATATAGCAAATGCATCTTGCATCTTATCCTTTACTATCCAATAAACTGCTTCTCCTAAAAGGCTGCAGAGACAAAACCGAAGACAAACTTCTGTTTCCATCCCGTCACCCTCATGCAAATATCTATTACATGGTTCTGAGCCTCAGATTCTGTCTTCACAGAGGCCAAGTAAATGGCTGCACCTCTTATTCATCAGGAATACTATTACTCTGGGTAGCTCGGTGCTGTGGGAGCTGGGAGGCTGTTTTTTCCCCACCGTGCTGCACGGCTGAATAAACATGAATGGCTAGAAAATAAAATGAAGTGACTCATTTTTCAGGGTCAAAGAGGCGCGCTTTGAAATTTCTTAAATTAATTCATCTATGCTCATATGATCCGTTTTAATATCAGTATCCCCCCCCCCCTCCCCCAGACTCTGGTAATCTCTCAACACAGTGATAAATTACAGCCCCCCCCCCATCAGGGAGCTCCCTGTAAATTAGTTGCTGCTGAATCATACTTCACTGCTTGGAGGCGGTCGACACAGCAGGCAGAAAGAAAAGGATTAGGAGTCAGAGCGATAAGGCTTCATCAAGACCGATACTGATGATTAGCAATTTAAAAAAAACAAAAAAAAACAACTATGATTAGTTACATGATACACGAGACATTTAAACAGACTGGTCGCTGAAGAGCCAGCATATAATCACTTTAATTAAAATGTATTTCAAGAAAATGTATTAATAATGAAATGCTGAAAATCAGATGGGATATTCTGATAAAAGAGCCAAACAGCATCATGAATATAACTTTACGATACACAGATTTCAGAGCATTAAATGACCGACTGCAGGCAGTTTAAGCTTTTCTGCAAGTAATTAACACTCTGCTTATGCTGCAATACATTTAGGAAATGAATTTACCGCAGCAGATTTTTACTGTGGATTAAAAGACGATAGTAAGAAGTTGAAGTGCAGCTTGTAAGCATGTTTTTGGTGCATCGGTTTGGTTTTTTAGTCTGTAGTTTAGAATTTTAAAACCTTTAAGGCCCGTTAATGCTCGATGCAGACAGATGGACAGACTGTCCGCCTCCTGCGTCATTAGGTCCCTTCGGTATTTATCATTTGATGCAGAAAATGGAGGAATACCACTGGAATACCACTGCACGGTGGCACAGTGGTTAGCACTGTGGCCTCACAACAAGAAGGTCACTGGTTTGATCCTTGGCTTGGGAGGGGTTTGGTCAGTGGCCTCTGTGTGTGGAGTTTGCATGTTGTCCCCATGTATGCGTGGGTTCTCTCCGGGTACTCCGGCTTCCTCCCACCATCCAAAGACATGCATGTTAGGTTAATTGGTCACTCTAAATTGCCCCTAGGAATGAGTGTGAGCGTGAGTGGTTGTTCGTCTCTCTGTGTGGCCCTGCGATGGACTGGCGAGCTGTCCAGGGTGTACCCTGCCTGTCGCCCAAAGCCAGCTGGGACAGGCTCCAGCTTCCCCGCGACCCTGAATTGGATTAAGCGGTTTAGAAAATGAATGACCACTGGAAATCACAAGGGAAGTGTTGAGCTTCATTACTGGGAAAAAAAAAAAACGAGAAAAGATGCAGAACACCAGAAGACGACGCAGAAGAAACTGAACAGAAAATCACTGGTTTGATTATTCTGCTTCTGTTGTTTTTGGACAGTGGTGAAGTTTATGCTTGTAAATTTCAGCTATCTACTCGTACCAAACACTCTTAAGTGAACTCTGAACTCTGCACTGCCTGCTTGTGGACGATTACTGAACTATGGCAACGTAAAAGATGCATGGAAGTATGAGGGCATTTGAAGGCACACATACATGCACTCTTTAAAATACTGAAATATTTTAAATATTCTGTTTCTTATTCAGAAACAAACACCTTTTCATGCAACCAGTATTCTGTGAGATTTTGGTGAAGGGGGAGAAAGAAAACTTGCTAACATAGTACAAAACAGATAAATGAGCTCTGCACATAATTGCACTCCAGGGTCAGATCAGCTCATCCTGCATTGTTCTGCCTACCCGTAGACGGACTTCAAATGTTGCGATGCAGACTGTTACGTGGACACGGTTAAACAGTCTGTTCAGCTTCCTAACTCTCCTGAGGGAAAAGACCAAAGTATCAAAGCAGCAGCAAAAAGATAAGAACCGTCTGAGTTCTCCCAATACTAAAGAAAAACTTCAGCATGGAACACACTGGACCACATTTACATTAGAGGTGGTAACTCTGCTCAGCAGTTTAGGGTTAAGATGCTTCATGTTCATCCCACCCAACTGCTAGCTGGGATTTGCAGGATGAGAAAAAGGCACAAATTTACTTAAATGAAATCCCTTTTTGCACGACTATTTGGTGTGTGTGTTTTCTGCAGGCACTGTTAGAGAGGTCATGCTGAGACAAGTCAAATACAAGTGATTTTAAAGGGTCTTCTTTATATTTTGTTTCCAAAGCTAAATAAGTTAGAATTCTTTCCCTGTTTTTTCCCCTTTAAGACTTAAAGGTTGAAAAAGAAAAAAAAAAAAAAAAAAAGGGTTGTTCTCCCCTTTTTCTATTTGATACAAGATGTCGGTACCTAGCTGAGTGCTTCATAGCAGTTTTCTGCTGCATTTTTAAAAACCTGTTGAGCATCTGCAGTTGTGCACACGGTGCACCTCCCTTCATCCTTCAGGTCAGCAGCTGTTGCTTCCCATGCACCGACAGTCACTGGCTTACAAGACGGCCTGCAGAGTAAAACTGTGGAAAGTGATTCTCCTGGAAAGTCTCACCTCAAACTACATTTCTTCTTCCTCTTTTTCCCCTCTTTGATTAGGTGCATTTTGTTACTCTGAATGGAAACTGATCCAGTCCATGTGTAGCTGGCATATTCAGCCCACACCGTAACAAACCCAGAGGGATCCCACAGACCTTTGCAGACTGGTGAGGATAAGGAAATTTCCTTCACACAGAGCATCACTGCCACGGTAACCGTGACTCGCCTTTAAACACTGCAAATGAAAACAAATGCATTTAATTTGAATTCAGTGGTGAAGTGTGTGTATGTGTGTGTCTATGCTGTATGAGTTATCAGGCTTGCTTCAGAGACGTCTCTATACACACCAGTGAATGGTTATTTGCAACAAGCCGCAGTGAGGCAGTGTGAGACTCCCTGGCTACAGGTTGGAGGAAAAGGGGGCATGAAAATAAAAAAGTAAAAAGAAACGAAGTAACTTGGGTTTCGGTCTCCTGCTAAATGACACCTCCATCCTCCAACTGCGTGGTTATGGATTATTATTATCAGCCACTCAAACCTTCACCTACAAACTGGAGAACAAAAATGTCACATGGTTCTTTTAAAAGTTTCATTCCACATCCATAGCATCACCCTGAAACAAACTAACGTGCACGTGATATGATTGCATTTCCTGCATTAAACCCCTCTTCTGCTGACAGGAGGTGCTGCTGCTACTGGGGGGGGGGGGGTGTCAATCTGTTCTGGATGAATAAATGAGTGGTTAGAGCTCAGTATGCCATGGGTGAGTGCACTCCACAGTCACCAGGCAGACGTGATTACTGCCCTGCCTGCGTCCTGAAGGGATGCTTCAGCCCTCATCAGGCAGTAATAAGGAGGTGGGAGTGGGGGGGTACACTGGGTCATGTCTTTGCTGCTTGTCTGCTCTGTATTAATAAAATATACTCAAAGCCAGCTGCAACCAAAGGCAGGTGTATTTTTAGTTTGCCTTGCTCAGACTTTACACAGGTATGCAGGACAGCCGCTATGAATTATGGATGAGTGGGAGAAATCTTCCATAACAGGCTCCACACCAGAACCACCACAAGCCACCTTGAGCTTTTCAAACACCACCACTAGTTTCAATTCATATTTTCTGCATCCACCGCCACAGACCGCCAAGGCCACGCTGTCCTGCATATACAGACATACTCTGGGTAAACTGGAATGGGGGTGTTGGTGTCCAGTGAGGGTGCAAGTCTCAGACTTCACAGTAAAAATAACTATATTCTGTGTTTGGTTTGTCCAGGGCAACATGGAGCTTTCTTCTTCAATGAAGCTAAAATTAGGACATTTTAGTTTTTTTAAAAACTAAAAAGGATCAATTTATACTTTTATCTTTTTAATCCTTCACTAAAGTATTAATGTTGCAAGTTTAATGCATCATTTTATTACAGCATTTTTATACTTGCAATAATGCCAAACTTTGACAGAAACACTAACCTTTTTAAGCATACACAAAGAAACCGTTTAACTGAGCAAACATCGAGTCAAACTGCTCAAAAAAAAAAAAAAAAAAGACAAAGTCTGTTGGTGGATTAAAACTAAAATGTCACCCTGTTAAAGATTTAAAATACAAGGTTAAAACGTGCTTTAATCTGTTGTATGAATAAAAGTCTTCAGTATTAGTACGCAGAAAAACAATTTGCTGCCCATTAACACCTGAATACAGAAGACAGGTCATTTTCCTCATCATCCACAGATCTAATAAACCATGCAGAATCCTGGTTAGTTTGGTTATTTTAAGGGTCAGACCCGAAACACAGGAAGGCAAAGCAAGATGAAGGTCGCAGGAGCAAAGATTTTATTCTGGTAATAAATAAAAACAGATGTAGGATGTTCATGAAAGTAAATCAGAGAACTTAACTAGTCCAAGACGACATGATGGCTGGACAGACAGACAGATCCATACAACCTGCAGTCAAACTGGGACAAAGTATGTGTTAACACTACCAGACGCTAAAGGCAACCTGAACTGGACACCTTAAAACAAACTGGAGAAATGCCTCTAAAAACAGAAACCAAAGCAAAACTCTGGTCAAGCTCAAACAGAAGGAAACAAAGCTGAAGTACTTTACCACATCCAGGCTAGTCAGTCGTTAATTCAGCAGCTTTTAATCAGTTTGGTTAAAAGAAGAACAAACTTTCACTGAAGTGTTTTGTGGAAGATGATGGAAGCTGAGCTGCGTGGTGACGCGTAGGAAACCCTGCACTTCCTCACAAGCAAACAAATCAAAGAACACACGAAACAGAACATATATTACCTTTATTAACCGTCGGTGCCACAAACATCCACGGCTGCTGTGGAACATCTGGAAGACCTTGCAGATGGGACAGACTTTCTGGCTGCAGGTGACTGTTGGCTCAGGTGCTGCTTGAGGCTACCAAAGGTTATTTAAAGCAACGTCAACACACCACAATCCATCTTTACAGATCTTTATGGTTCAGTGCATGGCTTTATGACCCAACATACAGGCTCTGAGAGCATGTATGCAAGATGATGCACTTCTTCCACATGCTTGTTATCCAAAGAACTAAAGAAGTGTTGGTTTGCAGATTTTATCATATTTCCTCTCATTTGTCCTGTTCAGAAATGAAAATGGCTCATTCTATTCAATTTCACATAATTCCAGACGTTTATTTCAGATTTCTACAGAACTAAAAACCTTTAATTTCCCTTATTTCACTGATGGATGTTTAGAAAACAAGTCTTGGTGCTTCTCTACTCGTCCTGTCATATCAGTTTCAGTGGAAACTTTTAGATATGCAGATGACTACAAGAGGAACTGTCTGCATCAAATCATGGTTAAAATCCAGTTTGTGCTGGTGCATACATTTTCATCCTGACTCACATCCATAAAAGAGAACCATATGTAATAAACCCAACAAAAAGGAATGCACATGCACATCTCTGCCTTCCGTGTGGATCTGTGCTGTGTTGACTCGAGTCATTTTAATATCATCTTGTCTCTTTAAATCAGGCTAAAAATGATCAAAACCATTGTATAAAATGTTTACAAAAGAAATGCATGAAGTACATAAGCTGGCGTTTATTAAAAAGCTCCACATACTGAGAAAATATGCAGAAACTAAATGAGGAAATAACAACCAAATGGAGAATTGACAGTTCAGACCCTTAATGATTAAGTGCCACAATAAACAGAAAGAAGAATGGAACGTGTGTAGATGTTAATGGCATTTAGTATTATTCACGAAGAGGCATAGGTCAACATTGCTTTTACAGGAGTTACGGCAGCTCAAATCCAGAAAGACAGCAGTGGGCGATCCACTGTTGTGCTCATTGTCTGGTTATTCATTTCAAGACATTTGGGACAATAAAGACAGGCAGGTGATTAATGGAACAACTGCACTGATTATAAAATAAAACTTTCACTTCATCCTGCTTTGCGGACTTTATAGTAACCACTTCTTTTGATGGATCTGTTGATTGAATGAAGGGGGGTCTGGTTTGGTGGACTCAGGACTGAGTCTCTGCTATATGTAGAAGATGTGGTCCTATTTTCATAATTGGTCCACAATCTATAGTCTACCTCTCGCTGGAGCGGTTTGCCACAAAGTGTCACACAGCACTTCCTAATCTGAAGACAATGCCCCTCAGCCACATTCCTAACCTGGTGTGTTCTCTCCAGGTTGGGAATGAGGTGAAATAACTAAAGCTAACCTTTTCCTTAACAGGGTGTCAGGGCTTCCTTTAAAGACAGGCTCAGTCATTGGGTAGGGACTCGGGTCAACAAAAACACAAAACATCATTAAAGTGATTTTCCTTCCTCTTTCAAGTGATTCATGTCCATAAGTCTGATGAGGCCTTTTGCATTTTCAGAAAACAGTAGAGTCTAGTCTGCAGACAAGGCTCTCAGATTGCACTCGCATGCCGGCTGTACAGCGTGCATCTCCTGACCACCTGCGGTGGAGCTGTTGAAGATGTAGCCACTGAGATGTGATGCGGCGATTTTAAATCTTGTTACTCTCCCCCCCCCCAGGGGTCCACTTATGATTTGGTTTGGACTTGTGTTTATTGGCTAATGAGCATCTCTAGTATGCAAACAAACAAAAAATCATTACACGTCAAATCCTCCATATCTGGACTTGTACTCTCGCTTTAAGGTTGTTTTTTTTTTTTAAGAAAAAACACTTGTCCCCATAGCTGGAAAGCATTCAGAGGAAAAAGGCCATTCATGTTCCTCGTTGATGGAAACAATTTCCTCTGTCAACTACACATTACCAGACTGACAGCCGCTCAGTTCAGGCTCTCTCAGACGTTGCTGATATTGCACGCTGTACTGACTGCCATATTTCTGCAAGGTGCCCCAAATTTTAGTGTATAGCCTTTCAGTGGAAACAATGTTCACACATGCTTTAAGTGCTCCTTCTGGATGATGGATTTGTGTTTCTCTCTATTTTTGCCCAAGTGTACAAGTAAGAGTTTTTCCAGTAGCCCACTTGTCATCGCTCAAAGGCCAATGTGAGCTGAAAGAAGCAGGAAAGTAAAGGCATCATTGTTGTCTGTTGCAATTTGAGCACCTGAGGCTGTGATTCCAGTACTGGGAGAAAAGCTCCAACCAATCCCTGGAACGACGCTGGTGGTTTATGTCCAGCTTGTATGTTCAACCCTCAGGCTAATAAACATCAGCTACAAAAAGATTATATGGTCAGTTTGTTGGTAACTAACCATTTCAACTCCAAATCTATTAAAAATTCCCCCATTTCTTAAAGATATGAAATGGGGAAATTGCATATCTATGTTCTTGTTGGTGATGCCCAACAACTGCTTCTTTTACTGAATTATAGCCACTAGCAATGAAGCCTATCCCACCATGGTCCGCAAACAATCTTATTTGCTTTATTTGTGCATTTTGAAATGACATCTTCATCTGCTTTGCTGTTATATATATATATATATATATATATATATATATATATATATATATGTGTGTGTGTGTGTGTGTGTGTGTCCCCTCTGTTCTGCACACATGACAATATGTTCAACATGCTCAGAGAAATGGAAAACTACTTACCCGAGGATGGCGAGTCATTTTCAAGTGCAAAAACCAATCCTGTTGTACATTAACGTGGTTGACTGAAACAGCGGCAGCCCTCGCCAGTGGAACTGCTTCAGGTAAGTGACTTTACAAAGCTGTTGCAGCTGATTTTAGCTCATTTCCTCTCCCTAACAGTATCAGGCGAAACCTCTCAGATGCAAAGAACATAAAAATCAGCAGAAATAGGAAAGAAATTTCTGTTTGGTCAAGATGGCGCCATCTGACAGCTGTAGCAGGGACATGCTCACAGATGCTGCTAATGAGGAGCCAATCAGGGAGCTGATTGTCAGCACCTGAGCTACCAGAAGAGTGGCAACAGATGAAGATTTGGCTACTTTTTCTTTGCAAATGTGACATAATTAAAAATGGAAAATATAGAGAACAGGTCATTTATTTTTATCATGTTTAATGCTAACTTAGCCTTTGTGTGTTAGCTTAAATTTAGCATTGCAAGTTTTAAATTCTAGACACCTTATGTATCCCTTTTATTTAAGGAAGATTATTGCTTGTGCTGTCTTTTTGTTCCTATATCATGTATTTTCTGTGTTCTTCCTTAACTACACAATGATGACATGTTTCATGTTGGATCATTTGAGGACATGTGAGGTTACAGGAACAGCAAGCGTGCTTTATCAGAAATGTTTGTATTGGCATTGATCAGCAGAAGTGACAGCAGCGAGCAGTCTGACTGCAGGATGGAGAAGACAAGTAAATGTCATCAGATCTCGTGTTGTGTTTGCAGGATGCTAAAAGGATTAGTTTGGCTTGACGCCCTCTCACAAGAGCCTTATGGTCTCACACTTCGAATCCTTTCCTCTGTGGTTACTTCTCCATCAAATACACAACACAAAACTGTTGTAAATACAATTTAGCCTTTAACTACAGAAGTCCAAAGAAAATTCTGGAACATTTCTTGTAAATCCTTTGATGCAAGATCTCCAAGATCAACTTTTCATCACTTTAATGTTAAGCAGAGAAAGTTATAAGAAGGATGAATGGGAAATATCAGTGGAAGGAAATTGTCAACCAGATAAGAACTTAGAGTTTCACCCAAACTTTTCGTTTTTTAGGTTCAAAGATGGATATTTTAATTGCTCTGATGTAAAATAATTTTTAAAATGCAAAACTTCTCTGTGAATTTCTGCTGGAGTTTAGCAGTGCCAGGTCTTTATGAAAATTTAGGCTGTTTCTTAGAAAATAAAATCCTCTATCGCAGTGGTTCTCAAAGTGCTTGTCAGGACCCCCGTGAGGATCACCAGATAAGTGTAAATAATATGCAGCTTACATTTATCAAATGCAGAAATTAAACTGTTCATGCAGAGGAAAATCTGTTAAATATCTTCGTTTTAAAAACACATTAACGATTAAACAAAGTTAGCAGACTTGTCATAATAAAAATCTGAATTTGGAATTATCCCTGCAGGGGTGGAAGATTATTTCTGCTTTGTCACAGTGGTAAACCCAATCCATCATAAACCATTTGATCCTCTTTATCTATGAAAAACAACAGTTTTCCAGTCTTATATTTGGATGATGGATGTCAAACTCTGGTGCTTGAGCACTGCTGTTTCTGCAAAGTATTTGCTGTTTCACTGCTCCAACACACCTGATTCAAATCAAATGGATCCAACGGCTTGTTTTTAACTTCTTCACAATGAGACATTCATTTCAATTAGGTGTGTTCAAGCAGAGAAACAACAAAAACCCGCAAGATAGAGAGGAGATTTCCGTCTCGAGGACACTGAGGACCGCCTGCCACACCCTGTCCTGAAACCATGCTTGGTTTTATGCATTTTTAGTGAGACCCTCACTATAAATACCAAATTCTGACTGTTCTGTCCTTCAATGAAGCCAAAGTTGCCTTAACAACATATAGCTTCAGTTAAAAAGTAAAAAAAAAAAAAATAGGCATAAATCAATAATCACAGTGACTCTGATTGGTCAAAGCTTTGGGGACTGCTTGTGTTCTTTAGGATTGCTGCAGTATGACCCATTTAATAAACTGTACAATTACTCCCTCATGGTGGGGGTCACAAACACTAACCACACATGGCGTCTTAGGCTTTGTGGATCAAAAGGTTTGAGAACGACTTCTGTATGGGATATAATTTTTATGTCTATTTTAGGCTTTAAAACAAAGAAAAATAACATGGATAGATAGTTTTTTTTATGGAATGTAGATACTTTTTGGAAAATAATGTTAAAAACAAAAAAAGCCTGTAGTTTGCTGCTTAATGACAAGAAAAATAGATATTAGTGTTAGATATTAGTAATTATTTTTATCCCTTTTACTATCCCTTTGCCTAGTTAAGGGTGATGGGAAAGTGAGTCTATCCCAGCAAACTGGGGGAGAGGCAGGTACACCCTGGACAGGTCACCTTTCCATCACAGGTTTTTTTTTCCATGAAAAAAAGACAAAAAATGAGGGGGAAAAAAAACACTGCATTTGTTGTCATATGTATAGTTAAAAACATTTGTTGGTTATTTGTATCTTTAACCAGTGCCATGTGGAAGGTCCAAAAACCCACTGTGGCCCCAGAGCCGCAGGTTGCAGACCCCTGATCTATGCAGCTTCAACCAGTTGGCGTTTCAACACTTTCAGGAGGATCACATACCAAATAACCTGATTTCAATCATTCTCAACATGCTATAAATACTGCAGATACAAATGAAGTACTATGAGAAGACACATGTAGCCCCTCTGCAAAAGAATAACCTCAATTAAAAATGTATCCCAGCATTTTAACACCATGTCTTCATTGAATTATACAGATTACAGAGAATTGTTTACACTGTGCTCTCTGTATGTTTACATTTGCTTCCACTTCAGTTTGGTGTTTCAGTCTCTTATGGTCACTAAATAAACATCATGTCTTTCTGCCATTTGGGCCAGCAGACCCTCCCTTCCCCTATCTTTTCTCAGCACAATCCTCCAAACAACACAGTATTTAATATGAGCTGGGCGACATGTATCTCAGCACATCTTCTATCAAACACGGGACAACAAGCAGAGTGAAGACGCCCTGGGAGAGACACGTGAACATGTAACATAAGAGAGAGAAAACATAAAAGAGTCTCAAAGAGAAATACCTTTGATTTGGACAGATTGGCCTCGCCTTACTGCTACTGCAAGCAGCACGGGACACACACATCAGCCTTTTTTATTCAAATTCAAGTCCGTTTGATCGGAAAATCCGCTTCCTTTGGGGTACTGTGGACGCAACAAACGAATTCTGATTCTGACCAAAGAAGCGGACTCAGTCCGCCTACAAATGCTGGTCTTGGCCCGTTTCAAGCAGACCAAATATAGGAAGCAGACTACAAAAGAAAAGTCACTTCCTTTGGCGTAGCGTTGCATTGTGGGTAAATAAATAGCGATGGCGATAAGGCTCCTCTGCCTTGTCTGTCGTTCATACTGCGTCCATTGTTGCAATGTATTTCTGCAGTATTTGCATCAGACAACATAAAAAACCCAAAACAGCCATAGTTTTGTCTCCATGTTTAGAGTTTTCTTCTTCATGTGGGTCTTGTCCTCTTTTTCGCTAAATATTAGTGCAGCGCCACCTTTGGTGGGAATGGGGATAAATTATTGTAAAGATTTGGTGCGTTTGAGCAAAGTGCAGTGTGAATGCAATCTCCGTCCGCATGGATACATCCCCCTAGAACTGAGCCGAGTCCCCAATCGGACCGGGTCTAGCGGACTATCCTGATGGGAATGCACCCCAAGAGACTTCAATCTGTCCTGATGTCATTCATCGGCATAACTTTTTATTTAACTCAAAGCTGGAAGATCATATCTAAGATGAAATCTGTGAGAATGAGAAGAGATTGAATAGAAATGATGTGAATCCTCTGTTTAGACTGATGAGTCCACAAATATAACTGGATGCTGACCACACAAATCATTTCAATGTAAACGCTCCCGCTGAGGCAGCTGTTATCCACAAGACATATTACAAAGCTACACATGCTTCTCCACTTCAATCAGTTTTTTTTCATGTTACATGCGTGTGAAATGTCAGCTTGCCTGTTCCCGTCTCTGCAGGGCCCCTACTTAAGTGAAATGTTTGTGCAGTCACAGCATCTCTCAGGGTTTTCGCTTTCATCTCAGTCACATCTTCAGCAGACGCAGCTTTCTAAAATATTTGGGATAGTTAAAAGTCCATCCCGTCTTTTACCCCGTAGCCATCAGCTCAAATTGACTGGACTTCCCAAGAACATAAGACTCGGTCGGCAGCTCAGGCTCTACTGCCCCCGGCTTACCGAGCACAAAGTGATTGGCTTCATTATCTCCTCTCCAGCCGAGCAAAACGCACTCCTAACTTGTGTTCCTCACCATAATGAGGTCTGAATTATTGCACTCAATAGCACATTTAACTCTCAAAATTAAAGCAAGCACTCAATAGTGAACATCAATGTTTCAATTCTGACACAACGAATAAAAGTCTCTTGATCGACAAAGTGTTTCTAATCTGTAAACAAGCTTGTTAGAGCTTTTTTTTTTTTATTAGATCCTGAAATGTGGATGGGCTCAGGGCGGCCTTTTTAAATCAATACCTCTTCCTTTAGCACAAGTTGCTGGACTTCTCATTAGATCAACAATCGTTCTTATAGAAACCATCAGTGGCGATCATTAATCTTATCTACATGCTTTTAAACAGTGTTTAAAACAGCCAGTAGTTGTTTGTCTATTTTCTCCTGAGCAGCAGAGCTTCAGGGATAGAAAGGTCTGCAAACCGGCTTGCTGCTTTAATTTCAGGCTAAAGCACAGGTTTCAAACTCTGGTCCTGCAGCATTGCAGCCCTAAAGTGCTGGAGTTTGACTCCCCCAGCCTAAAACATTTCAACTGGTATCATTTTTATAGATAGAAAAGTTTGTAGATGAGCTGATGGCGCATCAGCATGAGAGAATATCAAACATGTGTGAAACAGGTGAAAAACATCACGATGAACCCCTCATATCCATCTCACTGTCTCTTTGTGCTCTTTTCCTCTGGTTGGAGACTTCACAGCAAACACAGCAAAAAGTCAGTTGCACTACACGTCAAGACCGGCGTCCAACTGGACTCCAGCAGTCCACCAGCACTCATATGGAAGTCACTGTGGATAAAAGCATCTGCCAAATGACTGTAGAATAGAATAGAATAGAATAGAATAGAATAGAATAGAATAGAATAGAAGATCCAGAAAGTGCATCAGTTTCTTCCCTCAGGCCAGGGTCTGCAACATTTACCAACAAAGAACTGTTTTTACTACCTGTCCCACTGAAGCGGAAACCTCCAGTTGAATGTGAAGTCTATGAGAAGTACCAAACATTGCAGTTCCCCTTTTGTCCACTAACTCCAAAACAGACCAAATCTCCATAGACTCCCATGTTAAAAAGACCAACTTCCCAGCAGAAATAAACATGTTTACAGCCTGGTTAAAAAAAAACCTAAACATATTAGGTTTAATAGGTCAGGTTTACCTGAATGACAACTGTAGGGGGAGTGATTTTTTTTTTTTTTTTTTTTTTTTTTAAACTTATTAACTCCAAACTCGGCATAATTTTGATTGACAAGTACCCAACATCCCACTGAGTATAGCACAACCATTTTTTAACCGGCTAACAGCGTGTCTTAGCCTGCCTAGCCCTGTTAGCTGGTTAGCTCCTGTTAGCGCCAGGTTAGACATTAGCTACAGGCAGGTTGGAGTTTAACAGATGTCAATCATCCACCCCCACGGTCACAGCCCTTATAGTTCTACCTCTTTGCACACTTTTGTGTTTTCTGGGATTGTCGGCATGCGTGACGCTCCCAAGATGGTGGCAGTGGGAACCGTCCATTCATTCATTCATTCATTTTCCAAACTGCTTATTCCAATTCAGGGTCGCGGGGAAGCTGGAGCCTATCCCAGCCGGCTTTGGGCGACAGGCAGGGTACACCCTGGACAGCTTGCCAGTCCATCGCAGAGCCACACAGAGAGACGAACAACCACACTCACGCTCACACTCACACTCACTCCTAGGGGAGTGAATGAGTGTGAGTGACCAATTAACCTATCATGCATGTCTTTGGATGGTGGGAGGAAGCCGGAGTACCCGGAGAGAACCCACGCATACACGGGGAGAACATGCAAACTCCACACAGAAAGGCCACTGACCAAACCAGCCAAGGATCGAACCAGCGACCTTCTTGCTGTGAGGCCACAGTGCTAACCACTGCGCCACCGTGCAGCCCCGGGCTTCATTTCAGCTCTTTAGAAACCTGCGGGTGACGTCATAAAATGAAATGAAAAATACTTCATTAATCCCCAAAGGGAAATCCAATATTGTAGAATATAATAATTAACTGGAGGAGGTCTTGTTCCGGAGGCTGATGGCTGCTGGCAGGAATGATCTTCTGTATCTTTCAGTCTTACATCGGACCTGAAGAAGCCTCTCACTGAACACACTTTGTTGTTTCTTCACTGTGTTGTGAAGAGGGTGTGAAGAATCCTCCATCATCTTCATCAGCTTGTGCAGCATTCTTCTTTGGACAATCAGCTCCAGCGGCTCCAGAGTTACTCCAAGCACAGAAGCAGCTTTCTGGATCAGTTTGTTGATTCTCTTCAAGTCTCTGGTTCTGATGCTACTACCTCAGCAGATGCTGCAAAGCTTACTGCACTCTCCACAACAGACTTATAGAAGATATGCAACATCTTGGTGCAGACGTTAAACCATCTCAACTTCCTTAAGAAGTACAGTCTGCTCTGACCTTTCTTGTAGATGTAGTATAGCAGTGTTGCATTTCCAGTCCAGTTTGTTGTCCAGCTGAACTCCAAGATACTTGTATTCCTCCACCACCTCCACCTCCTCTCCCAGGATGGAAACAGTGCTTTGTTTATTCTTCTTCCTCCTGAAGTCAACAATCATCTCTTTTGTTTTGCTGGTATTTAATATGAGATGATTGTCACCGCACCATTTAACAAACTGACTGACCAGTTCTCTGTACTCTGCTTCTTGTCCATCCCTGATACACCCCACAACTGCAGAGTCATCAGAGTATTTCTGCAGATGACAGGACTCACAGTTGTACTGGAAGTCTGAGGTGAAGAGGAATGGTGAGAGTACAGTTCCTTGTGGTGCACCAGTGCTGCTGACCCCCATCTCAGGCACACAACCTTTCAGTCTCACAAACTGGGGCCTGTTTGTTAAGTAGTCATAGATCCAGGTGGTTGTGGAGGTATCCACCTGGATACACACACACACACACACACACACACACACACACACACACACACACACACACACACATATATATATATATATATATATATATATATATATGTATATATGTGTGTATGGGGAGTTAATTTTATAATCACTAATATTTCTTTTTTACTTTTCAATTGACAAACTATATTCTGATCAAGATCAATCATACTATATCAGAATTGCACAGAAGGATTTGTATTATACTCAAATGTCCGTACATACTTAATCAGAAATGGATTGGAAAACTAAGAATTCATGCAGAAGATAAAAAAGAAGAAACCTAAAAGCAGGAAACAAGATGGTCGCCTAAAGAGAAAAGAATGATGACTGTTCATTTGCTTTGAGTTAATGCAGTTATCTTTATGTGTTCAGGGTCAGTTTGGGCTTCGCTCACCGTCTCACTGGATAATGACTCACTGCAGCGTCTTTTGTGCGAGCAGAGGACAAAACTCTGAACCCGACTCTCAGGACACTCACAGGAAACATCATCAAAGCCACACAGCCAGATGTCCACGGAAAATGATGAAAAACATTACATCCTTTCACCCGGCTTGCCCTGTGTAGATTTTTTCTATCTTTTATATAAAATAGAAAAGAGAAGAAAGTAAAAGTTCCTGTGTTGTGCTGCTGACGGTGGAAGGATTAAAGATTGTGAGAGGACCCGCGATGATGAGGAGAATCACACAGACTCTGAACAAGGCTTTTGCAGTAGGGGAAGATTACTGCGTCTATGGTGTTCACACAGATTTCATGAAACTAATATCAAAGCAACAGCTGGGGGGAAAGAAGGCTGCATGGAGACACATGAGGACAGGAGCAGAAAAGGGAATGAGAAATGCAAGCTCCATAAAAGAGGAGGGGCAAGCCAACAACTGTGTGTGTGTGTGTGTGTGTGCGCATCTGCACTCATACACAGCTCAACACCCACCCGTCTTCTGCCTCTTTAACTTAAAAGACATCTTTCTTGTGAAACTTGGTTGGCAAACTCTTCCGGGCTAATTTTTTCACACAGCAGCAAGCTAAAACCTTGGGATGAATTCAGAAGCTCTCTGATTGAGAACATGTTTTACAATGCAAACCCCATCAAAGAGCTCCACTCTGAATCCATATGAAGATGCAGCTGGCCTTCACTGAAACTTTCCCCTTCTGCGAACAGCCTTTTCTTCCCTGGCCGTCAGATGGAAACCCCTCTGGGTTTCATTACTAAAACCTCTCCCCATTCCTTAAAAAAAACAAGTTCTGTGAATCATTTTGTTAAACACATTTCCCTGAGAGGAGAAGTTTTCATTTAACCTGTTGTTTCTGCATTGTTTCCATGACTTTTTAACCATTTGCATTATGTGACATTATAGTCAGTGATTTGGTCACACTGAGCGATGTCAGCATTGCATCTTGAGATGGAGGAAGAAAATATTCCCTAAACTAGTAAGAGTCCCAAATCCAGGAAAAGCTTGTTTATCTTTAGATTAAAATGTTTTATTTCTGTCAGATTAAAAGACGCTTTTGCTTATTTTTGCCTTATTTTTTATGAACTTCTTTGGGTTTGCGACTTGTCCAGGGTGTACCTGCCTCTCACCCAGTAGCTGCTGGGATAGGCTCCAGTTTCCCATGACCCTGAATGGGACTAAGTGGTTAAGAAAATGGATGGATGGATCTTTGTGTTTGACCTGTTTTAATAACAACAAATGTGTGTTTTGGGTGGGTTGGGGGGGTCTGTGGAGCTTGCATGGTATGGTATTTGTAGGGTTTTCAGTGAGCCCTGCCAGGAGACTGCAGAGGTAAATTAGCCTAAAGCTAACTGGTACAAGGCATACTACACCAACTGGCCATGTCCTCTGGTCCACCTTGCTTCTAACAGGTTGGACCTTCATTTACTTTCAGAACTGCTGTAACTCTGGGTGTCTTAGATTCAACAAGGTGTTGGAAACATCACACAGTTGCTGCTCATTCATGATGAAAAACTCCGGTTGGATGTAGATCTGGTGACTGTGGAAGCCGTTGGAGGACAGTGTACTCATCGTCATGGTGGAGATGATGTGATCTTTGTGACATGGTGCATCATCCTGCTGGAAGTTTCCATCAGAAGATGCTACACTGTGCTCAGAAAGGGATGGACATGGTCAGCAGCAGGACTCAGGTAGGCTGTGGAGGTGAAACCATGTCATGTTGGTACTAAGGGGACCAAAGTGGGACAAAATCATATCCCTGACATGACTACACCAGCAGCAGCCTGAAGCGTTGATCCTGACGGCAGGATGGATCCATGTTGTCATGATGTTTCCAGCAGATTCTGATCCTACCATGTGAATGTGGAGCTGAACTGGAGACTCATCAGACCAGCAACGTTTCTCCATCTTCTATTGTCCAGTTCTGGTGAGTCTGTGTGAATTGTAGCCTCAGTTTCCTGTTCTTACTGACAGGAGGGAACCCGGTATGGTCTTCTGCTGCTGGAGACCATCTGCTTCAATGCTAGATATGTTATTTGATGTTTAGAGATGATGTTATGCATACTTTGGCTGGAACCCGTGCTTATTTGATGTCCCATCGCCTTTCTATCTTCTGCAACCAATTCTCTGACTGCCAACATCATAACAAGGCAGACAACGGCTGCTCGCTGGACATTTTCTAGATCGTTGTTTGCAAACCCTCAACATGGATGTGTGTGAAAATCCCACTCAGACCAGCACCCATACCAGCCATCCATCCATCCATCTTCTGCCGCTTATCCGGGGTCGGGCAGCAGCCTAAGCAGGGAAGCCCAGACTTCCCTCTCCCCAGCCACATTTGCCAACTCTGCGGGGGGGATCCCGAGGCGTTCCCAGGCCAGCCGAGAGATATAATCCCTCCAGCGTGTCCTGGGTCTTCCCCGGGGTCTCCCCCCAGAGGGACGTGCCTGGAACACCTCACCAGGGAGGCGTCCAGGAGGCATCCTGACCAGATGCCCGAGCCACTTCAACTGGTTCCTCTCGATGCGGAGGAGCAGCGGCTCTACTCTGAGCCCTTCCCGGATGACCGAGCTCCTCACCCTATCTCTAAGGGAGAGCCCGGCCACCCTGCGGAGGAAACTCATTTCAGCCGCCTGTATACGAGATCTCGTTCTTTCGGTCACGACCCACAGCTCATGACCATAGGTGAGGGTAGGAACGTAGATCGACTGGTAAATCGAAAGCCTCGCCTTCTGGCTCAGCTCCTTCTTCACCACGACAGACCGGCGCAGAGTCCGCATTACTGCAGACGCCGCACCGATCCGTCTGTCGATCTCGTGCTCCATCCTTCCCTCACTCGTGAACAAGACCCCGAGATATTTAAACTCCTCCACTTGAGGCAGGACCTCACTCCCGACCCGGAGAGGGCAATCCACCCTATTCCGGCTGAGGACCATGGTCTCAGATTTTGAGGTGCTGATTCTCATCCCAGCCGCTTCACACTCGGCCGCGAATCGCTCAAGCGAGAGCTGGAGATCACGACTAGATGAAGCCAACAGGACCACGTCCTCCGCAAAAAGCAGGGACCCAATCCTGAGGCCACCAAGTCGGATCCCCTCAACACCTCGGCTGCGCCTAGAAATTCTGTCCATATAAGTTATGAACAGAATCGGTGATAAAGGGCAGCCTTGGCGGAGTCCAACCCTCACCGGAAACGAATCCGACTTACTACCGGCAATGCGGACCAAGCTCTGACACCTGTCGTACAGGGACCGGACAGCCCTTACGAGGGGGTCCGGTACCCCATACTCCCGGAGTACCCCCCACAGGAGCCCCCGGGGGACACGGTCGAATGCCTTCTCCAGGTCCACAAAACACATGTAGACTGGTTGGGCAAACTCCCATGCCCCCTCCAGGACCCCAAAGAGGGTATAGAGCTGGTCCACTGTTCCGCGACCAGGACGAAAACCACACTGCTCCTCCTCAATCCGGGATTCGACTATCCGGCGGACCCTCCTCTCCAGGACCCCTGAATAGACCTTACCAGGGAGGCTGAGGAGTGTGATTCCCCTGTAATTGGAACACACCCTCCGGTCCCCCTTCTTAAAAAGGGGGACCACCACCCCAGTCTGCCAATCCAGCGGTACTGCCCCTGATGTCCACGCAATGCTGCAGAGGCGTGTCAGCCAGGACAGCCCCACAGCATCCAGAGCCTTAAGGAACTCCGGGCGGATCTCATCCACCCCCGGGGCCTTGCCGCCAAGGAGCTTTTTGACCACCTCAGCGACTTCAGCCCCAGAGATAGGAGAGTCCACCCCTGAGTCCGCCAGCTCTGCTTCCTCATCGGAAGACGTGTTGGTAGGATTGAGGAGGTCTTTGAAGTATTCCTTCCACCGACCCACTACGTCCCGAGTTGAGGTCAGCAGCTCCCCATCTCCACTGTACACAGTATTGACGGAGCACTGCTTCTCCCTCCTGAGCCGCCGGATGGTGGACCAGAATCTCCTCGAAGCCGTCCGGAAGTCTTTCTCCATGGCCTCGCCGAACTCCTCCCATGCCCGAGTTTTTGCCTCGGCAACAGCCGAAGCCGCATGCCGCTTAGCCCGCCGGTACCCATCAGCTGCCTCCAGAGTCCCACAGGCCAAGAAGGCCCGATAGGACTCCTTCTTCAGCTTGATGGCATCCCTCACTGTTGGTGTCCACCAACGAGTCCTGGGATTACCGCCACGACAGGCACCAACGACCTTACAGCCACAGCTCCGGCCGGCCGCCTCAGTAATAGAGGCACGGAACACAGCCCATTCGGACTCAATGTCCCCGCCTCACTCGGGACATGGTTGAAGCTCTGCTGAAGGTGGGAGTTGAAGCTCGCTCTGACGGGGGACTCAGCCAGGCATTCCCAGCAGACCCTCACAACACGTTTGGGCCTGCCAGATCTGACCGGATCTCACCCATACCAGGTTCATGTAAATCCTCTTCATTCATTCAGTTTGAACCACAAAAAGCCTTTGTTGTTTCTACGTGACTAAATACACTGAGTTGCTGCCATTTGATTGGCTGATTTCTGTTAACAAGCAATGAACGGTGAGTCTTTATTACCTCTAACGTTTGTTGATGGTTTTACTTCTGTAAACAACTGGACTGATCAGAAGTTCAAACTGGAGCTGCTTTAATCACAATAAACGAAGCATTTACAGTATTTCTGCTGATTTTTCTCTTTATTAACTTTCCTTCAGGTTGCAGTTACCTAAATGACTACCACATACGTCTCCGATTTTAAACCACTGGCTACGGTTACATGATGTCTTTTAATTTGGAATTAAATCATTTTGAATTATTCTCTCTTTACATGGAAATAATAATTCTGAATTGAGGTTTACATGGAAACACGTCGTTACTTAATTCCGCTTTAGATTGGCGGGTTGGGAAGGGTTCTGATTGGACAGAGGGCGGACGTGATGTCTTGACATCTACTGCAAATAAACAAAATTCGTTTCCTGCTTCTCGTCTTTTTGGTCATAACATGGAAAACTACGTAATAAGATTCAGTTTCAGTTATTTTTATGATCATTTTGAAGAAGTTGCTCGACACGAGCAAACAGCTTCACTTTCTTGCAGCAGCTGAGAAGAAGAAGGAAGATAGACTACTGAAGATGGGAGGCAGGACGACGCGGAACGGGACAAGGTAAGGAGCACGTGCAGAACGATCGGATTTAATTTAGAGTGGAATTATTGTAAACATGATGGAGGAATTAATCCCTTTGGATTTAAAATGCGAACAAATCAGCCACTTACTTCGGAATTAAGTTCATTCTGAATTGACTTTTGCATTTGGATTTAGGTGTTTACGTGGTCATTTTTTATTAGTTTAAATTGAACTTTTACTCGGTATTAAAGAGGAAATAAAATTCCTATATAAATAAAGTCATTATTGTTTACAGCAGGCAGACTGTAAACAAACACACACCACTCTGGTCGAAAAGTTTCAATAACTAACAAGTAGACTCTTAACTCTTGTGTCACATTTTAACTGTATTTTCAGCCCCTCATCACAGCAAGGCACCACTGTGTTATACATCACACACACACAGCTCACAGTAAACACAAACGAAGCAAATGATCTGCATTCCGCGTATATCAGCGTCTAAATTGGGGGAAAAAAAAAAAAAGGCTTTTGAAAGATTTATTTTTCATTTGAGTGATGAGTGAGAGGCAATGGAATGGAATCGATCCCGTTATGAGTCTGATGGCTGCCAGCCGATTATGAAATGATTAGAGATGCATCTAGCTGCAACTACAAATCCATACTTCATGCTTTCAGAGCAGAGGAAAGTATTTTTGATCATCTATAATTAATCTACTTCCAATATCCATCGTCTGTACCTGCATATTCCAATGCAGGACTGCCAATGCCACTACCTCCAGTATCTTTTACCCTCCTGTTAACTGGAAGGTTTCAGTTCCCAGCATGACAAGACAGAAGTATACCTGCAGCTTTGTAGGAAACGACAGATGGGTTTATTCTGAATCACTTACCAAAAAAAAAATGGACAAAACTTCAAACATCAAACTGAGAAATGCAATGAGCAACATTTTCACCCTCATGACAGGTTATCTGCTCATCATCTGAGACAATCTTCACCATCGCCGTGTCGTGGAACGCCGGCATCACTGAGTAAATAAATCTTCTTTAAAATGTGGCGAAGCTGCACAACGTAGCGCTAAAGTCCCGCTTCTAAGACTCAGAAAGGATAAACAATCTTGGCAATAAAAGGAGCAACAGAACTTTTAATTAGCACACCATTTCTGATCAGAGGCTTTGATGTGACTTGTCTGATGTTTGAGCTCAGACATCCTCCACAAGATGTTGAGGCTGTCTAGATGCTCCCAGCCTCATTCCAGCTTCGTCTTTCGGCTTTCTGTCAACGTCACCTCATCAGTTAACATGTACAAAATCCATTTGACAATAATGGATCAATTTAGAATCTTCCAAGTCTGCATTTGGATCAATTTGATGCATCTATCCTTCCTGCTCATCGTCACATGACAAGCAGAACGATGGTCCAAGTGCTGCGTTGTGCCAAACACACACACTGCTCCAAAACAACATCTCAAATCTTTAGTGAGGAAAAATTCCAGCTGAATTCATGAATCGGGATCAAAATTGATCCCAGTTTGATCCAACTTCTGTGGAAATTCCCCAGCAGTGTTTAAAATGCGTTTCAGTAGTGTGTGTGTGTGTGTGTGGCCTCTTGTGCCTTTGTATGCATCCCACAACGTCTGGGCGTGCTCCTGATGAGAAGACGGATGTTCTCCTGAAGGATCTCCTGGATCAGGGCATCAGTTAATCCCTGGACAGTCTGCAGTGTGACGGGATGTCGGTGGGTGGAAGGAGACGGTTTAATCCAGATGTGCTGGACTGGATCCAGGTCTGAATGGGCAGACCAGTCCAGAGGATCAATGTTTCAGTCATGCAGGAACCGTTGACCATCTGCAGCCATATGTGGTCCTGCACCGTGATACATGAGAAGACATCCAGGTCCCACTGCAGGAGAACATGGTCTGAGGATCTCATCCTGGTACCTAATAGATACTCACATCTACACATGTGCTCTAAGTGAACCGGCTCTAATCCACAAGGATCACAGGATGCCAGTGATCAAGCTGCCAACCAGGCTCCACTCGCGGACGTCAGGGCCTCGGATCATCCTGATGGAGAAACTCTTCCTGCAGCACGCATGGATCTGCCATCATGGATGAGCTGCACCACCAGAGAAACTTCTAGACGCTGCAGACGCCGACAAACGTTCCTTCTCACTGTGAGGCCACCGCCAACACGCTAACGGGACAGAAATTAGTCAGAAAGGAGGGAAAAAAAGGACTCGGTCTGTGGCCACCACCTGCAGGACACTTCCTTCCTTCCTTCCTTCCTTCCTTCCTTCATCTCTCCCTCCCTCCCTCCTTTCTATCCTTCCTTCCTTTCTGCCTTACTTACTTCCTTCTATCCTTCCTTCCTTTCTGCCTTACTTACCTCCTTCTATCCTTCCTCCCTCCTCCCTCCCTTCCTTCTATCCTTCCTTCATCTCTCCCTCCCTTCCTTCTATCCTTCCTTCATCTCTCCCTCCCTTCCTTCTATCCTTCCTTCATCTCTCCCACCCTTCCTTCTACTCTCGCTCCCTCCCTCCCATCCTTCCTTCATCTCTCCCACCCTCTCTCTCTCTCTCTGATATATAAAGATAATGGGTGATGATGTGAAGTTTGTGTTGTGTCTTTACTTCCAGTTTCAAGTTTTATTTTGTAGTTCTTCCTCCATGTGTGTTTAGTTTAGCTTCCCTTTCCTGTTCATAAGTTCACCTGGATCCATTTAACTTATCAATTACACCCATGTCTCGTTGTTTTCCCTGCATTTTTACCCCTTGGTTTCACTTCCTATTTGCCAGTCGTTGTCAGTTTTCCAAGTGTTCTGTTGATTAAAGATCACTCTCAGCATTTCTGCTGCCTCCTGTCTCACCATCCTGCGTCTGGGTCCACATCACCACCACCTCTCTACAGCAGAAACACATTTTAATAATGTAGCTGTGGTCTAAAATTTCTCCTATGAGGCTTTGAAACTGACATGGGCACCAGTCGGATGACAAAGACACAGTTTTGATTTGAGTCTGTACAGCTCCTGGTAGCTCACCTCAAACCTGCTGCATGAGGAACAACTATTCCTGCTCAGCTAAAAATCCTTTTTTTCCTCAGTCAGGCTTATCAGAAGCTCCTCCATCACAGCTGGAAGGATTGGGAGAATATGATCCATTCCTGTTTGGTAATGTACACGGCTGTAACAGAAAGATAAAGAGGACTGACGGCTTCCAGGACTGAGGAGGCAGCCATTGCCATCCAGCCTGTACACTGGAATATTATACACTGTGGTGTAAAAAGAAGATTTAATTTAGTATAAATCTTCCAGAATGATTATTTGGGTTATGTTGCTGCTTCAACAAGCCGAGGGGCTGGAAGGACGATCTCGTGTGCTTGTGTGACCTTTATTTCTTTGTGAACGTGCAGTTAATTGATAGAATAAGAGATTTTTTTTTATCCCATTTCTGGGAAGGAATTATTTCATCAGAGGTGATGCAAAAAGCAGATAATGGATATGTGAAAAATTGACATTTTCCTCAGTTCCAGCTGAGGAAGAGGCTCACTGCAAACAAAGAGACTGTTTTCTTTACATGGTGCAAAACATACATACATTTCCTGTTACCTGGATTTAGTTGTTGCCTAAATGTCATCTCAGAAAGCCAGGGTGTGACAGTGCACGGCCATGGACATCACCTTATCCCAGCAGGGCAAAGGTAGTCGGATTTATGGCTGCAGCCAGACAGAATAAGAACTGTCAACTTTTTTTTTTTTTTCTTAGAAATGATTGTTTTAAACCTGCTGATCATCAATATGTTTTCTTTCTTTTCTGGAAAATGTGTCTCAGAAACACAGATTATATGAAACACTTGTTGACAGGCGGACGCTTCCAACTCATATCAAATCTCATCATTAGTTAGACGTAACATAAAAAATTAAGCTTAAAAGAAAATTTGGCTTCTAAGTGGCATGTTGTTGTTTTTCACCATTTTGAAGTTGGAAATTCCAGTTTGTCTGTGAATGCACCATCAGGACAGCAGCAGTAACTATAAAAACCAAAACGTGCTCTAATATTGGTCAAATTCAAATCAGAACTAGAAACAGCTATTATTGAAATAATAGCAAATGTGAAACTATGCTGAATGATTGAAATGAAATAGCACAAGTATAAGAAATTGAAATAATAAAACACAACTGACATTTTTTCTAATTGCCCCACATTGGGATTTGAACCCATGAACTTCTGTATTGAAGCATACTGACTTACTCACTACGCCACTAGTACACTTTGTAGTACTTTGGAAAAAGTGTTGAAATTCTTTCCATTTGGCTTGGGAATGCCTTTTTTTCCATGTCCAGCAGGGTGTAATTGGCGGGATTGCAAAAACATGTGCAAGGTTGAACTAAACTCCAGTAAAGATGTGAAAGACTTTGTTCAATGTGAAAAACTTTTTTTTTTCCATCTGTTTAAGATTTATCAAAGTGTTGAAATGTTGCAGGGAGCATTGTTGGAACAAATCCTTCATATTTAACTGTGACATTTGCAAATAATTTCCTTTGCTCCTTGAAGTGCGCAGCTGAGACCAACAGTTCACATCGAGCAGTCTGCAGAACTGAACGCCATCACACAAGCAACAGCCGACAAACAACAATGGAGCTAAATGTTAAATGCTGCTTTTGAACCAGAGTCTTGTATGTGTACTTGCGTACCGCTGCACAAAATGGACCAATCGCTGAGCTGAATTCCGTTTCGTCCAATCACAGGAATGGATTTCAATACATTGACAAAAACTTAAATAACTTGAAAAGTTGAAATGTTACAAAGACCAAAAGTCGTAGAACATATGTCCTGAATGGCCTGAAGAGTTTGATACTTGAATGGTTGAAGTGAGACAAACGGTGTAGGAGGAGTAGCGTTTTAAACATTATGCAAGAAAAACAGTGGAGACCGGGACCGAGACGAACCAGACACTGCAAACCGGTGCAGAGGTCCGAACCCCCGTTGAAGCTGTTTTCAGCTCATTATGCAAAAATCGACCAATCGCTGTGCTGAATTTTTGCAAAGTCCAATCCCCATTTGGTTGGAAGGACTTTCATCCAATCACAAGGCTGAATTGATTTTTTTTACAAAATGCTAAATATATCAAAAACTACAAAGATTTGAAACGACAAAAGTCGTAGCACACATCTCCCAAAGGAGCTGCAGGGTTTGAGATGTGAATGATTGAAGTGACCTGAATGGCACAGGAGGAGTAGCGCGGCAAAGTTTGGCGGAATAATAATAAAAATGGCCGAACAGGATTTCAATAATGAAAATTAAATTAAAAAACAACTGTTCTTAATGTTAGCTGGAAAAACGTCATTATACAGTGAGACTGGAGCCGATATGTAACAAATGCATCAGAACACAAGCTCTCTGCAGTTTTATGAAGCCAATATACAACTTGTAAAGTCTTTCATCCAATTAAAAACAAGGGGAAGGTATATACTTTAGACAGTAATATCCAGGCAAGTATAGTGCTGTCACTTTAGCACATGTCTGAGTTCTCAGGCTTTTCACTGTATGCTTTCATATAACAAAGAGTAAAAAGCCATGACTTAACCCCCGCAGTCCATTAGCTGGAAGTGCATGCTGACTAATGGACTGCCTGGCAGGTGGGTTTAATTTACCCCAGCTTGGATTTTACTTCACTCATTCAGAAGCAAAAGCCACTATTATGTAGGGTGTTACAATAGCCTTTTGTGGCACAAGTGCTGCTTTTCTAACTCAGTAGTCATGTGAAGACGTAGAGAATGACGGGAGGACCACAGACAGGAACACACCTGAGAAAAAAGATGAACATGAATGATGAAACACATACAAACGAAGATGAAAATATGGAGAAATGTCAATGAAATAATCAATAAATGTGTAAATATTAAGCCAAATTTAAAATAAAAAAACAAAAAGATGAAATGAGGCTGAAACAAACCTCTAACTGTATTTATTCCCTCCTTCATACATGCAGAAGTCTGGAATCTGTCCAGAAGGGAACGCTCTCTCAGAGAGATTACTGAGCTGTGATTGGTCCTGTCATTAAAGGAATATCTTCTTGATATTTAGTCTGTTTTATTCATATTTACTCCTTAGATTAGTGTAATAATCTGTTTCTCTTTATACATGCCATATGTGTTTGTGAATTAATAGGAGTCTCTCTTCACAGTGAAGGTCACAAAATCCTGAGAACTACAAACTGAACATGCTGGACTGAAAATGCTTCGCTCTTTTAATCAAAACTTCTTTTTCAGCACAACCAGCTCTGCTCCTTTCTATCTGAAGGTTGTGAAGTTCCTGCAACATGTAGCGCCCTCCTTTACCCTCCTCTATCTCTTCACTCCCTTTTACCCCTCGCCTCCTTCTATCCTTAAACCATCTGGAGGAATGAGAAAGCTGAGGAAGAGAGGAGCAACCAACACTTTTGCACATTCTATAAAAGGATTAGAAGGACACGTGGTGTTCAGACTTCAGACTAGAACTGACCCACTTCTGTCTGCAACAGGGAGAGGAACTCTGAACCCAATCTGTATTTTATATTTCTCAACTTGTAAATAAATATTTTAACTTAATGCATGAGTGTGTGATTAGTAATTTCCAATAGAAAAGATCTTGCTGAGAAATGGCTGAGGGGGAGGCAATTACTCATCATCATACACTGTTTGGGACCAATCAGGTGCAACACATTTCTCCACTTCAAAAGCATTGTCATTTACAAAATATATATATTTATTTATTTATGTATTTCATTTATTCATTTAAATTTTATTTATTTAAATTGTATTTATTAATTTGTTATATGATGCCCATTCATACACACATATATATTTTTTCTAAACAATTTAAATGCCAATTATTTATTTTTATTCTTTCTTTTTTTTTTTTTTTGTCTCATCCATTTTCATTTTTCCACTTTTTTTTCCCCCTAAAAAGATAGTAGGAAAATCAATATAGCACTTTTCCCGCCCTCTGGACAATAAATTGTATTAAATTTAATCAAATAAGCTCCATCTTGTCCATTTTTTATTTGCTATTATTTCTGGAAATGTGAAACTGTGAATATTAAGCGGCGTCTGCTCTCAGCATGGACACAAAGTCAAGGTCATGCTCATGGATATTTTATTAGCACACTTGACATGCTTTTTTCATGCTGTACAGGATATGAACATGATTAATTCATTCAGTTTGCTTGAAGTATTTAGGTAGTGTAGACCAAACTGTAAGCTTTCCAATGTCCCACACTCAGACATTCACTGCTAACTCAAGCATACATGCATAAATTCTAAATGTACCCTACAGCTGACCTCACATTTACCTCAACCACACACACACACACACACACACACACACACACACACACACACACACACACACACACACACAGACTGCTCGCTTGGCACAGACCCTAATAAAAATCCACCACACACAGTCGCACAGGTTTACACAAAAGCGTAGTTTTAATAGTGCAAAGTTGGCGAATAGGAACATGTAATCATGGAGAAGCAGGAAGCTCGAAGCATGTTTGGAGGCGCGTCAGCTTGGCTCCACCAAGCTGTCAGGCTCCATCTCCGTTAGTGTCAACGCTCCTGGGCTAAAAGCCTCAAACATGAAAGATTGCAGCTACAGTGGCACTTAAAAAAGAATGATAGCAAACGTCCGATGTGACAGGATGACAGAGGAGATTTAAGAAGAAGGAGATGAAAAATAGTTTTTGGGAGAAAGATTGGAAAAGCAGATGGGATGGTTAAAAAAAAAAAAAAGAGGGACTGAAGTAATTATTTTCACAATATCAGTGATTATTAAAGCTGGTCGACTTCAACTGAATTCAGCTACACAGTTCAGTGCTGCGTACATGTAGACCAGGCTTTACCATTCATCACTGCTTACTGGAAACAAACTTTATGGGCCTCAACACACCACATTAATGGGTTATTGAGCAGAATCTGACAATAATCTGTTGGATCCATTTAATTTAAATCAGGTGTGTTGGAGCAGGGCAGGATCTAAATCCTGCAGGACATCAGAGGTGTATAAAGTAGACGTAGAAAATAGAAGTCTTTTCTTTTTTTTATTCAATACATAATTTTATTAGTGTTGTAAAACCGTTATGATGACATTACTTCCCTTCAAGTCATGAGACAGGCAGCAGACAAATATGGTCTATATGTAAAGGATTAATAACGATGAGTCTCATCTCACACCACGAGTCGCAGTGTCCCACCATGGTCTCACCATGGTCCCACCATGGTCCCACCATGGTCCCACCATGGTCTCACCATGGTCCCACCATGGTCCCACCATGGTCTCACCATGGTCCCACCATGGTCCCACCATGGTCTCACCATGGTCCCACCATGGTCCCACCATGGTCCCACCATGGTCTCACCATGGTCCCACCATGGTCCCACCATGGTCTCACCATGGTCCCACCATGGTCCCACCATGGTCTCACCATGGTCCCACACGGTAAACATTTAATAATAAATGTTTCTTTTTTTTTTAAAATATATCAAATTTGCTAATTATACTAAAATATAAGAACTATTTTATGTTGGCGTCAAAGTTGTTTTTATGCTACACAACCGTTGTCAAGTAGCAGTTTCTCTCATTCACCAATCAAAAATCAGCTGATGATCGGAACCATCTGATTAACACGTTGCTATGGTGACACCCGCAAGGGAATGATAAGACAGTATTTTATCTTGCCCAACTATCAGTGACCACAGTATAAGTGATATGAATTCCATATGCAGAAGTGACAAGGTGTTATTTTTTGTAAAGTTTAATGTTATTCCCTCTTCACACAGAAATCTTCTTTGTGGTTAATTAATAGCTAGTATTGTATTGTGCATATGGCACTTGAATATTTAAAGTATTTTACTCATGTTGATCCATGTAATCACAGCTTTAAGTCACCGATTAACTAAACTTCATATCCAACACTGTTGCACAACAAAGAATGTATAAAGCATTTCCATTAAGTTTGATTAATTGATTACTTAATCACCGCTTGAGGTTACTTAAGACACTAGTACAACACATACCACTGCTGTGGGCGCCCCACCTGCCTGCATTGGGGCTGTAGTAGGCGTCCTTTATTTTAATTTCTTAAAGGTGGCAACCCTAGACACAATGTATATCATCCATATATATGGTCACATGTCACACACGTTATGTTTACATAACAAGCCATCTGAGTCCAATGTGTGTACAGTAAAACAGCAGCGGCTGTTTTTCTTCATGTTTAGGCTCTTTGATCTCTGAGTGTTACTCATGAGCAGGGGCAGATCTAAAACATTTTGATAGGGGGGCTTGGCAGGGGCACAAGCAATGGAAAGGGTGGGACACGTATATACAACCTTTTTTAAAAAATAAATAACCTTTCTTTAAAAAAAAAATAAAATAAAATAGAGAAAATTCATTTTGGGGAAAAAAAAATGAACTTTCCATTACAACTGAAGTGGTCACTTTATACAAAAAAAAATTTAGAAACAGACCTTTTTATATTTATCTATTAACAAGTATTAACTGAGGATGACCTGTATCATATTTCTCTTTTTTAATTTTAACAGCGTTTCTTCATCATTGTTGCTCCACTGTCATCATGTCATGGTTTTACATCCACTTTATAATCATGTAAACAGTGAGTTCAGTGAAAAACTAATTAGTTACTTCATTTTAAAAGTAACTTGCTTACTTTTTGATGACTTACACCAAAAAGTAACTGTATTACTGTTAAAAGTAACTTTTTAGTTAGTTTTTATGATAATCCTTCTTAAAAATGCGCCTATTAATATTCGTTTAGTTTGATTAATATCCAATCCAACCCAAAGACTGTATTATGAACTTAATACAGTCTTTTTCCTACTCTTTATTATAATATTTTTTACATATTTCCTTAGTTATATGCGGGTGAGACAAGTTGGTTAACATAGCTGTTGTAACCAAGGAAACGGGGCAATGGGAGATGGTTTGTGGAAAAAAAAAAAAAAGAAAAAGAAGAACTTTTAGTTTCTGTTTTCAGTTTTGGGTCAAGGGGTTAATGCCTCATTGTGAGAGAATCTTAAGGGCTTCACAAAGCAAAGCAGCCAACGTAGGTAACACAAAATATACACAGCTGACGATATTTAGAGACAACTGTACTTTGTAACACTGGTCGTGTTGTGCTGTATTACCACTGTAACCAGTAAGGAACACACAGTGGCCAGAAATTATTAGCTAACGGACAAACAGTTAGGGTGATGCTAACTGAGATACGTTATTTAAACAGTAATTCATTACTTTTGTCTTTCTAACTAATACTGTAACAGTAATTAATAACACTAGTAATTATGTGCTAATATAATAAAGTTGCTAGTATTGCGTTAACACTGCATGCAAACAAATATGATCACCCCGGCATGCAGTTGTTTAGACGACGGTGTAAACATGCTGCATGATGATGAAGAAGATGGGAGGACGTCAAATTTATGGTTAAATTTATGGTGGTTTAGATTTTAGAGTTGTCCTGTAATACCAGCATACCTGTTAGAGTTGTGTGATGGTGGAGATTCAAATATTTTACAATTTAAAAACAACAACAATAAAAACATCACACTTAGCATACGGTGGAGTCGATGTGTGCACGCTTCCAGTGGGGATCCCAGTGCTGTTAAGCTGCAGGTCACTGTCAAACCAACATCCCCGTCATCTGTCACCTCATACACGTTAATCCAGCATCTTGTAGATGTGTCCTGCAGGGAACCAACGTTGACAGAGATGACTGCAGGCAAAGATCAGCAGGAGGTGAAGCGTTAAACAGAGAGCACGTGTGACAACAATCTGCGCCGTGCAGATCAGTGAACACTGTGTACAACAGAGCAGCTTTACCATGACAAACCACATTAGGTACGGTTTGGGAGACGAATGCAAATGATAAATGATCTTCTGAGGAGAGTGGGAGAACATTCAGGTTTAAGGTCAAGATGAAGACCGGGTGACGTCCAGGTTGCTTCAGCGCTGAACAAACTTAGGTGGTTAAAGTGGAACTATTATGTGCATTTCAGGCTAATTTATTTTTATTTCTGAGACCAGAAGGGCTGGGATTGATGGAGTTATTGTCACAAATGGTTTTATTTCCTTCAGATCGACCCTCTCCGTAGGCTGTCAGATCAGCCTGTGGGCAAAACGAGTGGATTGAGACGCTTCCGCATTAAGCCCCGCCTCCCGCCACTGCACTACATTGGGAGCGCGCACCGCACCTGCTTTCGTCGTCATTGTAACATCTCATAAACAGAAGGATTAGGCTGATATGAACTGAATAAAATAACAAAATACAATGTCAACACATAGCATACAGCCCTACATGTTGGAACCTGAATCAGAGCCTGAAAACGAAGTGGAAAACAGCAACCCACAGCAAGGAATGCAGCAGGATGTCTCTCTTTGGTAAACTCACCAGCCATCGTTGGAAATAACTTTATCCCACGTTTTCCACCCGCCTGATGTATTTGTACATGCCCTTGTTAACCAGTAGAAGGTAACCAATCACCGAACCTTATCCCCCGGGACGTCACAAGGATTTCCAAGTAGAAAAAACTGTATAACGACGCGCTTTTCATTGCCATGGAAACTGAACAGAGAGAGTGCTGGAACTCAAACTCAAACATACATTTAGGTGATAAAAAAACAGTGCCATTCACATGTCTGATGAGGATTCAACACTGTAACACTGTAGAAAGCTCAGAAAACTCCAAACACCATAATAGGACCCCTTTAAGCAAATTCAGCTCCTTTCAATCTCTTCAACAGATTTGCTTTTACTTTTTTCCATAAATGACTAATCTCAAAGGAAATGTGCAAACGGCGCAAAGAACATCTGAGCTGAGTGTGATAATCGTGCACTGTTTGACTATTCATGTGGAATTTCAATGGGCAGCACACAGTTCTGTATGCATACACATATTCCTCAGAAAAAAATATCTGTCTGTGCTTTGCCTGAAATTAATTCACTTTCCAGCGTTAGCCAGAGGAAAATGTTATCTTCTGCAAACCCAGAACCAATTAGAAATTGAACAAATGACACATACCCACCCAAATGGCACACACTAAAACCTCTGACCCTTTAATAACTTGCTTAATTTCTTTCTTTTGACACCATGTTGGCAACAGGAATCCTCTGCAAGGCACAAAAAAATGGTCATTTCCATGCAAATAAGCAGGGCTGACATGCACTTAACGAGCACTGAGATATAATGCCCCACAGCAGATCGATAAACAACTTGTGGAAAGTGACTCATCACCAGTGTGATCCCCCGCCTCACCCCACAGGCAAAGTGCTGAGGTAAGACTCACCACATCCTCTCCAGAACGAACACAGTCAAATGTCCCCACTCAGACACAAGTGGGCAGCTGGCAACAAGTCCATCTCGTCTCATTGATCTGCTCATCTGGATCTAAGAAATATGACTGAGGGCTGATTCTCTAATGGGACTGAAAACGCAAGCAGCAGGGCCACGGCCTGCCTGCATGATGTATGCCAGGCAGATGGACAGGCCACTCGTCTCTTCTTTGTCAGTTAATTGGCTGTCTGCCATGCCTTGTGTCTCGGTCAGGCCACAGCTAATAGCCAGAAGTGTCTTCTACTTTTACACCCACCCTCCCCATCCTGCTTTAAATCACCATCCTGTGTACATCGAGTGCATACTTCCCTCTAACCGCTCTATACGACGTCCTCCATCTCCTTCTCCATAGGGAACATGTGGTTATGGCCAAGCAGTTACGGTGATGCACCTACATTTATAATTTAACTTATGTCCCCCTTTTAAGGCTCCAACATATTTGATCCTCAGTTTCATCATACATATAAAAAGGCACAGACACCTACAGATGTATGCATGTGGATCGGCTTTTAAAATGTATTGACTTTAATAGTCCAGGTAATATTCAACTCAGTTGGAGTAATGTGGAAAAAGTAATCCAAAGAAAAGCTGCTCCATCAGTCTACTGATGTTATCCTTCCACAATATTGAAAAGATGGCCGATAACATCTGCGCATTCAATCATTTTGACGGGTAATACTTTCTTGATGCTACAAAACCGCAGCAGCGTTTAATCTTGGAAGCTAATCAGGGAAGTTATATTAAAACAAACCTACATCATAATATCGATTAAAATTAATTGGAAAGAGATGATTGTGGAACATTTCTTTCTCTTGGAGTTCACTTCAGGTTTTAATCTTTATTGTTGTTTAATATAAAACTGTCGTATTTGGTTCCAAAAAAGGAGAAAAAAGGGCTAAGGTGGGGCAGCCATGATGGAGTCCAACCATCAGACTTACTGCCTGTAATGTCCAACCAAATGGACCTTATCAGGGTCCGGTCCAATAGTCATGAAACACTCCTCCCAGGATCGAATGGATACAGTCAAACGTTATCTCCAAGTCCCCAAAACACATGTAGACTGGTTGGGCATGTAAGGAAGGAGTTGAGCAAAAAGGTCAAACTCTCAATTTACTGGCTGATTTATGTTCCTACCTTCAGCTGTGGGAACGGGCAGTGGGTAGTGACTGAAAGAACAACATCGCAGGTGAAAACAGTTTCCTACGGAGTGTGTCTGGGTTGTCCTTTAGGGACAGGGTGGGAATCAGGAGGGGTTCAGAGTAAAGCAGCTGCTTTTATGCATACAGAGGAGCCAGAGGAGGTGGTTTGGGCATCTAGCGAGTTGGAGGAGGACGTAAGGAAGACCCAAGACATGCTGGAGGGACTATGTCTTTCGCTCGGGTGTGGAACACTTCTGGATTCCCTGGATGAGGGTAAAAAAGTGGGTGGAGAGAGAGAAGTCTGGGCTTCCTTACATGAGTTGCTGCCCTGCGACTTGGTTGGTTGGGCAGACAGACGGACGGAGCTATACTTCTCGAGGCCATGGCCACTACCATGATGCACTAAGCACCTCCTCTCAAACTTAACAGTTTACTCTTGTATTGCTGTCACTAACTTCGATTCTGACCCGACCTCATGGTGTTCTGCTGGTTCTGCCACTGGTTCTGCTAAAACAAGTTTCCTTCTCACCTTCTGCTTACTGTTGGCAATGGGAAAATTAATCACTGATTTGATACGATCTCTTAGCTGAGCGACTATCTAAGAATTGGCACAAAATTAAAATTAGAAAATAATACTCAACATAAAACAAAATTACCAGATAAGATAAGATAATTACCAGATAAGATAGTTACCAGATAACTATCTTATTACCTTCTTATCTTATCACTATCTTCTTATCTTATTATTGTTTCACTGTTCCAACACACCTGATTCCAATTACATTGATGTCCTCTACTTGTCAAGTTCTGCCTCAGCCTGCTAAGGGCTCATTGATCTGAATCAGATGTGTTGCGGTAGAAAATATTTCAAACCCGCAGGACTGTGCCCCTTAAGGACCCCCTACTTTTGACCATGACATTACCAACCTGTATTGATAGTTGTAAGAAAAAATCTGCTGGAAAGATTTGTCAGATATATCCTCAGACAGCATATGAAAGTGCCGCTAGACTTTATTACCAATAGAGAATCGAGGGCCAGCCTGTCTCCATCCTGAACACTTGGTGTGATTAATCATGACAGGGAGACCTTACTGATCTCATCTCTCGTTAAAAACTCAGCAGAGCCCTCACACTATTCCAATTTCGCTTATCTGTCTCAATATGTCTACTAATAGTGTCTATTAAGATTTAAAATAATACTTTTAGACACTGACATCCCTCTTGCAGACTCAATACCAACCAACCAATACCAGCTTCTTGAACCTCTGGTTAGTAAATGACTTTCATCAAAAGCACTCACAACTTTTCCATGTTAATGAAAAGCACTTCCAGAGTTCCTGAGACTGAAGACACCCTGTTATCACGGAGAGGTTTTTATGGCTACACCCTTATGGTTCGAAATTCCTCCTATTTGACATGTAGTGTTGTATGCACAAGCAGAAGAATGTTTTTTTTTGTTTATGCAAGTTTTTTTTGGCTCCATCTGTAAAACTGTTTCATCAGACCACAGAGCCTACTGGTCTTATTACCAAACCAGGCTAAGATGCGGTGATCTAGAACCTCCATTTACTTAGCTGGAGACAATCTGGGGTCATAGTTACATTATGAAAATTGCTTTTTGTTTGTTTTATAGGAGGAAATATGCCCCAAAGTGAAGCGCATCCAATCTATCTCCTACCTAACCTCCTCTCTGATGTTCAAGGTTTAGCATCTCAGTAGTCAGTAGTCATTCATTCATTTTCCATTTGTCCCAGTCCATCACAAGGCCAGCACAGACCAACAAACACCCATTAACCTAACCTTTAGAGCGTGGGAGGAAGCCGGAGTACCCATGCAGAGAGAACATGCTCACCACAGTGCTAACCGCTACAGTGATATTAGACCTCTGATCATATGACGAAAGCTTTACAGACTCGGGGTTACATTACAGAGCTCATTTTATTTGTCCCTCCTCAGCTTTAGCTCCTCTAAGGTTGTCAGTATTGTCCTCCCCTTAGCCTCCTCTGAAACACGATGGTGCCTCACTATTTCTTTTGAAAACTTGGACCCCGGGGCTGCACGGTGGCATGGTGGTTAGCACTGTGGCATGACAGCAAGAAGGTTGCTGGTTTGATCCTCGGTTGGGACAGTTTGGACAGTGGCCTTTCTGTGTGGAGTTTGCATGTTGTCCCCATGTATGCGTGGGTTCTCTCCAGGCACTCCGGCTTCCTCCCGCCATCCAAAGACATGCATGTTAGGTTGATTGAGTGAGTGTTGGGGTTTTTTTAGGGTTGTTTGTCTCTGTGTGTCCCTGCAATGGACTGGCAAGCTGTCCAGGGTGTACCCTGACTTTCGCCCAAAGCCTGCTGGGATAGGCTCCAGCTTCCCCGCAACCCTTCATCGGACAAAGCGGTTAGAATTATGGATGAATGAATGAACTTACACCCCATCATGAAGGAAGACAAAAGAGAGAAAGGTCATCGTGCAGCTGCAGACAGGAAATAAGAGGAAAAGGTCATGATACAGGCAGGTGAGACGGCTTTCATGAGTCTCACTTTAACCTTTAATCTGACCGCATATGTTGATATCACACTATAACAAGAAGTCAGAACAATTTATGAGTGTGAGAGGATCAAACCTAAGAAACATTTATGGATCCATTATTTGAGCTTGAACCACGGCAATCTTAGTGACAGAAAGACACAAGAAGCACGGCTTTAATCAGACTCGTGATCATCTGCTTTGTCCAAACACAATACAGGGAGGTGTCTGATCCGGACACTGGAATCAAACAATCGGAACAGACTGGACATTTTGGGAGGATGTCGACCTCATTTGTAAATAAGTGGCTTGTTGAAGACTCATCTGATTTCATCTCTGGACAGAAACCGTCCATGGACACAATTTTAACTCTGTTTATTTTCACGCTTCTAAAACATAACTACATACGAGGAAACAGAGTCACATTATTTCATGAAACAGTCACAACAGTCTGTTGCATCACATTAAAATGACGTGACAACATTTACATTTGGAGGTTGGATATACTGAACAGACGACACAAGGCTGTCCACATCAGTATATTCAACTTGGAAGCATCTAGCTCTGGTTTGCCTTCTCCGTTTATCACCATCCTTCTCTGCTGCTTTGCTGTTTCATGTCATCATCCCTTCATTTTCCTGACAGTTTGGTTTCACGCCTGGACTGGAATAAACATCCCAAACTGAAAAAAGGTTGGAAAGTTACTTAACAACCACAAAAAAGCAAGGAAATGAAGTGTTCTCTGCTCTGGAGAGTCCAGATCAAACTATTCTGTTTCCCACGAAACAAAAGCTCTGATAGTGACTTTCAGAGATCAAAACTATCTGAGTTCAGAAACACTCGAATCCACACAAAACCCGTAAAACACGCCAACATTAAACGGGACAAAAAAAACATCATTTTTCTGGGTCTGAGCTTCACAAACCAGATATCCTGAAATAATTTGTGTTAATCACAGTGAAGGTTTGTTCATGAGTTCCTTTGCCTGCCTTTCCTTTACTTTACTTTGGTAAGGCAGGTCTTTGTTTACATTTTCATTAAATCTGTCCTGATATAGTGAATATGGGAGGAATGGGAGAATTCTGGGAAGATTCAATTGATCTTTGAAGTCACAGAAATGTTATTGTATTCTTCAGAATACCAACGTCTATTCCACATTATATTTCATGACCATTTCACAATAGTAAATAATAAGCTGTGCAGTACTTCAACATTTGATATCAGTCGGATTCAGAGTTTTACTGACACTGTTTCCAATACCTTTTGCTTAATTTCACAATCATTTAATGGTTTTGTTGTTAATCATCATTTTGATCATAAGAACCGAAAAATTAAACTTAGGGTTTTTTTGTTTTTAAACAGCATAAATGAACAAAAATGTAACAAAGTCATAAATTAACTCTGTTATTCTCTTTAATCACACACAATTCTTTGAGACAAATAAAACAAAACTCATATTTACATTTTTTTTTTGCCAAAAGCCCTCTGCAAGATGATGATACTGATACTACCCATGGATACGATCAATATTTAGATGGCTGATTAATAACAGAAAACGCTGCATCTGACAACAAGTATATCACATGATGGTTACATATAACTTTAGCCACTAAATTACAGTGATGATTAGTCATTCACATTGATTATTTAGGAGAAATTGACCAAATCAGCATATGAGTAATCAGGTAGAATACAGTGTTTTTTAAAAGAATTCGTACGACTATCTTTCATTTAATGCTTGTTTTTATTCAGTTTTTATTAGAAAGGGGGGGAAAAATCATTCATAATACAAAGATAATAATTTCTTCGGGACATGTCCAAAGGAGCAGAAAAACTCATAAAATCATGCAAACACTGAAAAATATTTAAAAGTCTGATGCGGAACGCTTTCTTCACTGCATGGAGGCTGATATTTCTTATAAATAGATGTGTTTGGGAGGTGGAGCAGCAGTCAGGCTGACCTCATGAGCCTCATATTTCAACTCATCATTTAGCTGAAACCTGGCCAAAGAGAAAGAAATAAAAATAACAGAATAATTTCTTTACACCGTCACAGAGGAACAGAGAGGGAAGGTGAAGGAAAAGGGGGGAGAGAAGGGGAAAGAAAAACTAGAAGAGGAAGAGGACAAAGTTCAAACTGAAGACAGCAAGACAGAAGGAGAAGAAAAACTGTGAGGCAAAGAGGAAGAGGAGAGAAGAAGAGGTGTGATGACACGCAGAGTCAGACATAAAGCCCAACATGAAACAGGGAGGCAGATGGAGAGCTGTGCTCGGTGTCCAGGGACTCTGCTGAAACCTGCATTATTCATCGGAGCACCACATTCATCCAGGGTGACTTACATTGCTCATCATTTTCATGCTTTCACCTATGAATTATTAACATAATGAGTTATGAGTCTGATGACCCATAAAGCACAGATTGTTCTTCCTGAAGGAAACATCAGGCGTAGAGGTCAGTCGCAAGCAGCCATGACTAAACAACACCTACTGTAAACAGCGTAGCAGCTCACGGCAGAAGATAAATTAAACATCAAGATGGATGCAACTTCAATTATTCACTGACTTTTTATGATTATTATACAATGCAAAACATGTCTCCAGGAAAATTACAGATAAGCATGAAGCAACAATTACATCGATGATGTCTGTTTCCACAAAGATAATTATGGAACTTTCTTTGATTTAAGCCTCATTGAATAAAAAACATCTTTCTTTGTTTTCTGCATAGTTTTATAATAAAGAATAAACAGAAAAGCAAATTTTTCCTCTGATAAAAGCATCGTAAGTCGCATATTTTTCATCCACCCATGAAGCAAAATCTGAAGGAATGCTCTAAAAAGTTGCCATTAAGATGAGAAAGAGATGATTATATTAACTAAAAGGGAATGAAGTGGGCTGTGTGGTGTTGCAGAAGGGCGTTTATTTATTGTGCACATGGCTATGCATAACCTCAAATCACAAAATCCAAATCAAAAGCATGTTAGTGAAGCACCATGATTAAAAATCAGCAGGAAGGAGAAAGATAACTCCTTAATGACAACACCTGAGCAGCTGTCAAGACTTGTTTTTTATAAATCTCATGACAAAAGACATTCAAATTCAAATAATAAACCATTTAAGTGTCCCTTTTTCCTATGAAATACAACCTAAAGAAGGATTTCAGCCCGTAAACGGACTCTTCTTCAGTTGCTTCATAATATCACGTCCCGTATCTGCAGCAAACAGGTGGCGAGTCCTGCAGTTTCAGTCGACTGAGTCGGTGTTGCTGATAAACCAGAAGCTGTTTGATCAGTATGTCGGCTGGTTTGCAGCAGTCTGCATGCATATTAAAAGCAATCCAAAGGATATTGGGCTGCTTACTGCTGGAACAAATTCAGAAATTTGCCATGACAAATGGGTGAAATTAAAATGTAGAGCTTGTTTTCATGCCATGTGAATTTCTGCATGCTTATTGATTTCTTTTCACAGCTGGTTCAAACGTTAACGTTGCACCAACTGAATGCAATTACCAACAGCGCATCCTGTCAACAATACATAGATACAATGCAAGTATCATTTATCAGGTGCATGTATCGCATCTTCATTAATAAACAAAAATACTATTAGCAGTTTAAAATTCATTTTGTTTGTTTTTTTAATAATAAAAGGCAAATGATAGAAATTATCTGTCAAAAATGTGTCTTTAATTTGCTTTGTAACATAACAGGAACTGGACTAAACTTAGTGTTTAGGAATAGTAAAGTGGATGAGGAGTGAACTGCAATGATGTTACAGTACAGTTGCATATTTATATACTTTTTCCACAATGCTGCTTTATAATTAGCCGAATTGTTACTCATCTGTTGAAGATGCCTAAAAAAAAAAATTTTAAAAAAAGGAAGCAGGTTAGAATAAATAAACAGCAAAGTTTAACTATTAACACAACAAAGGCTACTTATACTTGGTTGATTCCAATTTTTTGATGAAATCCCTTTTTTGTATTTGTGTGGGTTTTTTTTTTTCCACATTAGAATTTAAAAGTGACGACTATTAGACTTCAGTGTGAACAGTTTATGGCCCTGAAATGACCCATTAGTGCAGAAGACATAACTCTGGTGAAGAATTGCGACATCAGTCAAATGAAATGTGACATGACCATCCAAACTGAGGTCACTGCGAAAGATATCAGACATGTTACAATTTGGGACCGCTGCTGAAAGCCTCCTGGCTTTTACTGTGGAAAATATATATGATTTGCGCTATTTAAACTTTCATAAAGAAGACAAAATTTATCTCCAATACTGGTTGATGATGTTTAACATCTATATTTAAAAGAGTAAAGAGAGAGTTTTTCTTTTGTCTGAGTCTCCTCAACTTCTACATTAAAAATTAAAAAAATCTTCTAATATCCTAAAATAAATGGTCATAAACAATGTTTACAATAAATATTTCTAAGTTTATCAAATCCCTCGAGTTTGCTTCATAAGTTTCTGCCAAACTGTAAAGAAGGATTTCCATGTTGTTTCCACAGCATGCCCCCGAGGCAGCAGCTGACAGTGTGGCCTGGATTTGGCCCAGTGAAATTAAATTTTCTAAATTTAAGAATAAATTAATGGTAATCTGGAGCTTTTTTTCCTCCTTAAAAAGTATAGCCAAGCTTAAATTATTCATGTTCAGCAGCCAATCAGAGGAGAATCTGGTGGCTGGATCGGTGAAGCCTGAAATTTATTTGTCACTAAATGAAAAGTGAGATTAACTTCATAAACCCATATTAACTGCTGTCATCATCTAGAGAGTTATGCAAGCTATTTGCATTGCAGAACACGTTTGATTGATTCTTCAGAGCATCCCACCTAATAGATCGCAGACTAAAATTCAGTGCAGACATAAGACGGAGCGAAGCTCTGAAGTCGTAGCTGCAGAAACGGCTTTCAACATAAAAAGAATCAAAGACAGACACACGTTATTCTATCTTGAATTAAAATGTTAATTACCAGTGTAGTCCAGATCTGAAACGTCTATTCTCTTTGTACACTGCTTTGAACTGCACTGCAAAAACTCAGCCTTAAAGAACAAGAATATACAAAAATTAGGTAAATGTTGCTTAAAACAAGATAAATGATCTCCCAACAGAACAAGAAAACTTGGCTTGTCAAGACTTCCCAAAACAAGTAAAAATACTCTTAAAACAAGAGGAATTCTCAGGCATAAAAACTAAGAATTATCTTACCTTTAAAAAAATAAGCATATGTGTATTTAATTTAAGATTTTTAATCTTACGTAGATTTCAGTTTTTGCAGTGTATTCATATCACACATGTGCATTGTGACAATAATGAGCACCTGCAGCTAAAGCAAAGCTCTGGGAACGAGTACAACACAACAACGATGAGACCTCAGCAGGATGATGCAGTGATTTGTAAGCAGAAAGACAAGGTTTCCGCTCGATCATTTCTATCCTGCAGGGATTCAACCCGGACCACTTTAGAAGATTAAAAGGAAACTAAGGTCAAGTGAAAACAAACATGTCAGTGAGAGAGACATATGTTAACACCAGGTGGAATGTGTCATATTAACATGGTGAAAATGCCTGAAGAGAGGCTTTCAGTGTGAGCTTTTCCATCTTCAGCTCTCAGAGTGGCGGCGGGGTAATGCAATTGTAGCGAGAGGATGAAATTAGTGCATCCTTTGTGATGAAAGTGCAGAATGCTGGCAAAGGCCACATGCAGGTGCATACCTTCCACAGTGTAGTGAGTGGTGCTTGAGTCAGAAGCACGCATAATTAAATGCAATGCTGTTTCAAAGTGCAAGAACATGGGCTCTCAAAAGGGCCTAAAAACCATGGTTTATTACTAGTTTATTACCATAATAACATGTAAGTTATTGTACAAAATGAAAAATGTGAGGGAAACTGTTGAGAAAGCCGGCGCTCTAACATTTCATCCTACTTTTAGGCCTCTACAGTGGAAGATTTTATAATTAAAAAAACACATCAGGGTAGTTTTGTCCTTTACTTTTGTTTCTGTGTAAGTGTGGACATCAGCGTGTGCTGATGTTTCCATTACCCCTAGAATGTGCAAAACCTAAATATTACAATAAAAATATGCTAATGGAAATACCAACCTTTTAAAAAAAAAATTAAAATATTGCTGAAAATTTTCTACATCCTCATGAAGTGTGTTTTTTTTATATGGCCCCAGAGTCTGCAGGTCTGTATGCAAATGGAGGGACTCCGGAGCCCATCGATGGTTGGCCGCCATCCCTCGGCTCCACCTGTACCATCAGGTCTCAGGATTGGTGGACTTCAACTCAGGATCTTTCTCCATTGATCATTCACAAGGACAACAACATACTTAAAGGGCATAATTGCCTGAATTATGTGACAAATAATTGCAGATTTGAAGAAATTGGGGGGTTTTTTGGCTTTTTCTGTTTGGTTTGCTGTCTTTGCCTGGGTTTTGTTTTGGTCTGTGACTACAGAACCTTTCTTGGCGATTGGAGCTTTTTTTTTTTTTTTTTTTTTTTAAATTAAATAGTGGATTTTGCTGTGTAAGTTTTTCCCAATATTTCTTTTTTTTTTTTAAATCCCCCTGTAAAATAAAATCCCGTTTTTATTCTGAACTTTTAGTTTCCTGTTTCGTTACGTGTTGCCATCCCCTTTTACCTTTAGACACCACCGGGTCATAACCTGGTTCTTTTTTTTTTTTCTCAATATATAAGTATTTCACAAAAGTGTAATGGAAAAATGTACCGCATTTACACGTCCTCAGACGTGATGTAGGGGGGTCATGTGACCAGTTTATTTCATGTATCAAATCTTTTAACAAATGATTAAAGTGGAAAATATAAACTGCCATCCTTGATAGCAAACAACAGCAAAATGCAGAGTTTTATGAAAAATTAGAGCAGGAGGTGAGAGAGAAAAAGTTAGAAAAAGCCTCCGCATAACGTGGAAAAACTTTTAAATGATCCTACCTGGCAACCTAGTAAAAACCATAATTCTCATAAAATCTGATCTGCAGGATGACATTTTTACAAGAACTGCAGTTTGTGTGCTGAACACCGTTCAACGGAAGCGCCTGCAAACCGCAACTATAGTTCGTCAAAACTGTAGAAATTTCGCTTTTATTTAGAAAAAAAAAAAAAACTATAATGACAATGCTAATCCTTTCTGGTGTCCCTGATTCCATGCAGTCATTTTCATGACGAAAATAATGCGCTGCTGCCTGAGACTTTAGGTTTGATAACAGGGAACCCGTACTGGTTCTTGAACCACCGTTCCTTTTGTACACAGATACCTCCAGATTCTTGCAATGTGCTCATATTATGTACAGCATCCGACAAAGGCTTTCCACTTTTACCTTGAGGAGTTTTATTCTGAAATTCTTCCAGTTTTTTTCTGATTTATTTGGAGGTTGTTGAGTCCATCTGTACTTCTGAGATGCTCTACCTCTCTGAGGTGCTCTTGTTTCGCCCAATATTGCTGCTGATCTGTTACCAATAAATTAATTCAGTGTCAGATGTCTTCTACTTTTATTTTTAACACCTCCTTTGTTTCTAGTTCTTGATGCTCACTTAAAACTTTCTGAAATGTCACCGATGCAACGGTTTGTTTGGGGGCGCGGCGGCTCTCTGCTGAGTGCGGCTCTTGTTGCATTAACAGTGACTATCACTGCCCTACGACAACGTCCTCTAGCTTTGTTTATTAAATAAAACCAAGCCATCGCTCTACTGAATCCGCCATCATTCAAAAAGACCGGATGAAAATCTCCGCCTCCCTCCTCTCTTTTCCGCCGTGTTTGCCGCTCGCTCCAGACAAGCAGCAGATGCAGCAGGAGCGTTGGGAGCGTTTTGGGCGCCGGACACAAAAGTAGCAGTTTAGTGACCAGCGTCGAGCGTTCAGCGTTTGGTCTGAACACACCGTTAGAGGTCAGGACTATTCAACTCGAGGGCCACCGTCTTGCACAGTTTAGATCAGAGATGGTCAAAGTTGACCCTCAGGGGCCACAGTCCAGCAGGTTTTGGATGTTTCCTGCACCAGAATCAGATTAATAGTCAACATGTTTGGGCACAAATTTAAATCAGGTGCGCTGGAGCAGGGAAACAACAGTAACTTCCCTGCTGCATCAAACCTGCATAATTCAAATTAAATGGATGCATCAGCTTGTTGTCAAGTTCTGATCAATAACCAAATGTTTTAAATCAGGTGTTGGAGCAGGGAAACATTAAAACCTTCAGGACAGCCATCCTGAAGGCTACTATAGGTCGTCTTATTGAGGTGGAAACGTCACCTCTGCACTTCTGAAGAGTTCTGTTGGAAGACGCTTTGCGTGTTTCGTTCCAGGAAGGTGAAAATGTCCAAAATCTTCAGATTCAGACTTCAAACTGTTTCAAGATGGAGAAAATCAACACTGACAGGCACAGCAAACCCACTTTCAGCTGCTGTAAGTTCCTCAGTGCCTGGAAAGGCTTCTGTGGAGGTTTTCAATACACATAATTGTCGACGTTTTCAGGTTTTCTTTCTTTTCTCCATTTGAGGCATCATTTTCTAAGAAATCTCCTGCCACATTCTGCAGTGTAAATGCAGAAGGTACTCACTGCTTTTCTGTTCATTATAGCAAAAATCAGTCAAATTTCTGTTTAAGCTCCATCAAAAGTTTACATTATCTGGATTTATAATGTAGTTTTTTTTCAATGTTTCAAAACCTTTTAATTCCAAAACGAAAGCATGAAATGTTTCTGTTCTGATCCAGTTTCCCTCCTTTCCTTTCAGCGTCCACGTGCTTTATACCACCTTCTCTGTTCTGTTCTCACAATATCATTCATTCATTCATTTTCCAAACCGCTTATTCCAATTCAGGGTCGTGGGGAAGCTGGAGCCTATCCCAGCTGGCTTTGGGCGACAGGCAGGGTACACCCTGGACAGCTTGCCAGTCCATCGCAGGGCCACACACAGAGAGACGAACAACCACACTCACGCTAACACTCACTCCTAGGGGCAATTTAGAGTGACCAATTAACCTATCATGCATGTCTTTGGATGGTGGGAGGAACCCGGAGAGAACCCATGCATACACGGGGAGAACATGCAAACTCCACACAGAAAGGCCACTGACCAAACCAGCCAAGGATTGAACCAGCGACCTTCTTGCTGTGAGGCCACAGTGCTAACCACTGCGCCACCGTGCAGCCCGTTCTCACAATATTATATATATAATATAAAAGAAACAAAACTACCTACAAACAGTGAAACAGAAAAGAGCTAACCGTCCTTGAAAAGGGAGAATATAGTAAAAAATTAGCAAAGCCAACCCAAGTTGCTCAGTAAACCCTGAGTAATTACTGAAGAACTTGGTGGTGATTTAATACCCAGCAGAGCAGCACTTAATTGCAGTAAAGTGAAAGCTAATTACACACGTCTCTGAAGCCATGATGTGTTTTATTTATGACAGCATTTCTGAAGCATTTTCATTTTCTTAATCTACGTGGTGCTACCATGGTGACCGGGCAACCTTTCCCTGTTGGTTTTAAACTGTGGGTGTCATGGAGCAATCATAAATCTCATTATTGAGCGGAATTAGTGTGTTAATAATGTAAAACAAGAGCCGTTCATGAATATTCATGGCCTTCAGTGATAGATCTGGGTAAAGTGGCTTGGAGCTCCGCCCCAGGCAGACAGCTCGTTCTCACAAGCGATCCTTCATGTGAAAGCGTCTCGTCCATAAAAGCATTAAAGGGCTTTTAGTTTTAAGTCAAAAAAAGACGGGGCTTTGTGGGACCCCTAATCACAGGTTTATACATTTTCATTTCTCTGATATGGATGTTTGGACATGAAAGGAGAAGTTATGACCAGGCAAGATTTATTTCACTGAGTGGTTACATCACTTTTCAATTTGGGATGTGACCTTTCTAAAGAACATATAAAAATATTAATACTTATCCTCTATTTTCTCTGCCCCGGCAGAAGGGCTTTTATTTTTTAAGGGCATATATTTTGTGTCCATTACAAGACATTTAACAAGCTGCAGTTGGCACGGTTACAAGACATAAGAGAAAACTGAACAATTATCTCCTAAAAATCAATGGAAACATGTCAGTTTGACTCAGATTGTATGAAAGGGAAGTTAATAGAAACATGAAATGTGTTTGGAGATTAAAGAAATCCTGCACTGATCCGCACAAATTCAGGGTTTTAACATTTATATTTCTGCATTGTTTTAGAAGAATGGTAACATTTAAAGAGCATATTGCAGTTTAGAGCCCCCCTTAAATCAGTATGTAGAAAAATATTGTTGGAACTGATGTTGAATAAAAACACATTTATAAATACACTATTTTGTGATTTTGGAGAAGTTTCTGACAGTATTTCATAACTGCACCGAAAATGGCAAGACGGGAAATGACGTAGAAAAAGAGACACGGCGTTGTGCCAAAAAAAAAAAAAAGCACCCCTGCTGTGAAAAGCACTGAATAACAAGAAGCGCAGTTAACAACATCTGGCCTGTAGATGGCGTGTATTTATTATTACTCTTAAAAAAAAAAAAAGAGTAGAAAACGCCATCTACAGGCCAGATGCTGGTACTGCATTTTTTGCAATTTGGTGCTTTTTTTCAGCACAACACTGGCTGTGTCTGAATGTCCACCCATTCCTTCACCCCTCATTTACCACATAGGGCTACACTTCATAGTACACTCATTTTGTTGGCGATTCAGACACGAAGCTGGATATTTTCTCATTGCAGATCACGTAACTACCAGCCGTCACCGCAGCAACCACCATGGGTCATTCCAAATCCAATCTCGTGTGAGAAAAATGTTTTCTTAAATTTTACCCTCTCTTTTGGGAACATTTATTCAATAAAAAAAATTATATAAAAGGAATGATCTACAGTTTTTTCTTATCCTGCTTTGACGTTCGTGTCATTTGTGCCACTTTCAGCTCCTGCCAGCAATGCATTGTGGTCTATATTGACCCGCCAAGTGACTATCGATGCTCACTACTTTTCAAGATGCATTGTGGGTGATTTTGAGTGCGTTCCTGTTTCCTCTCTAGACATTTGGACACCCCTAGAAAATGGTGTAAGCACCATATGTGCACTATGTGGGTGGACATTCGGACACAAACATCACTTCCTGTCTTACAGTTTTACATGCAGCGAATAAAATTCTTACAGAAATTACTCCAAAAGCCCAAATAATGTATTTATAAGTGTGTTTTTATTTAGCATTGGTTCCTATAGTATTTTTCTACATACTAATTTAAGGGGGGTTCCTAACCTGCAATATGCTCTTTAACTGTTTAATACAGTCAAATCCCAAAAATCTGCTTTTGTTCACATTTTGCCGCTGATTTTGTTAAACTTGTCAGAAACTGACATAAAACCAGCACATTCAGACTATTTACTGAAGTTAATAGTGTTGAATATTTTCACACTGCTGGTTTATTTAAATAAAATATTGATCTCATTGATGCCGAGTTATGTAAAAAAAGAAAAAACCTTCAAGTAGCTGCTGTATTTATATTTTTACTTTTCTTACGGATTAAAAAAGGACAAGTATCCTTAAAAAAGCTTGTCATTATGTAGGCTATTATAATATTACCATAATAATTAATGTGTAAAAACATATATATATATATATATATATATATATATATATATATATATATATATATATACACACACACATATATATATATATATATATATACACACACATATATATATATATATATATACACACACATATATATATATATATATATATATATATATTCTAATAAACAATATTACAACCAATATTAGAATTTCCATTTCTTTGGTCACCCACACACATGCTTCTTAGTTTGGGCAAACAGCCTAGAACACTCACCATATCCAACATGAACTCCACACATGTGTGAATGGGGTCTATCACTGAAGCTCTCTGAACCTGGTACATACATAATGTCAAAACAAAACTCTACGTTGAACATTTACAGACAAACACTTGTGGACCCCAGACATACCAACAGGATCTAATGACAGATTACAATAAAATAAAAGAAATATTGATAAATTATGTTATTATTCAATCTTTTTAAACCATTAAAGGAGTATGCAATTTTCTAAAATTGTTTGATCTATTTTTGAATGTTTATACGAGTTAAATTTTTAAACGTTGTTGGAAGGTGGAGATGGTTAAAATTTCAATACAATTTCAGAGAACAATTAAAATGCTAAACAGTATTTTTTACATTTTCATTTATTTGCATGTGTTCTTTTGTTCACTTCAGTGGTTGTCATACTGTGGGTCGTGATGCCCCATGGGGGTCACATGATCATATGTCCTACATTTATCATATAAATTTAGGATTTTTTTTTTTTTTAATCATGGCAAAATTAAACACAGAGATAAATCTGTTAAATTAGTATCCTTATTTTGAACACAAACAACCAATTTATTCGGCGTGCCTCAGTAAAAAATCTGAATTTGGCATCATTTCTGCGAGAAGCGGATGATAGCATGTAGGTGTCTTGTCCCAGTGGGGAACAGAATCCACCAAAAACTACTTTATCCTCCTTATTTATGTATATTGCGACAGTTTTCCAGCCAAACATCTACAGGACGGCTGCAAGTTGGCATGCACAATGGTTGTAAAGTCTATTTAGATTTATTTAAAAAAAATAAAAAAAATAAAAAAAAAAAGGCAAAGGGATAATTCTCTGGAAACGATTATAAGAGGAGCAGCAGATTTATTCACATCTGTATCCGTTTTCCTCTGATGCTCATGATGGTTTTCTCCTTTTATGCAACACTGTCCCAGTCTCCAGAGATGTCTGGCGCCGTGTACAAACTGAGGAACGCGATAGTTAATGTCTTCCATAAATATTCCTGTAGTTTTGTAATTTTTTTTTTTTCAATTAACCACAACACACATTGTGAACAAGCGGTAACCTCCGGCGCTTAAAAGTGAAGCCTATGCAAAAGTGCATAAAACTGCAGTTCCCCCTTCATCCACTAGGGGCTGCAAAACAGAGCAAATCCCCATAGACTCCCATGTTAACAAGGCCAACTTCACAGCAGAAATAAACATGTTTACAGCCTGGTTCAAAAATCCACTTTAGGTTTAATAGGTCAAGTTTACCTTCATGACAACTGTGGGGGGGAGGGAATTTTTTTCTAACTTGCCTGTTTAAAGGTAATTTAATCTCGAAATTTGGCATATTTAGGACCGTGTCCTTTTGATTGACAGGTACCCGATCTCCTGCTTCAAGTAAGAAGAATGCAGAACAACCGCGGTTTTTAGCCGGTTAACAACGTGACTTAGCTTTAGCCCGCTTACCTCCGTTAGCTGGTTAGTTCCTGTTATCTCCAGGTTAGTTCAGTTAGCTCTTAGCTACAGAAAGCTCAGAGTTTGCTTGATGTCAATCATCCACCATGACGCTCACAGCCCCCCTCTCAGCTCCACCTCTTTGCCCATATTTGTATTTTCCGGGTGAGGCGACGCGCATGCCCCTGCCAAGATGGCGATGGTAGGAACCGCCCACCGAGCTTCAATTCAGCTCTTCAGAAACCTACAGGTGACGTCACGGAGACTCCGTCCATCTTTTTATATAGTCTATGGTTTGTAGTCTTCTCTAAAAGGTGGAAGATTTTAGTGACAGATGCAACCTGAGAGGAAAAAAAACCTAAAAATATTCCTGACATGTTTATTTTATTATCCTACTGAAGAATTTGCTATTCATGTCATGCATAACTTTTCTGCAGGGTGGCAGATTTTCCTCCTCCACGTATAATCTAATCAGGTTTCATATAGAATAAAATACTGATTTTGTTTTTGTGCAAAAAGGGAAATGCTCCACAAATAACCACAGTGACAGCAGGGGAAAAAGTTTATTTCAGTATTCCAATTTAGGCTTTGCATTTGTACAAATGAAAGATTCTGAATGGGAAAAATCTGCCCCATGCTGCCAAAAACATGCATCAAGAAACAGTACTGGACTGTTCTGCTCCATGCCACATTTCTGTGTGTTTCACCTTCTCCCGAGTCAAAGACTTTGCACATCACATGTGATTTAACTGCATTTGACAGAACAGCCATTAACCAGCAGAATGACCTTAAGCAAGGCTGCAGGCCTCCTCTGGAAGCCTCACAGTTGCTTTTAAAGGCAGCTCCGTCTGCCACTACTCCAGTCCTTCTTGTTGGTTTTAGATTTATTTTTAGAAAAAGAGCAGAAAACGCTTATTAATACAGCACTACACGTCAAAATCTCATTTAGCTTACTTAGGCTCAGGCATTTAAGAACAGTAATCTGAACTTAATGTATGATGAAATCAGAAGAAATATATTTGAAGTATGAAGCTGCTGCCCGTTATATTTCTGAGCCTGCAAGTTGTTTGGATCATGCTTTATTCATGAAATTAGTGTTAGATGTGGCGGAGTAACAAGGTAAAATGCTCATCATTCCGTGTGTAGAACCTCATATTTTTGCTAGTATAAATAGAGGTATATTTAATTGCTTTATGTACACTTGGGCAGTTCTATCCAGTGGCTCAACCTAAATGTCAACCACCTCCACAGGGCCGCCAGTCTCCATGATTAGTTTTGACATGATGGAAAAACATGAACCTACTGCACTGATTTGTTCTCTTTTTATGCCTTAAATGTTTATTCCCCTTGTGAATTGAAGCATTGTGACTCTTTTATTGACTTAAACTAGACAACAAGGTTATATTACATTTACAATATGCTAGTTAATGTTCTTGTACTGTAAAAAAAAGTTCTATGCAGATAAATTTTTTGTCCAAAAATCTCATTAAGCATAATTTGCATAAGAAAACTGATCTTATTCCATATAAATTGTGCAGTTTTCTTGGTAAGACTTACAAGCTCATTTGGAGCCATTACAAACCAGCACCAAGATAATATTCTGGTGTAAATTCCAGTGCAGAAACAATATTATTGGCCTTATTGTGTAAGAGAAAAAAAGCAAAAAGGACTTGTATGTAAAAATCATACCTGACACATAGGTGCACTTTTTTACAAGTCATTAGATGAGGCTTTGGCTGCGTTCACACTGGCACCATTTGGTCCACTTCCACAGACAGTCTGGTCCATTTGTAGTAGTGTGAACTGAACACGCATTCGGATTCCGGTGGCAAACAAATCGATTTGGATGTCTAATCTAAAACTGTAATCTAATAAAGCTGGTACATATGTGAAGTTGCAATACGTGTCTCTGAAACAAAACAAAACAAAAAAAAAAAATCATACTCAGGAAAATGAAATGCAGTGTATTACTCCAAGGACTGTTAAAGTCCTGCCGCTTGCAGGCGTGTGTGTAATATTATCATGCCATAAAACAATCAGAATATAATGGTTTTACTCTGACCCACTGAAAAACACAAACAGATGAAAAATATATGTTTTCATTTCACCAGGTGAAGAAAATGCCCACAACTGATATAGTCTCCATGAATACTGCTGTGAAGTTGGATAAAGAGCAAGATAACATTTTACTTCGTCATTTATGCAACATGAGGACAACCTGTAAACAAGTCTGACATTATTATTTTACAAAAAAATACTTCTTTACTTTTAGGCCACATTTACACTAAGTTCACATCAGCCTTTTTTAACCAAATCCGAGTCCGTTTGATCAGAAAGTCCACTTTGTTTGGGGAAATGTGAATGCACCAAACAAATTCTGATTCGGACCAAAGACCTACAAAAGCAGGTCTCGGTTCGTTTAAAGCAGACCAAATACAGAAAGCGAACTACAAAAAAAAGTAATTTCCTGCATTTGGCATTGCATTGCATTGTGCGTAAATACATACACTGTAAATTGCATTTTGACATTTTTGTTGTTTGAATTTATTATTTTTTGTCAATTTAACAAGCTGCAGGTAATGTTGTAATAAATTAAAATACTCAAACATCTTAACTACACAAAAAATGTTTAACTTAAAATTTTTGTCCAGCTAATTCAGAAATATGTTAACTAGACTTAAGAGCATAAAAACATATGTCCACAAGGTGGCGGTAGGCATAGCAACATCAGCTCTACCAGGTACCAATTATGAACAGAAGAAGAAGCCTTCAGAACAGTTAGACCAGGGTGCCCAAAGTGGGGCCCGTGGGCCAAAATCGGCCCACCAGCACCTTGCTTTTGGCCCTTTAGTCATTGTTTATATTAATGCCCTACAGAGCTTGATGAAAAGACACTTTCAGTGTAATAAGACCAGACTCAGAGGGACCCTGACTGACTCACACCTCAGTGATCTTGTCAGTGAGCCAGGTGCAACCCAGCATGGAGACTGGTTATGTCCAAAGATCAACTTCATGTTTTCGTCCCAACAACTTGCCTTGTTCCACATGCACTGTTTCTGGTTGTTGACACGTTGCACTTAGTTGCAGTTTAGTGTCTGTAATCATTGTTTCTTGCCCCTCTAACTTTATTAGCTTTATTGTTCTATTGCTATATTGATGTTTTATGTAACAGTTTATTTGCCCAGATAGGAAAACATACACTGCATTTGGTATTAATTATTAAAATAACTTTGCATTTTCTTGTGTTTCATCCTTAAAGGCAGAGTATGTAAGATTTCAAGGCCATTCTTTCCACCACCAGGTGGCAAACACCAGGTCATGAGCAAAACCAAAAAACTGCTACCTCCACAAACGACCACAGGTTGGCAGTAATGAGCAAAACTCACCCCTCACCCCTCCTCCTTGCCAGCTCCAATGAGGGCAGGAATCGTTTGTGAGCTGTAGCTCAGAGCCGCTCTGCAGTAAATGGGCTTATACTCACCCTACTGGTGGAGAAAAAAGTTGTTGTTTTTTTACTGGTCAGAAAACATTCAAGAAGGGTCTTTGTCATTTGTTAAACTTGTAATTTAATAACGCATCAAATATGGACTGACTGGAACCTACATGTTTAAAAAACTATAATTATGATTGTAGTTATTTTTTTTAGTTATTTTATTTTGAAAATATTGAAAATCTTTAGTTTTAAAATTTAGTTTTAAATAAGCTATAAATATTTTATATCTAAATGTAAGAAGTTGCAAACTCGGTTGTTTGGCGGGTGGTTGAGTAGGCGGGGGAAAAGCGCAGGCAAAAGTTTGGTAAGGCGGGAGTCTATCCGAACTCAGAGTCGGTAACACGTCTGTTTACTAGGGTTTTGATTATATATGGCAAAAACTTAATTTAAATGCTAAACTAGCTGAGCAGCAAAGCTGCATTGACCGTGGGACAGTGTCTATCTGGTATTCTAATGTTATTTATTTTCCGAGTGCAGTCTGAAAGGTCTAAGGAAGTCCAGGAACCACCTGGATTGATGTCAGTGGACCTGCTTACAGATGTTGGTCTACGAGATGGACACATCTGTTTTAAGGTTGGAAAGTTACATTTGTGCGACGTTAAGTTACACACGCTTTAATCTATTCGATATGCTCTTTTTTTTGTTAGGGAGGTTGTTCGTTTACAGTGAGATATTAAAGTTGCTGTATAATATACATTTTACTATCACAGATTAAATTTCCACATCTAGCTTTACTTTGGCCTATAATAAAGTTGGCTTCTATACTTTGTCACATTTATACATTGGTATGTTTATGAAGCCAATTATGCTTTTGTTCCATTTAAATGATGGAACAGAAGTAAGCTAGGAATAAAAAATGATCAGTGTATTAAGATATTTCTCCCCATTGTTTAAACCACAGATTCACTAGAGCTGCTGCCCATTGTCTAAAAGTGGCTTCCACCATTTTTTGCAGGTAATGTAATATATATTTTATATATATATATATATATATTTTATATATATATATATATATATATATATATATATATATATATACACATACATACATATATGTGCGTATATGTATGTGTGTGTGTGTGTATTTGTTTAGAGATCCAGTTCTATTCTGATGGTATAAGATTATTTGGATTTACATGCTTTGGTGAATGAAAAGTTCAGATACTCAAACAACAAATTACTAATTCAGCACAGTATGTTGATAACTGAGTTTTCTCCATTTTAATATTCTATTCTGAAGGTTCCTATGGCAATGAAGGCTTTTCACACTGGTTGAAGTGGACTTTGTACTTTTTTCTGTGGAAGCTGTAAGAGAATCATTGAGCATTATCAAAGTAATCACAGACATTATGGAAGAAAATTGCCCATTACCCTGCATATACAGTAAGTGTGCACGGTATTTCAGATCTCAAAAATCTTTGCAGGTCCACCAGTGAGATCACGGACTGATTAAAAAAACTAGTGGACCAGTAGGCTTTAAATAAAATGTTTGTAGTGTAACTTTAATGAGGCAGTTGGCCTTAAACAATTTATTGCACATCTAGGACTGCATCTACGGAATAAGGAAACTGTTTTATGTCCTTTTAATAACTGTCTTTTCAAATGCAGTGTGTACTCCAGTTTTACCTCAATTAAATCTCGTCACCAACACTGTACTTTAAAAGATTTTAAGACTGAAATTGCTATTCGAGAATGTAGAACTGGGGCATTGTCACCCTGCAAAACAGTACAATCTCAGTTATACATCGATGAAGAGGAACTTCATATACCTGTTGATAATGAATCTGATTTTGAACCAGATTTTGAACCAGAGTACCAAGGCACTCCCTAAAACATACAGAAAAGACTTGGGTCCTTATTTCTACGCATGCAAGGAATTTTGCATGTTTCTAAATTAGCCACTGAAGAAATTGTCAGAGAATTTCATGACATTGGTCTGTTGATTGGTGAATGTAATGAGTACACGGTAAGAAATGTTCTGAAGAGGTACAGTGATACTGTTGATGAAACCACCATAAATCTGGTAAAAGATGCCTTACACAATGTAAGTCCACTCAGTTCCATTTCTCAAAGTGGGTGTCTTGGCTCAGAACAAAAAAGGTTATCCTATTTCAAAGAAAAGTTTTGTGTCATCAATCCTGTTGAATATGTTTTAGATTTGCCATCAAAGAAAACTTATGTTTATGTCCCAATTCTTAAAACACTGCAAACATTGTTAAATGGAGGTGACATTATTGACATAATTCTAGAAGAAGCCAGTAAAGAATCCCAACCTGGTCATGACGCTAACATATTTGATGGTACACACACTACTCACAAAAAGTTAGGGATATTTGGCTTTCAGGTGAAATTTATGGAAAATGCAATATGTTGATGCTACAGTGATATAATATCATAAAAGTAAGACATTTAAGTAGAAGGATGCACTACTGATTTCCTCATCTCAAAAAATTCATTCAACACAAAAGGTAACAACAATGGTAGTTACACCACAACAAAAAATTTAAACGTCTCAATATCTCGTCATGTGCCCTTGAGCATCAATTACAGCTTGACAACGACATCTCATGCTGTTCACAAGGCAACTTATTGCCTGCTGGGGCAGCCCTCAGGTCATTGAGGTTCTGGGGTGCACGGTTTCGAGCCTCTACACGACGGCTCAGCTGATCCCACAGGTTTTCAATGGGATTCAGGTCTGGAGAGAGTGCAGGCCATTCCATTTGAGGTACACCAGTCTCCAACAGCCGTTCCCTGATGATGCGGCCTCGATGAGCAGGAGCATTGTCGTCCATGAAGATGAAATTAGGCCTGTGCTGTTCATGTAGGGGCACAATCACTGGATTAATGATGTTATTCAGGTAGTATGGGCTTGTCACTGTACCATTCACAAAGTGTAGGGCAGTTCTGTACCAAGTGGACACCCCTGCCCACACTGTAACACCGCCACCACCAAAAGCTGGCCTGGTGACAACAGTGGCTGATGCATAGCGCTCTCCCTGACGTCTCCAACATCGTTGCCGGCCATCATTTCTGCTCAGTGTGAATCGACTTTCATCAGAGAACAGCACTGAGGCCCACTGGTTCCTCGTCCAGCGTAAATGCTCCCTGGCCCATGCAAGACGATGATGCCTGTGCCTGGTGGTGTGGTCAGGTACCCGTGCAGGTCGTCTAGTACGCAGACCACGCTGATGTAAACGGTTTCGAATGGTCTGACGTGACACTTGGGTGCCTCTCACCTCTCCTAAACGTACCTGGAGTTGAGTGGCATTCATCATCCGGTTTCTCAGGGCAGTGTTCACAATGTAGCGGTCATCAGCACGGGATGTGGCCAAAGGACGTCCACTTCTAGGCCTTTCTGTGACTCTTCCAGTCTCTCCATATCTCTGTTGCAACCTGCTGATGACACACTGTGACACTCCAAGCTCAGTGGCCACTTCTGTCTGAGAACGTCCTGTTTGAAGCATCGCAATGGCAAGGGACTGTTGTTCCATTGTTAGGTGTCGTCTTGGTCTCATGATGTCAAAATGTGAACAGCATGATGAGGACAACTGTTTAAACACCAGCTCTAATTGAACCAGGACATTTATTGGTCAATTCAAGGATCACACACCTGCCGTGATTTTTGCCGTTAAGCTCCTTGTTAGAGAACAGCAACTTGTGCAAAATTTATTGAAACATTTAACAGTTGGACATGTGCATTTAAAAGCTTAGAGAAGATCACATTAAGTTCACCTGTACAGGTTTGAATGCATTTTAGGCTTGTTGTGAAATTTCACCCAAAAGCTGAATATCCCTAACTTTTTGTGAGTAGTGTATTTCAAACACAACCTTCTGTTAAAAGGAGGAACCAAGTATATATTTGGGCTTGTATATAGGTTATTTTGAAATCTGTAATCCTTTAGGTACCTCAAGAAAAAAAACAAACTGTGTAATATATTGCGTACACTGCAAAAACTCCGCCTTAAAAAAGAAGAAATAAATATACAAAAATTAGGTTAATGTTGCTTAGAATAAGAAATGATCTGCCAACAGAACAAGAAAATTTGGCTTGTCAAGACTTCCCAAAACAAGTAAAAATACTCTTAAAACAAGAGGAAATCTCTGACATAAAAACTAAGAATTATCTTACCTTTTAAAAAAAATAAGCATGTGTGTATTCAATTTAAGATTTTTAATCTTACTTAGATTTCAGTTTTTGCAGTGTAATAGCAAATTTACCAGTTGTACATAGGTCATCATTGTCAAACATATACCTCGCTCTTTTGTGTAAAAGTGTCAATGTGAAGACATTTGGGTATGAGACGTTTGTAGAACCTCTTTTGCAAGATCTCCAACTGCTCGAAAGGGAAGGAATTTACATTAGCCGGCTGGGAGGAATACTAGGGGTACAGTGCTGTTTGTATCATTCGATAATTTAGGTGCACATTCATTTGCTGGTTTTTAGGAGTCCTTCAACACTGACAAATTTTGCCGTTTCTGTTTAGCCAGTCGTAGTGAGATTCAGCAGCATTCTGTCCGCGATAAGTCATTTGAAATGAGAACCAAGAAGTCATACAATGAGAATGTTTTAAAATTAAGGGAGAATAAGACATTGAAAAATGTTGGAATGAAAAGAGATTGTGTTACAGGATTTCCTCCTGATTTCTTGCATGACCTTTTAGAAGGTATTGTTCCACTGGAGCTTTGTTTGTGTTTGAAAAATCTTGTTGCAAAGAGGTACTTCACTCTAGAATATTTGAATACTGTCAGTCATAGAGCAGTTCCCCTATAAGTTTTCTGACAGAATCAATCGTCCACAGAAACTGTCTGTAAAGCGTCTTGAGATGGCATTGCTGTGATTTGACGCTATATAAATAAAGTTGAATTGAATTGAATTGAAACTATCTGAAAAAATTAAAGTAAAACTATTGGGGGCAACGGTCATGAGAACTGGACTCTTCAGACTGTTGCCTCTACTCCTAGGACATGTTGTTCCTGAAAATGATTATGTATGGGCTGTGATCCTAGAAGTTAAAGATATTGTAGAACTTTTGGCTTCTTCCAAGTTTACAGATGTGTTACCTTGATTCCAAAATTAGTGAACACTGAAAACTGTTACTGAATGTGTTTCCAGGACTGAAGCTGAAACCAAAACACCATTTCTTGGAACACTATGCACATTTGATCCGCTGTTTTGGACCCCTTGTCAATTTTTGGACCTTACATTTTGAAGCTAAACATAGCTTTTTCAAGAAAGTTGTTCGTGATGTTAATTCCAAAAACATTCCATGGACTTTGTCTGTCAGACATAAACTTATGTTGGCTTACTACTTGGACATGCCTAGCCTGTTTAAACCAAAAGTGAAGCTAAAAGGTGTATCAGATATTTCTTTGGACATTCCGGACTTTTATGTGAGCAAATGATTGAAAAGAGATGTGGACTTGAGAACAGTGCATCTCTGGCAACAACTGCATACATACATGGGACAAGATACACTAAGGGAATGTTTGTGTCAATCGGAAACCCAAGTGGACTTTCCTGATTCTTGTAAGATTGTCCATGTGTTGCTTGTTTGCAAGAAGATATTCTTTGTTCTTGAATCTTTCTCAGCCTGGTTTTTGGAGCACCTTAGGTGTTACGAAGTCTGCAAGAGAGATCCTGGTCAGCTGATTGTTGCTGAACCTGACGAGCTGAATCACAACATTCCATTGTCACCCCACACCAGGGGTGTCAAACTCCAGTCCTAGAGGGCCGGTATCCGGCAGGTTTTTGTTGTTTCCCTCTACCAACACAGCTGATTCAAATCAAATGGATCCTGCAGCTTCTTGTCAACCAATTTTTGAGTTTCACTCAGGTGGGTCGGAGCATGGAGACAACAAAAACATGCAGGGTAGCGGCTCTCCAGGACTGGAGTTTGACACCCCTGCAATACACTGTGCAAGGTCGACTGGTGGTTTCTCCAAAAAGCGTTTCTCATGCACTGAGGTTTTTTTTTTTCCCCACACAACAAATTACCATGATTTATTATTGAGGTTTAGTCATCTCTCAGCAATTGGATGTTACTAACATCTATAAATAACTCCAAAATAGCACTATGACCTCATTATAAAAATATAGACTCTAAGTTTACTCGAGACAAGATTTTTGAATAATATTGCCCCACAGTCAATCTGGTAGAGGAATTATTTTTTTGTTTTCTTTTCATTCTTTTTAACACAGTTCCATCATGCTGCTGCGCATTATCTTGATTAAAGATGACATAAGGATTACCATTGACAATGTACCTGAGAATATTGATGACTTCCACTCAATCATAAAAGGCCAAACTTGGAATGGATATGGACTTTGTGATTTAGTGTCAGGATACAGATTATGATAATGATCTCTGCAACTTAACTTGGATGTCAGATCTTCCTAAAGATAAGGCAACTTTAAAAAGGTGCACATTAAGACAAATTAATCCTGTCACACAGACTCCACTCTGGACACAGCAAATCTGTCATCGTCCTCCTTGGATGACGGACCAACTGGCACCCAAACTCAGCAGCTGCCACAGCCTTTCATCATCTCTAGCTTTACCTTTGACGTTGAACTAAAACTTAAGGAAATGAAGCCTACCAATGCGATGGTACACTTCTGGATATATCTAAAAACATGAAATCTGACATCCTGGACAAGTTATCTGAAGCCATATATTCTAACAATCCCTACCCAACCCGTGAAGAATATGATCAAGTGGCCCAAGCACTCATTCAGAAACACCCGTTTCTAAGGGAACCAGTGTTCGTCCATGGATGGTATTGCTGGAAATTCAGCCTGAAGTTCAAAATGGGTAACTTCCACCAGAAAATGTGAGTGGCTGGATGCTGTGAAGTTACTGTGAATGCTCGCAGCTCTGGGCCGCCTTCAAAAAGACTAAAGAGGGCTAAAAATACGGGGAGCTGGTTCCAGGGAGAAGAGGTTGAAGGTGTTTAGCAGATTGAATGATCTACAGGCAGACATTGTCCTGCTACAGGAGACTCATTTATTAAAAACAACAGCTAACGTACTCTCTACAGTACAGTTCCCTCACGTGTACTCGGCCTGCTTCAACTCAAGACAAAGAGGAGTAGCCATTCTGATAAACAGGAAAATTCATTTTACTGCTAATAATATAATTTTAGACCCAGGTGGAAGATTCATAATAATGACATTATCTATCCTAAACATGAAGTTATGCATTGCAAATATTTATGGCCCAAACACTGATGACCCCTCCCTTTTTTCATTCCTTCTTCTCCTTACTATATGATCACCTTGATAATACACTTATCATTGGGGGCGACCTCAACATGACCTTAAACTCTGGGATGGACAAGGGGGGCGGAGCAGGGAAACATAGGGTCTGGCAGTCAGCAAGAGTTGTTAAACAATATATGGAGGATTTTGGTCTTTGTGATGTCTGGCGCTCACAACACCTCACTGCTAGAGAGTACACTTACTTTTCATCTGTCCACCACTCATACTCCAGAATAGACTACTTCCTCACTAACAGCTCTATGATGAACAGTATCTCAGAAACTAAAATCCATTCCATCACTATCAGTGATCACGCACCAGTATCATTTACCCTAATTAATAAGAAAACTAAACCATCTTATAGCAAATGGAGACTTAATACATCATTACTTAAAGATCCTGATTTTATCAGTTACTTCAAATGAGAGTGGTCTTTGTATATAGAAAACAATGACATACCAGGAACATCAGCTTGTGTTCTTTGGGAGGCAGGAAAAGCAGTAATGAGAGGGAAAATAATTTCATTTTCATCACATAAGAAAAAGAAGGAGAGTTCAAAAATATCTGAACTAGAGCTTAAAATAAAATCACTAAAAGATGCCTACAAGGCTTCTCCAGAAGAGCAAGTGCTGAATCACATAAGAAAGGCTAAACTAGAGCTGAATGAAATAATTAACCAAAAAACCCAGTTTTTGCTACAAAGACTTCGCTTAGAGAATTTTGAACATAGCAACAAATCTGGAAGATTTCTCGCAAATCAATTAAAAGCAAACAAGGAGAAAACAACCATCTCCTCTGTTAAAGATTCAAGAGGAAATATCCTTCATGACCTTGATGGAATAAATGACACATTTAGGGATTTCTATAAAACATTATATTCCTCAGAAACAGATCCATCAGACAACAGCATTGAGGAATTTCTCAGCTACCTCAATCTTCCAAAGTTACAACAGGATCAGGAAATGGTTTTGGACGCACCCATTTCAGTAGGGGAACTACATGAAGCTTTAAAACACATGCCCAGCAATAAAGCTCCAGGACCAGACGGTTTTCCAGTTGAATATTATAAAGAATTTTGGTCTATACTAGCACCCACTTTTTATAAAATGGCTTCAGAAATTAAGGAAAAAGGTCGAATATCTCAAAACATGAATTTGGCTAGTATTACAGTAATACTAAAACCAGGAAAAGACCCCAAACTCCCATCTAGTTATCGTCCAATATCACTAATGAACGTAGATCTTAAAATAATCAGTAAAGTGCTTGCTACAAGACTAGAAAAAATAACTCCACTTATCATACATCCTGATCAAACAGGATTTATCAAGGGACGACATTCCACCACTAATACGCGCAGACTAATAAATCTAATTGATTATGCCACCATACATAACCTGGAAACTACAATAATCTCTCTAGATGCTGAAAAAGCATTTGACAGGGTGAACTGGAAATTCTTATTTGCAACATTAAGAAAATTCGGGTTTGGCTCATCGTTTATCGACTGGATAAAGATACTGTATAGCAATCCAAATGCATGCGTCAGGACAAATGATCAAACTTCTCACAGCTTCAGATTGCAGAGAGGCACCAGACAAGGCTGTCCACTCTCCCCCTCACTTTTTGCAATCTTTATTGAACCCTTAGCAGCTAGCATTAGACAAAACAAAGACATTAAAGGCATTAACTGTAGAAATATGGAGCATAAGACCAGTCTTTATGCTGATGATGTATTACTTTTCCTTCAAAATTCACAATCATCCATCTGTCAGACAATCGCACTCATCAATAAATTCTCATCAATTTCTGAATATTCCATTAATTGGTCTAAAACCACCGTTCTACCCATCAACTGTTCCTTCCATAATACTCCTGACACTGCTTTACAGTCAGGAGATATTAGATACTTGGGAATAAACATCTCACCCAGACTGTCAGACCTTACAAAGCTAAATTATGTCCCTCTACTAAAAACAATTGAGGACGATCTCACACGGTGGAAATCTTTACCCATATCACTAATGGGAAGAGTTGCAACTATAAAAATGATGATTCTACCTAAAATCAATTATCTGTTTTCAATGATCCCCATTAAACCTCCCTCCACCTGGTTTAAATCGCTGGACTCTAATGTTACTAGATTTCTCTGGAAAGACAAACCACCACGGATTAGTCTAAAAACACTCCAGAAGACTAAAGATAGCGGTGGCTTAGACTTGCCTAATTTCCAAAATTACTTTATAAGCAATAGACTACAATACATCTCTAAATGGCTTAAACCTAGCTATCTAGATGAACCATGGCTTAATATAGAAGAAGCTATGTGTGAGGATATGGCAATTTCAGACCTGCCATTTATCAGCACAGCTGTCAAACGCCAAAAATGCTTTAAAAGCATTAATATCAGCTCCTCACTAATGGCCTGGTGGGAATTTCTTAAACTAACCAAGTCCTTGCTTATTCCATGCAAACTTACACCTATTTGGAACAATCCCGACATCCAGCAAAACCGGAAAATGATAAACTTCCCTCAGTGGAAGAATAAAGGAATAAAACAGTTAGAACATTTAATAGAAAATGGGAACTTTCTCCCTTTTGATACAATTACTTCACGATATGAAATCAGCAGCACAAAATTCTTAGAATACCACCAACTTAAATCTATTATAGGTAAGAAATACACCCCTGATCAATTAAACTTGCAGCTACCTATCAGGGCTGCAGAATTCTTAAATCTCAATGCCCCGAAACTGTTATCCAAAATATATAGATTACTATCAAAGCTAGACGATTCCATGTCTCCCAACTTCTAAATGGGAAGCAGACTTATCCAGTAACTTTGACCAAAATGAATGGTCACAAATCTGTTCAAATACATTTACAATGACTAAGAATTCAAACATGCAACTAATACGATTTAAAATTCTGCATAGAACTCATTATGCAGGACACAGGATGTTCAGGATGGGTCTGTCACAATCAAACATCTGTCCACACTGCACTGGCAACACAATTGACAGCTACTACCATGCTTTGTGGTCTTGCCCACCTGTCCAGGAATTCTGGTTTCAGGTATGTAAAGATCTGTCAAATTGCTTCAAATGTAACATCCCTACAAACCCCAAACTGGGCCTACTGGGTTACTTGGGTGAAATTAACATAGAATTTAATTCTGCAAACTTAATCCTCACCAGTTTATGTATCGCAAAGAAAACTATCCTTCTAAACTGGAAAAGCAAACAAAGTCTGTGTATCCAGCAGTTCAGAAATCTCTTATTAGATCACATTAGTGTCGAGATGATGTCTGCCTCCTCAAGAGATCAGTCAGCTGAACTTCATTCCCTCTGGTCCCCTGTGATCAGCTCCATCACTTAGTATGGGGGGAGAATGTGACCTTATTGCGCTCGGGGTTGGTGGCCGGTTGGGGTTCTCTGGGGGCTGTGGGTCTGTGGTGGGCTCCTGGGGGGGGATTTTGACTGCTCCATTGCTGGAGTGGCTAGGTTTCTAGCCCTACTGTGGACCTGGATGGGCCAGCGGCTGGAGTTGCCGCGCAGCGGCGGGGCGAGGTCGCTGGCGGGGGATGGGTTGGCGGGCGTGACTCCGTAACGGGCGCCTGTGCCGCCGTGGGGTGGGCTGGGCGGGGTCCCAGGCTCCGGTGCCCGGGGTTGTCCCCTGTCTCTTGGGGGTGGGGGGTCGGCTTGTGCCGGGGGGGGGCTGGGCTGACCTGGACCTGCCGCTGCGGCGGCGGGCAGGTACATGCTCTGGTGCCTGGTTGCGACCCTGGGACTTGTTGAGTGGGGGGTGTTTGATAGTGTGGATGGGATGTGAGTGTGTATGGAGGGATGTGTGTAGGGGGTGTGCGTTGAGGACTGGTGGCGGTACATAGGTATGTGGATGTGTGTGGGTGGGGAAGTGTGATGATGCGTGTGTGGGGGGGGTGTCGTGGTGTCTGTGGGGGGGGTAGTGCCGTGTGTGTAGGGGAGTGGGGTGATGCGTGTATGTGGGGAGTGGCGGTGGTGCATGTATACGGGTGTGTGGGGGGGGGGGGGGGGGGAGGGGGGAGGGGGGGCGTGCTGTCTGTGTGTGTGGGGGGGGGGGGCAGGGGTGTATGTATGGGGGAGTGGGTGGTGCATGTGTGTGGTGGGTTGGTGGATAAGTGTAGATATGATGGATGGGAGTGGGGGAGATTTGGATGTGACGTGGGGGTCAGGAGGATGGTTTTAAGGGTGGGCTGAACGGGTGGCTGGGTGGACCTGAATGTGTCCGGAAGTGTGTGTGTGTGTGGCTGTAGGTGTGTGCTGAGACAGTGTGAAGTGCCGATGTGTGGACAAGGGGGGACTTCATGTCCCCAGGTGGGGGTGTCCTCTGTGAGTGAGGGGGCGGTGGACAATCGGTCTGGGATTCCCCTTCTGCCGCCCCGCCTCCTCTTTGTCCTCGTGCCCCCCTTCTGCATGTGGTGGGTTGGTCCCCTCTTGGGTCGGTGATGACTCTCTGGTTAGAGTCGCCGAAGGCTCTGGTTACGGGGATGGCTGTCCCCGGCTTGTCCTGGTCCTTGGGGGGCCCTGGGAGTAGGGGGCATGCCCAGTGCTGCGGGCGGCTCACCTTCTGGAGGAAAGCTCACTTTCCTCCAGACTTAAATCCCTCAACCCCTCTTCCTCCCCGCTCCCCATCACACACAGGCAGGGTATTGGGAGGTGTGCACGTGGCGCTGGGTGGTGAGAAAGGCCATCAAGGTGGTCTTGATCGCTGCACCCAGCCTCGGCTCACCTCCCAGTTTTAATTACACTTAGACACCAAACACCAAAACACTGACGACTCACATGATTAGGGGGAAGAGCATGCGGTGTATGGTGGGCGGGGCTGCTTAGGTGGTCCCTCTCCCAACACCGCGTGGCACTTCCCTCAATTTTAATTGCAACTAATACATACTTCACAATCAGTCATAAGCGGGGGGGAGGCAGGGACGATAGGGTCTTCTCATGCCCCTGCTCTCGGGGCTTTACTGGGGGGGGGTACGGGTGGGGGAAGAGTGCCGTCCATTAGGCCTAAGTCTGGGCTGGCCTGGCTGTAGGAGGGTTGTCGCCGGCCCTGGGGGGGGTGCTGGGTCGGCTGCATCTGTGGGGTGGTGGGGGGGACGCTGGGAGTGGTGGGCGGTAATTATGGGGGCCCTGATCGGGGCCATCCTGTCCTGTGCCCCCTCTGAGGTATCTCACATGGGACATGATGGAGGGGTGAGGTGAGGATGTGTGGGAGTGGGTGTATGGGGTTACAGATGGATGGTGGGATGGCTGGGGGGGGATTAGGGTTGGGGATATAGGTGGGTAGGGGATAGGGATGTGTGAGGATGAGTAGATGTGTGTGTGGAGGGGTATGTTGGCGCGTGGGTTGTATTGGGGTGTGCCTGTGTTGGAGGAGTGAGGGTATATATGTGTGTGTGTGTGTGTGTGTGTGTGTGTGTGTGTGTGTGTGTGTGTGTGTGTGTGTGTGTGTAGGGGGGGGTGTATATGCGGAATGGGATGTGTGAGTGAGGGTGAAGTTTGGAGGGGGGCTATGGGTGGTGGAGGGGTGTTTGGTGGGGCATGTGTGGTTGGGTAGAAGTAGAGGGATGGGGTGGCGGGGTGTGAGCGTGTGTGTGGGGGGGGGGTGAGCGTGTGTGGGGGCGGGGGCGATTGGGGTTCGTGTGACTTGGTATGGGTGAGTGAGTACAGGTGGGGTGGGGTTGTATATGTGATGGATGATGTGCATGGATTGCAGAGGGTTGTGTGGATGGGGGTTGAGAGGGGAGTGCGTGTTTGGGGGGGGTATGCATGTATATGTGTGTGTGGTTTGGTGGGGGGGGGGGGTGGTGTCCTGTACCCGGGGGCGCAGCTGGTGCACTGGGGTGCGACCTGGCTGCCGCTGGGTGGCGGTCTGGGGATCCTGGTCCTCCGTCGGTGTGGGCTGTGCCCTCTGCCTGCGGGGGTGGGGGGCTGCTCACGGGCTCTTGGGGCCCTGGGGCCTGCGCTCTGTCTGCCCTAGGTGGCCGGTGCCCGGCGGGATCGGCCCTTGCCGGCCTGGGCCTGCTGGGGCCTGTTCCCCCTGACTGCGGGGGACTCTGGTTGGGCACCTCCTTCGCCACCTCCTGGGCAGATGCATGGCTGGCTCTGGAGTGGGGTGGTTGGGGTCTGTGCCTGGGGGTGACTGTCGGTTACCCGGGTCTCTGGGTTCTCCTGGCCTTCCTCTAGCTGTAGGCGGGCGGGGTCACATTGGCATGATCACTCTTCTCTAAACACGTTCCACTCTGAATGTTCTGCATGAATGTTCTGCATGTGTCACAGTCACTGAGTCATCCAGCAAGTTTATTCACTAACAGCAGGTACCTCTCTTTCTGTCTTTTTGACTTAACTTGCTAGTTTCTGGTCCTCATGATTGTCAACGGTTTTGTTCTCCACGAATCTAGAGTTGGCTTGTGTGGGTGTATATATTTATGTGTGTGGGTGGGTATGTGTGTGTACTTATGTGTATATATATATATATATATATATATATATATATATATATATATATATATATATATATATATATATATATATATATATATATATATATATATATATATATATATATATATATATATATATATATATGTGTGTATGTATGTGTATATGTATGTATGTATATCTATCTTTATGTATGCATGTATGTGTACATGTGTGTGTATGCATGTGTATGTATGTGTATATGTATGTATGTATGTATATATGTATGTATATATATATATAATGTATGTGCGAGTGTATATACATATATATGTAGGTGGGTGTGTATGTGCATATACATGTATGCATTGATCTCTTTCTTTTGTTTTTTTTTTTTGTTTTTTTATGTTCTCTTTTCTGTTCTCTTTCTGACCCTTTCCTGTCCTTTCCGGTCGGGTCCAGCAGCATAAACTCTGTAATACAAGCTATTATCCAAAACAAATTGAAAAATAAAATAAGAATCAAGAAATACAAGGGGATCATTACATCTACAAAAGTTCCCCTTGGCAAAATAAATTTGCTCAGCAGAACACAGCATCCAGAACATCAGTCTGCTTGCTTAAATGCTGGACAAGACAAAAAAAGAGGGCTAAAAAGTCTGAAGTAAACTTCCTTCCAGACTTTCCAGATGGGAAAGATGAATCTGGCCTTGAAAGGGAAAGATCTGCCATGGTTGTGGAGATGACAAAAAGAAGGTTTGACTGGAAGCAAATTGGTGAAATGATGAACATCACATTCCCATTACGAAGGAAAGAAATTGTTGAAAGTGAATCCCTTGTGTCGGAAGTCAAAAAAAGGTGGCCAGCCCTGTTCAAAGAACAGCAAGTAGTGATGAAGTTGAATTTTCCCTTTGACACTTTTGTTTATTTTTAGTGGGTTATCTGGGATAATGTCTGTGCAAGACTTGAATTAGATAGTCATTACAGCCTCTCTTTGAATAAGCAGGTGGCAAAAACTAAGATCTGTTGTACACACAAGGCCAGCAGTAAACATTTTTTTTATAATTTTCCTGTATGAAAGAGATGACCAAGGATTTGCTGAATCGCAAGTTACGTTTAAAAAAAAATGGTCACCCCTCCACCTACCTGTTTGACTTTTGTTATTCTAAGCTCAGTATTTTTGCTTCCTCAGTTTGAGTACTTGCTGAATGGCTTATAATGTAGTCATAACTCAAGAATAATTACACAGATTTCCAAGAACTAATTTGGTCAACTTCTTTCAATATCTACAGATTGAAGCAGAGTTTGCTCTCTTACGTCTGTTGACCTGAAGAACTCTTTGTTCTGTGGGCTGGATCAGTTTTTACCAAGGTTCCTTGAGCTGTACAAGGCCAAGAGTGGGAAGATGGCCGAACTAAGCAGACTGATAAAATGACTTGATGACGTAAGTAATGAAATGTTCATACAAGTACGTGTATTTCAATGACTAAGTTTTTCTGTTGAACATATTTGCAATTTTTTTACACCTCTGTTACACACTGTCATTATTAATCATACAAGAACCCGTTATGTTTCAACATGATACAAACTCAGTTAAATTCTGAAGTTTTCCTATTTCCCAGAGATTGATAGTTCATTGTTAAGCAACTCTAACAAATAAATCCTTTAATATTAGAAGAATTTAAAAAGTTATTGCCAAATTACAAAGAAAAGCTGAAGAACCTTCATAAAATTAGAACTGTTTAACTTTAAGAGATAACAAGAAAGTTTAGCATCTTGGGAGAAGACTATTACTGTATTTTGGTCTGTAAACTTTAAATAAAGATGTTCACTAAATCCATGGTATACTGAGAGCAGCTGTATACGAGTATCAAGATTTTGTCACTTAAAAAAAAAAAAAAAAAAAAAAAAAACTTTAAAATGTATTTTTTAATTATTTGGTCTCAGCAGGTCTCCATGCAGAGGAAGAGGGCGGTTTTTCTGCTGGGCCTTCCTTACTTTCTCAAGGAAGATGCTTCAAGCGCTTTTAAAACAGATTTGTCAAAATAATTTACATGTTGTTAAAACAAAATCTGTTAGAGTGTGTTTGTAGAATCAATGCTTCAAATGTGGCAAAAGATCATTTTGTGTATTTTGCTCTGTATCTTGTCCAGGCCACTGATGAGGAAGCCATGTTTGTTCAAGCCATGAAAGTTGGTGTTGTGATGGTGAAAGGTGGGGAGGACATCATCGCCACCTTCAGTAGTTCTTGAGGAGCAAGTGGCCCTGCCTGATGTGAAGGACATTGCTCAGCTGATGGGTCTGCTCTTATCACTCAATACAGACTATCCAAAAGGAACTCAGGTATACATTTGAAGTGATCCAGAAAGTTCTGATGAACATCAGTGGAGGACAGTGTTCCTCCTTTGTGCATGGTTTGAAAAACAGACTCAAAAAACTATGTAGCTTTTCCTCACACAGGTCTCATCACTTGAGTAAAAGATTTCTTAATGTTTCTGTTTTTAAACAGTGTTCAGTTCAAGTACGAGCTTGGCACAGTATTTGCATCCGGCGAGTTTTGTTTTATTCATTACTAAATTCCATCTGAAAATGTCTCCATGCTGTTGTTGTATTAGTTGATAAAAGTATTAAGAGACAGAAGTCAAGATTTAAAGCCAAAACAATATGTGACAAGAATAAAATTGGCGTGAGATTTAATGTTCAGAATGACTTCTTGTAAATCCTATATTTTTTCCTTTTTTCTCAATTTTAATTTAGGGATTGTTTCATCATTACACTGTAAGTCAATATCCATACGGATTTATGTTTAAATCATATTGTGCAATCCAGTGTCACTGGTTCTTGAAAACAGGTACTTAGGTACTTGAAAATACTTTTTTGAAAGTGATGCGAAACAGCTGTGTTCTAGATAAGATGGGATTTGAGTATAGAAGAAGTAAAACTTGTGACTAAAAAGACTGCTTCAATAAAAGTTGTACAGGTTGCATTATTGTTAAATAAAGAAAAAAAAGCTTGTTAATAAATGTCTGTTTGTTGTATTTATGTTGTTCAAATTTTTCTAAGCTTAAATTTACAATTAAATGGAATATTTAAAACTTAAATTTTAAAATGGCAGGAATGTGCTTAAGATAGTCAGAATGAGGTTTGTATAATGGCAGTAATTCTAATATATTGTCAGAACAGAAAATGAGGTTTTTAAGTTATGTTTTAGTTCACTTAATTTATAAATTTGTTCTGAACAACCTGATCATTTTAATTGGGTCTAAATTAATCTCCAGATTTGAATGAACATACTGATCAGTTCTCTCAATTAAAAAATGTAAGTCAAAAAACAAAGTTTAGTCAACTTAAAATATATTTTAGACCATTTAAGATTTTAAATTCAAATAAACAACAGAAGTTCAGTTAACTTTCAAATATAAATCAATAACTAACAAAGATGTTCATATAACATTGGATTTTTATTCAGGATAACTTAATTTGACGTCAAGAGAACAAATGCTTTTTCATTTGACTCATTTTAATATTAACCCTTTCACTCATTTACAGGTTAAACCGTTATGATTTATTTTACAGTGTAGCGATGGCGTTAAGGGTCCTCTGCCTCGTCTGTTCATACTGCATCCATTGTTGCAGTATATCTCAGCAGGATACTTGTATAAGACACAATAAAAAACCCAAAACAGCCATTGTTTCGTCTCCATGTTTTAACTTGCAGGTGGAATTTTCTTCTTAATGCAGGTCTTGTCCTCTCTTTTGCTAAATACTAGTGCAGCGCCACCTTTGGTCGGAGTGGGGATACATTATTCTAATGGTTTGGCTCGTTTGACCAAAGGGGATACACCCCCCTACAACTGAGCCGAGTCCCCGATCCCACAGAGGCTAGCGGACTATCCTGATGTAGATACACCCCAAGCCTCACAATAAAGTAATAGATTGTTACTCCAGCAGCAGGTGGTGTAAAGATGTTTCTGACAATGCAGCACATGATAAGAATCTTGCTTATAGATCCTACTTGATCATGAGCATCCATGGGACAAAACCACTGTTGTCAGATAGATGATTAAAAAAAGACTTTCTTAATAAATGATAAGAAATAAACTGGGGCCGTGGTTTCAGCAGACTCCAGGGAAACTTTCCATAATATCTGTCTAGAAAAGCAAAGTCAGTAGATATCGAGATCCCAGACGTCTGGTGGATGACTTGAGCCTGAAAGGGAACGAGCCACATGGTGGCAAGTGTGGAGTTTTTACATAAAACACACAGGCACAGATAAGTGGAATCCATCCGTCAGTCACCTCTTCTAAATGGCAAAAACAATATGGAAACATGACGTTTGTCAGTTTTACTGGTTTTAAAGGGATAATCCCCTCAAATTATTAGTCACGTGATCCAGCCAAGGCCAGATTATCCAATGGGCATTATGGGCACAGGTCCAGGGGCCCACACCCAGTTGGGACCCATGTGGTGCCCACGTAGGGCAAACAACAGTTTGGACATGAAAAAAAAATGTACATAAAAGCTAGATAGTTCCACCACAGTGTCTAGTGCATTGCTGTTGGTACCACTGGCTGACAGATGTTAGAAATGTCGTTGCACAATTTCTACAATGTTATGGTGCGGAATGGGGCCCCTGGAACACTCTGGGCCCAGGGGCCTGTGCACTTTTAATCCGGCTTTGGATCCAGCTGTTAAGTGAGAGGCCTGTGTGTGTGTGTGTGTGTGTGTGTATCTACAGTAAACTTATCAGTATTTAAGCCAATCCATGTGTTCTCTTAGCATGTATTCAATGATATGTAACACTAACAATGTAATAGGGTTAGGGTTCTGCAATTTCTTTTTAGTATCAGCATAAATAATTGCATAGTCATGTATTTGGTCAAAACTAGAGGTTGCTAAACTTAATGGGGATGTACTTTCCAGACTAAACGTATCTGAATGTAACAAGCAGACTAAAAATAACATCCAACTATGTCCTTCTAAATGGATTAAATTTTTAAGAAATACCCCCGTTCCTTTCGGTGTTTGTCATTGCCTGATCAGAATAAATGTGCATGTGTTGATTTAAGTAGACAACTAATAACTTGCAACAGAAGTGAAAAAATGTTCCTTGCTGGGAAACATTTCTGTTTAAAACAAGATGAGAAAATCATCACATTTTCATGGGACTGTAAATCCCTAAGTGCATAAATAAGGCAAAGTGCAGCGAGGAAAACACTGACGTATCCATGTCTGTGCAGACTGTTGAATTAAACCAGTCAATAACAGAACTTTGCTGCCATCTCCTGGAGTCATCTGGTTTCTGTTTGCCAGGAGAAGCTGCACTAAATATGATCCTAAAAGAAAAAAGTAAACAGCTCTCCTGCTCAAACTATTTGCACTGATAACTTTTACCAACTATCAATAAGCAGCGAGTTCGCTGTGGTTGTCAGACTGCACTACAAACGCATTTCCCTGTATCAAAGCTTCACGTTCAAACACACGCAGCAACAGCATTAATTATACATTTATGATAATTTATTCCCGTTTACCTCCAGCATGGGTCTCCTAAGGTACTCATGTAGGAGAGTAGCACGCGGTGACGGCTAATCAGGTTAAAATCTATTCATGAGGGTTTCAATCCCAACAAAATCAGGATTTAATCATTTAAGTATTTCAGACATCAGATTAGACGAGTCAACGAGGTGCAAGAGTACTTATTGCACCTGGTAAAGTACATGTGGAATCTGTTACCTCACAAACGTAGGAAGCAAAGTTCACGTTTTATGACACCATTTCCATGTGGATCCTGAAGATAAGCGTCATGTAACCTACCGTGTAGGACAGGGTCCTCCATCTCCGGTCCTCGTGAGATACCATCCTGCAGGTTTTAGTTTCCTCGCTGTGACACACCAAACCCAAAACAATGGCTCATTAACAGGCAGACGCAGAAGATGAGCAGTTGGAGCACTTTATTTAAAATCAAGTGTGTTGTACCAGAGAAACACTGGAACCTGCGGGATGGTAGCTCAGGTGACCCCTGGTGTAGGTCATCTGAAATGATTCCTTTTTCCTAACCCAAAGCTGACCCTCATAGAAATACCACGTGCAAATCACATAAGCCAGATGACTCAGTAATTATCTGGATGCACAAGACCGGTATAAAAACATAAAAACATGAGGACTGCACAGATCATCAAAAGGTACAATCTTAATATTAATATTGTGAAGATATTTTGATTTGACACAAGACAAGCACAGGCATTACAATGAGGGCTACATGCAAACTAAAGGTCCGCTTGCATGTTCCAACTTGCATGCATGTCCAGAAGTGGAATGCAAATAACCAATATACCCGAGATAAGCGCCGCATACATTTATATTAGTAGAACATGCACCGTCAAAGACACAGAGACCTACGTTTGTTGATTTTCTGTACCACGTAGACCAGGGATGGACAACTCTAGTCCTCGAGAGCTGCAGTCCTGCAAGTGTCGGGTGTTCTCTTGCTGCAACACACCTGCCACGCATCAGACTTAACTAGCAGAACTTGGCATTAACCTGCACAAGTCTGCTAATTAGCCGTTGAGTTTAGTTAGGTGTGTTGCAGCAGGGAAACTCCCAACACTTGCAGGACTGCAGCTCTCTAGGACCAGAGTTTACCACCCCTGCCTTTGTGCATTTCAACGTTGCAGGGAAGCTGGAGGCTACCTCAGCTATTAGCAGGCTGGAGGAAGGGCAGGCTGACAGTCCATGCAGAGAGACTGTGACATTTGCACCATTTCTATGCTAAAATGTACAAAAGAAGGTCTTACTTTACCATAACAGTCTTGATCCATTGAAGCACACACTCCATTAGACTCATTAGGTATGCTGTTGCGTTTAGTTCCAAGTCCTCCAGGACCTGCAAGTTTGGGTGTGGGGTGTCCGTGGACCACACGTCCACATCGTCTCACATCGTATTGATCCATTTCAGGCTACAGAAATTTAGCTCATGGGAAACCCTGGTCCTCGAAGGCCAGAATCCTGCAGGTTTTGCATGTATTCCCAGTCCAGCACGCCTGACTCTAATCAAACAGATACAACAACTTATCAAGACCTGCATCCATGATTCATTCATTGGAATCTGGTGTGTTGGAACAGGGAAACGTTGAAAACTTATGACGAGGGCCGAGGTTCCCCACCTCTGCATTAAACCAGCCTTGAATCATCCTACTGAAAGAGGCTGCAGCTCAGTTTAGGTGGTTGTGGCCATTTATTTACATGCTACAAAAGAAAAGACTCAAACAGACAGAGCTGTTCCACTGGGCTTTTGTTGAGATATGAGGCTCACATGTCAGTTGTAGGCATTTTTAGCAGTGGACATTGGTCAGGATGGACAAGCACAAACATTTTCAGTGATCTGAGCTTCATTAGTTCTTCTATTTGAACAGACGTCACGGGGAAGCCTTCGCTCCAATCGGGTATGAACAACCCTGCTGTCAAACTTTTTTTTCTCTGACCCAAATTTCTTAAGTTTTGACGGACGCAGACCAGGAACATCCAGCAAGAGCTGCAGCCTGTGGACATTCAGCTGTACAGGCATCCAGACTTGGACTAGCAATTAAGATATCTGTATCCACAACATTAATTTCAAAATGCTTACAGCCTGACTTCTTCCACCCTCTGCAATGTGACATGATGAGAAAATCAATTATCTTCATATCGCTTGTGAAGAATTATGTTTGAGGAGATTGTTGGGATATTCTCAGAAATTTCCCTTATTAGCCTTCATACCAGGGATCTGTGTTTACATGTTAGGACGTTCAAATGAAAGAATCGCTTCAGTCGTTTTCCTGCCTGAAAATTTTCAGCTACATACAAAGAAAACATTTGGAGAAACATCTTCAAACATCTAGTAGAACCAGTGAATTCTGTACTTAAAAGGCAAAAACTGAGCAATCACATCATGACACAAAGACCTTGCTTTTACAGCTGCTAATCCATCCCATGATCTCCCTGTTACTCAGACTTAATGTTGAAAAGGCCTCGGGTGTCGTCTAACAGAGGAAGCAGTGCACAGTACATGTACTAGCTTGCAATGTTGAACTAAAGAGCACAGATTAATATTTGATCTGGAGCACTGAGGTACCATTGACAGATGGTGCGATGAGTAAAAAGTAAAAAGAAACTTCAAATTCAAAGGTCAGTGCAGACAAATACATCAATATTACAGAGAAACTCATTGAGAAATCTTAAAGGATTTCATTATTTTGTATGGGCTTCGAAATCAACAATTTTAGGCAAAAATCTAAATTTGGGACCCGAATTGTCCCAAATAAACATATTTCATTATCTGATAACTGATCACACCTCATTTACTGTCCTATAAAATAACATCCATTTGATTCTTTAAGTGTGAGTTTAGGTTTAAAGCAACATTACATAACTTATCCTTCTGACTTGTATCGATGGCATTTTGACATTTATTATGTACATTCCTGAAGCCTTTGTTGTCCTGCAGTGTCCCGATGCTGAGAAGCTGCACTGGATTTCAACACACAAGCCATTTTTTAAGCACGCCATATCTAACTCAGCAAAAAAAACAAACAGGACACTATAAAAGGTAGAGAGGATAAAGAGTGAGAGACTTTTACTGGGTGACGAGAGCTCTGAGAAGAGGCAGGACGCAAGACAAACGCTGAATTAGCCTTTCTCAGGGGGAACCAAAATGTGAAAATCTTCCAAAAATCAATAACACAGCTACAAAACCAAATTGTTTTTGGTAATCCAGAAATTATTAAACAAGTTAAGAGCAGGGACCACCAACCCTGTGCCTCTTGGCCCAGTGTCTTGCAGGTTTTTAAAGTGTGTCTGATGGTTCAAATGAAAAGTTCTCCATTTGCATGTTAAGCTCTGCACAAGCTTCTACATGACCCATTAATTTGATTCAGATATGTTGCAGCAGGGAAACATCTAAAACCTGAAAGACAGTAATTTAGCATGTCTTTTCTCTGAGCTCTCATCAGCCAGAAAAAGGTCTGTGTTACTTTCTTTTTCCCCTCCTATGTTCTCTCGGGTTTCTTTGCTGAATCAACCATGACAAGCATCTAAAACAACTAATGTTGATATCCACTTACTGGTGCTTGGCGTGATGCTGTAAAGCAAATCAAAGCTGTTTTATCATGGTTTGTACAGGAGAAAAAAGAAAAATTAAAGTAACTAATGTGTGTCCAGCATGCTTTAAATCCTTTAACAGACTGATATATATCACATAGTAAGTATTACCGCAAATAACCATTTTAATAATCAAGTTTCCACTACTTTAATTAATCCAACATGTTTACCAACCCAAATACTTTCATTAAACAAAAAAAAAACAAAAAACAGGCAAGAACAGTTCAGAGTTGACAAAAATACTGTATTTAGTGTCAAGCACTCTTACAGAAGGTAGCTTTGACATGTCCTTCACAAAAAGTACACTTAGTATTTACCAACAGCTACGACTACATCGTTTCACAGTTCACCGATATTCAGTTCATCCTTTCATTCTCAATCCCTGCAGTAAAAAGGTCCAATTACATATAACTCTACAGCATGTTTTTAAATTAGGCCTTTTTTGGTGAGAATACAGACAACACTTATTGATATGAATGAATAAAGGCAAACCCTTGAATTTATTAGCTCCTTTACCAGATTTTCACCATTTTGGTATATCAAAAAACAATGTTTCATGCCAAATAAACACATTATTTAAATGTAGTTATTTAACATTTAGCCATAATTACAATAAAATAGCAAATCTCAACTATATTTAAGTTAAACTATGATTACTACAGCTGTGACTGTTGTATGTTTAAGATCTACTGAATGACATGGCTGCTTAATACTGCTAATGTCTGTAAACATATTTAAAATAAAGCTCAATCCTAATATATCAGTTTAAAAAAAACTAGCGTGAATGTGATGTAGTGACATCTAGTGGCACAAACTGCAAATTGCAACCAAATTAAATGTTAAACATGGAAACTAAAAAGTGTTCTTCCAGTTTAACAGTAGATAGAAAACCTTTACTGTTCACATGTTAAGGAGAAATTCGTACCAAGTTGAAAAGAAATCATGAGAACATCACTGTTTTTTTTTTCTTATTGTAACTGTCCATGCTCACTATGTGCTGATTTGGGTCTCCTTCCTTAACCTTTTTCAGATTGATTTATCTCAGTCATGCATAAATTAAGCACAATTAAAGGTTACAAAACCCAGTTTACTTGATCCAAAGCAGTTAATAGAAACCCACCTAATGCTAATTTTCTCCTAAAGCAACATTTCCTATAACTTTGCCTGAATATTGCAGAAAGGCATAGCTACCAATAAGCAACTTAGAGTCTATTATTGTCATTATTATCAATATATCATGTAGTTTAGTCTATTAGATGGTTTGACAGACCAAAACAGTAACCTTCCAAACATGATCAAAAAGTTCAATCAATGTCTAAACTTTTCATTTTCTTTGTCTTTTCTTTTACAATTTAAATTCTGTGCAGTGTGATAGTTCATCCTTCAGAAAGATCCAGGTCAGATGTAGATCAATGCTGAATCTATATCACTTCCCCACGTCTTATTTGGGATATCAAATAAAGCTGCAATCATTTTTGTAAAAATAACATCCATGCCGTCATGTTATCACAGCTTCTAAACGTTTCCTTACTTACGTTTCTATCAGAAGCAGATTTTTGGTTTTCTGTTTCCATGTTGGCAAAAAATTTATCATGATTTTCATAAAACTTGCTTACAAATTCCTTCAAGCCTGCTTGTTCAGCACCAAACAGAAAAGTAAGCTAAAAGCAGAGAAATAAGCAGAAAAACAGCCAAACTTAAGTAAAAGCAGGATTTTAAACATTTGCTACAACATAATACGTTCGTGCTGTTAAAACAATGTCTGCTGGTCTCACACACCAAACTAAAATACATGTTTATCTTGTAAGTTTTCATTAGTTTGGTTACTACGAGGGATGTAGGAATCATCATTACTGCTACATTATTTTCTAACGACAGACAACTTCTAATATTCTGCTAGGCGACACACAGGACGTAGGGATGCACAGGTTGCTCAGATGATGAGCAGAACTCACTGAGCTTCAGCTTGAGAAACTACAACCAATAACCTGCAGATCAAGCTCTGAGAAATCTGTTTTCTCTTCATCACGAATCAGAAAACAAGGTTTTGCATCTGTGCGTCTGCATGGGGACAATAAGCCCACCTGAATGTTAAGGCCAATTACGCCCAACACTGGTTAACTAAAGCAAGCTAAAGCAGACAGCTAGATGGAGAGGAAAAACTGCTGTCACAAGGAAAATCTTGGAATTCCAGTTGCTTGGATGACCAGGCATTTCCCCAAGTCAAAGACTGAGGTTGTGAGAAACTGTATGTGCAAGCAAAGCCCATAATAAACAACAAGAGAGAGAAACTTCTGCTAAAGTCAGATTTCATTTAGTCTGAAAGAAACAAAACGGGAGTCGGCCAGGAAAACTGCGATCTGTGCATCTCTAATAGAAGCGAAGAAACTTGAGAAACTACTCCAAGCCTTAATGCAGACCAAACGTACAGGACTCCCTCAGCCGACACAAACATACCTTACAAGCGGCTAAGTGTGATGTGTAAACAGGATCCAGCCGATGCAGAGGGTCTAACATGTGTATATGTCTCTTCACTCCTACTGCAGGGCTGTTGCTTAATTCAGTCCAGTTCAAACATCCTGCATGTCTGCCAAACGAACAAACTGGGACAAAAGTTGCCCGAATATGGACATGGTCAGATAAAAATACGACTTGCTTAAACGTCCCCATCTTGACCCCGAGCAGAGCAGAGCCGACAAAGCTAAATATAAACCCTTGTGGTTTCTTGTGTCTCGCCTCTGCAGCGGCTCACGGGTCTCTTACCATCTCAGTGTAGCGTTGTTGCTCTTCTCTAATCCCTCAAACCTCAGGAGACAGGAAGCAGCACATGGGAGTGAAGCTGAACAAACACAGCAGTGTATCATTACACACAACTTCATTGTGCCAACGGTGTGAAGATGACGTGAGATTTGTGCAACAACAACACTGTCTTCTCCTCCCGAAAGTTGCACCAGAACATTCCTACTTCGACAGAAATGGAGATAAAAGTCACCGCTTTTCACGCTTTTCTAAGTCTGTACCAACATGTGACTGAAATAAGATCGACCACAGTTCCTCACAACACAACGCCTTCCCTTTTTACCCTCGGTGTGGAGTCTCAGGTCTCCTTCCCTCCGTCTGGTACCACGGCAGTATCCTCAGAGGGATTCCTTTAGAGTAGAATAAGGAGGCCACCTCATCAGAGGCCCGATACTCCGCGTCTTTCAGCTGTCCGTGGGAACATAAAGAGGGAGCTGTCCTCTTCCGTCTTGTCAGTATTTATTGATCCCAAAAATCCTCACGCCGTGCAGCTGCGGCAGTTTGGGGATGAGTACAGTGAGCAAGGAAACCGTGTTGACCACAAAATGGACTCTATCGTATTTGGTGTAGAAGCTGGTTAATATATACCTGAATCGGAGACAAATGAGAGGAGAAAGTGAGGATTACAGGTGTGGAGAGGAGGAGAAAAGAGACTGCACAGATAGTAAGACGATGTTTATGTAACTCTGCTGACGGCGGACGGTTTTAACAAGGTTAAAGGAAGCTGTGTGTCATCATCATGCAGGAAGACTTCTCTTAGATAACCAATATTTATGTGTCAATCTAATTAAAAAGAGCTTTTCATAACAAAAATCCTTTTTTAAAAAAAGCATTTAGAAGTGTATTAACCGAGCTCCCAGTCCCTCATATGGTGGTTCTTCAACCAAACTCCAGTAAAGAGGTGTGTGTGTTTCTCCATAAACACCGCGGGATTCTTCTGAGCCGAGAGCCAGCGATGGCACAGCTTCTCAGCTGGACACGTAGCGGCATGTTTTAAACGGGGAAAAAAATAGGAAAGAAACGGAAAAGGTTCCCAGAATACTTCTGCAGCTGCGTCGCTTCTCCATCTGGAGTCTGTAAATCTGCTTCCTGCTACTTCCTGCTTGCAAAAACAAAAAGATGAAGAAAAGGTGAGAACGAAGTGAACACCTGCGAAACTGCTCTCAGCACAGTATCCGTGCTGAGCGCGCAGATGGACCCCAGGGAAGCAGAAAGCTCCTGTACAGGGAACTCTGGTTGATAAGAGCTGAGAGCGGTCAGAGTTGCTCCTGCAAACACTGAAATCCTCAGCGACTTGATGAGGCCGCGATGAGACGCTTTAAACTGGGACAGTTTTTAGCCAGAGCAAACGTCAACTGGAATTCTTATTGTTCTTGTAAATAAATCTCCTTTTGGGGGCTGAACGTACCTGACAACTCAGAGTTTTGCATTTCTGGGTGTTAGGAAGGTGTTAGAGCCAAGTTATGTTTATTTTGTTTGTTTTTGTACATAACATTTTAATGGAACCATTTTTTACTGTTATAAGTAATGTACTATTTATCCTGCTAGGTTTTGTATAGTTTTAATAATATTTTAGTCTTTATATGATGTAGTTAACCTGACTATTTTAAGCTCCTTTTAACTCTTTTTGTATAGTCTGAATATAGTTTTATAGTCGTTTTTTTGTATAGTTTTAATAATATTTTAGTCTTTATATGTTATAATTAAACTGACTATTTTAAGCTCCTTTTAACGTCCTGCGTTTGGACCGTGAAGAGAGAGTGCGCTGCAGTGCGCATGGAGAGCGGGACGAGGAGAGACAGTTTTTCTGACAGAAGAAAATAATTTTGTTGATATTTTGTTTGTTTAAGTCGTCGCTGTAGTTTTGTGGACGCAACACGTAAGGTTTTCTTTTTCTTTTTTAATTGCTTGTTTCATAAACTGAGATAATTTATCCGTTTGCTTCGTTTTTGTCACGAGTCAGAAACCTCACGTCCTGCAAGAGAGGCCGGAACAGGTTCTGTTATGTTTAGGTTATGTTGCAGCTACAGGAGGGTTCGGCCAAAGTTATGGAACAGCGCCACCTTTCGCGGCCTTGGTGCACGTCATCAATCTTTATAAAATTGAGTAAACGTGTCCTACATGCCAGGGCGAAGTCAGACACGCCGCTCTGATCGAACTCCTCCTTGAGATTTCATCCCATTGGCCAGGATGCTCAGTGGGATGTGTGATTAAAGCTGATCTAAAAGGAGTTGGATTGTGGTAGGGGGCGGGGCCTCAAAGTTTGAAACGCCGCCATGAAAAATCTACATCAACAAATATCTGCTCCAAGTTCCACAGGTATGATACCAGCCCCCTCCTGAACACATAAACATGGAAATAATGGGATTAGGATTTAGCCACGCCCCCTGGAACCAGGAAGCAGGAAGTGATTCATTTTAAAGCCTAAATGACCTGATCTAATGCATAGCTGCAGGGAAGGCGCCGTGGCGGGGAGGTCACTACAGGAAGCCGAGGCGAAATGATGATGCAAAGCCTTCATCACACTTGGGGCTTTAGTTTTGTTTTGCGTGGAGGGGGGCGGAAGCCCACATGGACTGTTTATGGTGCAGATTAAAAGGGAATTTCATAAAAACAAAATCATTAATGGCAACTTTGGATCAATTGATAACATTGATTAATCAACCAGCTCTAATTAAAATTCCAAATGATAAAGTTTCTAATAAGTCAAATCTGTTTTTCCACTTTTAGATGCTTAAAAATACTGGAACAAAAACTATTTGCAATCAGCATTAAAAACGTAGATATTTGCTAGATTCTCAACAGTAAAAAGCCGATGAAACATGTAAACTCTGACGAATAATAAGCTGCTGTTTATGTCAACGTGACCCTTTATTTTGCCCATGACTTGGAAACTAGAGCGCCGCTCGCGGTCTAAAGCACTGAGGAAATATTCTGGGTGCGAGTCTGGACTGTCATATTGAACGTGTTGAATTACTCTTCCTGTATATAACTGGAAGCTACTTCCTCCTACTGGACTCACAGGACGATGGGTGTGATGGTCAGGAATTTGCGGGAAGCAGTAAACTGCACACCGTAGTCCATCTGCTCCCAGTGTGTAAGGAGGCGAGCCTTGCCCTGATCCGGGGTCTCAAAGGGCGTCCCTTTGACTGTGTGAAGTAGCAGATACATGCACTGCAAAAGAAAATAAATATAACGCTAAAACTTTGTCTTTTTCACATTACTGTCTTTTTACTTCAGTTTAAAAAAGACAAACAGGATTATCATCTCTTTTCAGCATCCAAAGCATGAAAGTTGGGAACTTAAATTCTTTCATTTCATTCTATGATGCCAGACTGAGAACTAAACATCTCCCTGCTGGTCTGAGTTCATTAACACAGAGCAGCTACTGATCTGACTCACTCTGCCAGCTGTGATGGTACTGGTTCCTCTGGGTTTTCCGCCCCACTTACCAGGTTGTGGATGAGGTTGGTGAGGGTCCAGACTACAGGTACGCTGACAAAAGGGATGCTGAGCAGGATGACATGCAGCAGACCGATGCCCAGGATGTAAGAGAGCCACATCCCTCTGCTGTTCATGACTCGGGTGTTGGGGTTCACCTCGCTGTGCGCTGTGCCCACGTTCATGGCAGAACTTCCTCTGACAGACAAACACGGAGCGAACGTTTGGAAGAACCGTCAGAGAGCTGAAACATAAACAGAAGAAGGGTTTTATTCATAACTGAACCTCCACAAGAGGTCTCTCAAACTGTGATTTAAAGGTGTGTGTTGTTACGCTTTAACTGGCTGTTTCAGTTCAAGTGTCAGGAGTGTAAATCTAACATTTAAGCTTTAATGTCTAACCCGAGAAAAGATTGATCTACTATGCTAACCGTGCAACATTCCTGAGTCATCCATTGTTTATTTATATATTGTCAGGGAAAAAAATCAATTTATGAAACATTTTTCCAAAATAAAACCGTTAAACAGAACCGAAAGGCTTAATAAGGTCCATATTTATGTACATCTTCCATTTCCAACACAGTCTGAACTCTTTCTTCGTCATTTCTTCACTTCAGGAACAGTTCTCCAGACCTCTAGAAGGACTTCTCAAAGCTTCAACATACTTGAGCGGTGTTGAGGTCTGCTGATGGAGGCCCGATCCCTCCATCAGACCTGTTCCTGCTTATTTCCAGTCCTATCCGTCTTCTTCCCCCCGTTTTCTTTAAATTCTTACAGGTTATTACTTGACAACCATCCTTCCATGGAGACCATTTCTGATGTTTCAGTAAAAACTAAACGTATCAGATGCATCTGTCAGAACCTGTCTCAGGTCTTCGCTGGGTTTTTCCGTTTTCTAAAAGGACATTAACTTTCACATCCTGTTTATCAGCGATACATCACTTCCTCCTCTGTCCTCCACTTGTTTTTTTTCTTTCCATCAGATTTCAAACACACTGCTCGCCATGTTGAAAGGTGTCAAGCCAAGTTTTTAGCTAATAGCGCTTTGTGCTATGCTATTTTACGGCTACAAAACTGTTGTCTTCAGTACTTTGTGACACTTAAATAGCATGTTTCATGTTTTAAAACTTTCCAACAAAGCACTTTGTTCTCAGACTGCAGACATACTTGTGGTTCCTCGTGTTTCTAAAAGCAGAATGAGAGGCAGAACTACCAGTTACCGGCTGCCTCTCTTGTGGATCCAGAAGGCAGACGGCGTCTTTACTTAAGATTAGGCTTAAAACCATCTTTCATTAAGCTAAAAGCCAGGACTGGCCTGGGTCATGTCCTTAGTTAATTTGCTGTATGCTTGAGCTGCTGGGAAACATTCCATGATGCAATGATGACCTCTCTGCACTCAGCTCTCTTTAGTCGTGTAAAATATGACATTATGATTTTTATTAACTTGTGTTTCTCTTTTAATTCCTCGGAGACTTATAGTTCTAGCTGACCCCGCTTTCCTGTCCACCCTCAGTAGAAGCAGATGGCTACCCTTTCATGATCCTGGTTCTCCGGCACGTCTCTTCTCATTAAGAGGGAACCTGCTTCTCCACTGCTGCCTGCTGATCCAGACATTCGGATGGAAATAAAATCATTTGACCTGTCAGCCAAAGGCGTCATATGAAGGGGGGGGGATGGGGTTAGGAAGTTTCTAAGGGCCCCACGACTTGATAGGGGGCCAAAAAGATTTACAAACTATAAAAGAAAATCATTAAACCTTGGTTGTAATAAAATATAGCAGTAATATAAACTGATAAACCATTTATATAAAAATAACTTAGTTAGATGTATGCACTGCGATTTAACCCTTCATAGGGCAGGTATAGAAATACCTTCAAATTAGAAATTCTAACTTAAAATTGTCCTTCTGGTATGAACCAAGACCTCCATTTTGTTGTTACATTAACAAAAAAACAAACAAAAATACTTTCATGCTGAATATGAAAGGAAACAAAGCGATTAAAAATAGTCACCTGCCTCATAAAGGGTTAAACACAGCCCTGGGTCTTTATTATTCCCATGAAAAGCTTTTTTTTTTTTTTTTTTTTAAATAATCAGCTTGAAGCAACTGAAGCAAAAACAAAAAATCTAAAATTTGCGATCAAGTGGTGGGGTCTATGCCACAGTCTTTCATAAGGCCCAAAATTCCTGACAGCGCCTTTGCTGTCAGCGTCCTTAACTCTGCAACTTTTTTATTCAATCGCCTTTGTATACACACAGTTAAAGAACTACTGACTTAACAGGTTTATAATTATACTGAATTATGAGGGCTGCATCTACATAGGTGCCTAGAGAAGAACAACATATACCAACTTTAGAAGACAACAATGACCATGGAGTCTAAATAGAAAGAAATCAAGAGGTAGTTCAAGACTCAATGTGACAGAAAGAAGTCATTAGTACTACAAATATTCATCTGATATGTGGATGGAGTCCTACGTGAACTTGATCATAGTTAAAATAGCAAAGTCAGTAGTATTTAATCAGCCAGGATGTTACACAACAGAGATAAGACTTTAACAGACACCTGCCAGCCAATCAGAACACAGCAATTTCTGAGGCGATGACATGAACGGAGCAAATATCCAGCTATGGTTTCATGCAATATGAATAAAATGATGTGGGAAGTGCTCTCAGACGTGATCTCCTGGGCTTCCCAGCCCATCTAGCAGGCGTCTGGTCAGTCCAACGTGTTTCTTTGCAACTAGTGTTCACTGGAGACAAGATTAAACCCCCAAAGACCTTCAAGCTAGCACAGCTGGATGCAAACACAAGCTAAGAAATGCTCATTCAAGCACAATAAGTATATCATTGGACTTTCCACAGAGCAAAACAATGGATTCAACTCCGACCTGTATGGGAACTAGTCCGTTATCACAGTTTTAGTGAAAGCGATGCGCTCAGTTATGTAACTGATAGTATCACCGGGACATTGGCGAGACTCCGGCGCTTCCATCAGTCACCCGGTGCCCCCTTCCAGCGGTTCTGAGTGTTACCCCCCCGGTCCGTCGCCGCACAACACCCCGACACGCAACCACTTTCTCTCCTTCGTCTTCTAACCAACAGCTGGTGTGACAACACAGCACAGTCCACGAACAAACGTCACTGATACTCGGTTTCACAGCTTCATTTTTGGACGAGGTTTTGCTCCTCGAAGTTTTCGGTAATTGGCTGATTTAAGACACGTGACTAAGCCTGACCTATCACCGTTTAGACTGATGAGCCAGCGTAGGCTACGCCCCCTCACGTCACGCAGAGGCGGGATTAACAAGGATGATTGACATTAGGAGTCTACTTAAAATTGTTTTTTAATAAGAAATACAATAAATACACTTAAAACGTTTTCCTGATAACTTTAAAAAAAATACTGCGTATAATCACTTACAAGTGTCTACATGCACATAGATTTATCAGGTTTGAATAGATAATGAAACCTAATTTGTTCCCCCTTTCAAATGTCTTTAAATATTTACTTCTGTTCATGTGTTATGTTTATCATAATGTAAAATGCCAACGTAATAAAAACAAAGAAAATGCCAATAAAAAAAGTAAATAACTGTTGCAATATTGCTTTTTGGTGTGACACAAAAAAAAGTAGTCATGCCCATTACTTATAGATATCTCTTACGTTTAACTGTTACCACTTGAGATGGAGATAACGATAAATATGTTTCATCCAAATGACTGTCATTTAAGTTGAAGCAATTAGAGCATTTTAAACATTGATTTGTGAAGCCAAGGTGAAAACAAAATATTATTAACTGATAAAAATGACAAAAGTAGTTGAAAATAATCTTTTATCAGTGAATCATTTTGAGCTACATTAAAATGAACTCTTGGGCTTTAATTAAAAAAAATGAGAAAACATTTAAATTTGTAATGGTAGCTTAGGCTGTCGGATAGATGACCTTAAGCTATACTGCTTCCTTGTAAAGTACAGTGGAATAAATACATAAACAGCATTAATGGGCAAAACTTGCATAGCGCACCTAAAATTGAACTTTGGAGTACTACTTTAGTAAATGCATTTTAATCACATTCTACTATTTTACTGTGCACCAAGGTTTTGCAGATTCATGTATACAAGCTCCATTATTCACCATTGTATAAATTCTTAAGGCAATGCACACAGGTTGATTTTCCACAAACACAAAGATCGCCAGTTTACAAGTCTGTTAGTGAGCTCACATTAAACAATGTGCAACAATCAGCTGACACAGTTGGGAATGTTATTTCTTATAGGCTTTTTTGATATAATGGACAAATAAGTATTCAACATGCAAATATTTTGATTAAAATCTAAAGTACAAAGTAAAACTTTTTTCTTTTCTTTTTTTTTTTTTTTTTTGTAAATTATTGGTTTTTCCCATCCAGTAACTGCTGAAACACATTGGCCTGGAACAACCAACCCACCAGACAGACTGACAGATGACCAACGAGCCACAAACATAGCTATAAATAAAGAAGTGCAACAAACCGCAAAGCAGGAATGAAAGGCATGTTAGATAGAGTTGTGTGTGAAACACTTATCTCACTATGTATGACGACCTACTCAGTTATCTTTAATGACAACAAATACCTCACCGTCTCACAGCTGTTAGTGATATTGTCCATTACTTCTTTTTATATATTTATATAAGCATCACTGTTTTACACTGGAGTCAATCATAGCTAACACTGGTCCAGAGACAGGATGTATAATAATATATAATATAAAAAATAACATGTCAAAGTAATGCTGTTTCAGTTTCCTGGGCAACTCAGTCCACCGATGGCTGTTAAATGAAATAAAACATGGTACAAGCACAAAAATGTTTCATATTTTCATGTGTTACCAACCACAATGTACAGATTTATCCATCTACATTTAAACACAATCAACTCTGTAACTACTTAATGATTTGTCTTGACATCGAACTGCTGTTTAGCACGTCATACCTGCACACAAAAGGAGGCCCTTTGCTCTTCGTGTAGCGAATGAGACAGAAAGCCTTGCTAGAGGCACTAATAAAGACTAGCAGAGCTGGTCCCAAAGTCAGATATCAACAGTGTCATGTTCAAGATCCAAAGATAAGCCCAAATACTAATTTAGGTCTGTGGAAGCCCAAAGCCTGAAGGGTCAACAGTGGTCTACTTGCATGCAATGTTATGCGACACCTACTGTTTCAAAGGATACTCCTGTGATGAGTGGCATCAAACAGGTTTGGCCGGCTGACAGCAGCCTGTCTCATATGCTCGTGGCCTCAGGTGTAAAAGCTGTGTTAGCTATGTAAACTTAGAGCTTTGGTGAATGCAAACTTTGGATGACAGAGGAGTGAGATCATTTCTGCCGGTGGAATAAGGACCAAATAGATGACACGAGAAAATACACATGAATATGAGGAAAAATAATGACACACACACGTAGCAAAGTAAAGTCGTCGTCTTGCTGCACCCGACATCGAGAGACTTCTGATTTAAACGCTATGTTTTTATTAAAAACAAGTTAAAAGCAGTAAACATGGATAAGAAAGTAATTTGGGCATCCTTACCAGACCACATGACCAGAGAAACTCTACACTGAACCTAGCCAAGCTATCGGCAGCCATGCAGACTGAAAGCATAGATGACACATCATGAATCAATCTCCATCCAGAAGAACACCAAAGCAGACAAAGAGGAACCAAAAGAGCAGAGATGTGTTAACCTTAACATCCCATGCAAGGAAAGCATGAGTGCCCACAAAGTAGCATCATTACTGCCCGCGAGTCTGCAACTGGTTTGTATACATGGACAAGAAAACTATAAATTCAGCTTAAGTGTGCAGTTAAGGTGAAAATGGAGGCCAGATTTAGTCATTATGGTGGTCTAACCCAAGGTTATTGAGTAAATTAGGGTGGGTGCAGGGTGCCAGAATGACTCATGGCCCCTTCTCATTTTAATATACTCAGCTTGCGACTCCCTATGTGAAGAATTACAACCCCAGTTCCTAGAAACGCAACAAAAATATGAAATTCCTAATCGCATTCACCCATACTTTCGACACAATATAAAATAGAAGACATTAAATACTTAATGTGGAATATTTTACTATTTAATGTATAAAAAAATTGAGCTTACGTTAAATTTGATGGCAGCAGCACATCAGGGAAAGTTGTGCCATTTTTCTCAGATAAGACTGAAGTAATTCTCGTTGGATCTGAAAAACTCAGAGCTAAATTTTCCGGTTTTGTAATGAACCTGGATGGCATTACTTTAGCTTCCAGTGCTACAGTGAGAAACCTTGGAGTACTATTTGACCCTGACCTGTCCTTTGGCCCACATATTAAGCAGGTTACTAAAACAGCCTTCTTTCATTTACGTAATATAGCCAAAATTAGGGACATTCTGTCTCAGAGTGATGCAGGCTTACTTGTGGTTCCTAGAGTCTCAAAGAGCCGAGCAGGAGGCAGAGCCTTTGGTTATCAGGCCCCTCTCTTATGGAATAAGCTCCCAGTTAGTGTTAGGGAAGCAGACACCCTCCCCACCTTTAAGACTAGGCTGAAGACTTATCTTTTTGATAAGTCCTATAGCTAGGGATGGTTAGCATCCCTTAGTTATGCTGCTATAGGTTTAGACTGCTGAGGGACATTTCCTGATATACTGAGCTTCTTTCTTTTTCTCTTTATCTCTTTCTTTTACCCCCCCCATAACAGTGTTGCATCATTAACATGTATGTCTCCTGTCTCAGCAGGTCTCCCTGGCCGGGAGTAGCAGTTCCTGTTGTCTGTTGTCTTTCTGTCCTCTTCCCCCCACACAGCAGAGGCAGATGGCTGCCTGTCCTGAGCCGGGTTCTGCCGGAGGTTTCCTTCCTGTTAAAAGGGAGTTTTTTCCTTCCCACTGTCGCCAGTGTGCTTGCTCAGGATGGGAGATTGAGTTGGACTCAACTCAATCTGTTGGTTTCCTTATATAGGCTATTATGAATTGGCCTTCATTATGTTTTCCCCTCTGTCTGTAAAGCGTCTTGAGATGGCATTGCCGTGATTTGACGCTATATAAATAAAGTTGAATTGAACTGAATTCTCTTGGACTCCAGATGCTTCAAAGTCCTGGGTCCTCCTCGATGAAACCATGGCATCCTAAAAGATAGAGGATAAATAGCACCGTCTTTCTGAAATATGCAAGGTCCTCATCTGGATGGGAACAGATATTACAAAATAAACAAAAACCTGTACGTATCTTCAAGCATTAATTTTGGCTTTCCAGATTGTCAAACCTGACAGTTCTGCCTGTACTTAAAGGAACATTAGACATCTGCAGCTCATCCAGATGCTGTTGCTAGAGCTTTGACCAGGACTGAGACATGTGAACACATCACATCTTTTCATTATTTTCCAGTCGGTCACAGGACAGAAAATAAAATCCCAGGAGATAACCATAACGTGGTCCGTGGAGCTGGTGGCGATACCCATAACGTGGTCCGTGGAGCTGGTGGCGATACCCATAACGTGGTCCGTGGAGCTGGTGGCGATACCCATAACGTGGTCCGTGGAGCTGGTGGCGATACCCATAACGTGGTCCGTGGAGCTGGTGGCGATACCCATAACGTGGTCCGTGGAGCTGGTGGCGATACCCCTAACGTGGTCCGTGGAGCTGGTGGCGATACCCCTAACGTGGTCCGTGGAGCTGGTGGCGATACCCCTAACGTGGTCCGTGGAGCTGGTGGCGATACCCATAACGTGGTCCGTGGAGCTGGTGGCGATACCCATAATGTGGTCCGTGGAGCTGGTGGCGATACCCCTAACGTGGTCCGTGGAGCTGGTGGCGATACCCCTAACGTGGTCCGTGGAGCTGGTGGCGATACCCCTAACGTGGTCCGTGGAGCTGGTGGCGATACCCATGACACGGTCGGTGGAGCCGGCGGCTTGATGGCCAGTCTGGTTCCCAAGAATGGTGACTTGACCTTCCTCTCCACTGGCCCTGGTTCTGGATCCAGCCCAAGCGCATTTCCACCTATTCACTGGATGTAATGCTCACTTGGGGTTGTTGCTGACGGCGCACCAGGGGAGACAACTGGAAGGCACTGGGTCATGCTCTTCACAGGTCGGGAAGGTCATGGCCACCTCCCATAGACAGTACAGGCTGATTCATTCTGTCACGGTACATGGAGGTGTGGGAACCCAAATGCAGGAGCAGAATGGCAGGAGGCAGACCAGATGCAAGACCAAGACGTTTTAACTCCAAACTTGACTAATAAGAAGACAGGATGGAGACACAAAGCTAACAGATGAAGCAAACACAACACAAACTCCACATCATGACACTGTGATATGTTCAGAGGATATAAAGCAAGCAGAACTCTTAGACCTAAAGACTCAGGTCAGCTAGTCCAGACCAGAGTCCAGACTAAACATGGAGGAGCACCATTTAGCTGTGATGCTGCAAACAAGTGGACCAAACTGCCAGTGGAGACTAAACTCTCACCACGTGTAGACACTTTTACATGCAGGTTAAAAACATCTTGCCTCATGAGCCTTTATGGTTGAACTACACCAGCTTTATTCAGTCATACAGTCAAAAGAAGTAAAGTAAGTACATTTTTATTCATATTGCACCGTTTAAGACAAAAATCTGCTTTACAATAAAACAAAAAAAAAATTAATCAATTTGCTTTCTTCAGAGAAAATGACATCATTGTGCACAATACTTTAAATTTTTATATTTCAAATGGTTAAACTTAAAATCTTAAAGTCATTAAAACAGATGTAAACATAAAACGAAAGCAAACAAATAAAGAGAACAGTTGTATGTTTCATTCGTAAGTCTTCACAAGGCGAGTTCATTGTGGAGGTAGGGGACCAGCAGATGTCGCCATCAACACTCTGAACTGGTTCCTGCCGTCCTGGCGTTTGTGTTGAGATGCTCCTACATCTATGTCGCTGTAAAGCCCAGACTAACAAGCATCATTTAAATCAAAATAAAGTTCTTCACATTTCTTCCACAAATCCCCCTTTTAGCGTCAGTCGAGCGCAGAAAGTTTCCATCTCATACAGAACTTGTTCAAGCATTTCAAAATGAAGAATATTTAATCAATTCAAGCAGTAATTTTTCATTCTAATAGACAGAAAAACAGCAAAGCAAGAAGACTATAAGCTGTATCACACAACATATAAAGAGACATCTGTGTTTATTAATATTTCCAAATAATTAATTTCAACAGGATGTGAGCTTCTGCTTCACCATGAGGCAACGCGATGAAGACTGAATCTCACTGACTGCGAAACAGCCAGAGAGAGAAAAAGATGAGGAAAAAAATTCAATAAATCTGCAATTCTTGGAAGGAAGGTTTAGCGAATCTGTGTCATGTTTCTAATTAAAGATGCAACTGTGCAAAGTTCAGGAGAAAAACATGGAAATATGTTTCTAAATGCAAACTGGTTCATGAAGCCAGCTGCACTGGGCCTTTTTACAGCCTTGTGGGTGAGCTGGTTGTGACAGGAATGACACTGCTGGGGCATTTTTCTCCTACAAGAGGGGTGGACTTGTGACCCAGGCGGGCTTGGATGATAGCCTCGCTGGAAAAGGCTGACGCAGGGAGTCCATTATTGCTCCTGGAGGAAGCTGAGGATTAGAACACCAAAGAATTTCAATAAAAGAAGTGTCTGTTTGGGGGTCGGGGAGGGGCATGAGGATGGTGAAGGATGGTGAAGGTGGAGGGGTGTGTGTGTGTGTGTGTGATGGGGGGGTCCCCCTTATTGTCCCAACAGTGATTGAGAGCAAGAGGAGGGGAGTGGGACGGCATTGTGTTTGCAGCTTCTCTGAAGAAGCTGGTTATTAGGGGGGATGGATAAGGAGGGGTGAGGGATGGGGAGGCTGTTGACTCTTCATCTTGTGTGAACAAAGTCTCTGGCACATAGCCCTCTTATGTCCCCCTGTCCTGGACTCTCTTGTTTACGAGTGCCATGAATTCTGTCCCTCTCGGCGGGGACCCCCAACAACTCCAACCTGCGCCGCCACACATTGTAGAGCTTAAGTGCCCTTTAATTAGGCGGCCTCAGTGTCCGGCTAAAGACCGCTGTGGGTTCAGGTTTTACGCTGAGCTGCTCACACAGCAATGGAGCGTCCCCTCCACACAACAGCGGGATGAAGTGTTTGCTGCTCTAATGAAAAAAGATTTATTTGGTGGGACTGAGCTCTTGTCATCTTTGTCCCCTGGTCTCAAAAAGTCTGGACAAAGGCGTTGGAATTATCTTTAACACTGTTCCATTTCCAGGATACATTAGCGAGGGCTGTGAAATGAGGCAGCAGTCTCTCAGCCACCAAGTGGCATTTCGCTGCCAGAAGTTTCCAGACGGATCCTGACAGTAAACACAATTTACTTCCTGTACAGACGGAACACATTGCACAACGCATCTTTATTGCCATTATCATCATCAGGCTTTGATTAATCAGCCAATTGCTCCACAGATGGAGGCGAATGATCATCTGTTTCATGCTCATAAAAATGAAAAGGTTTCCATCATGTGGCTGAAGTTAAGGATGGTGAATCCATGCTTAAATATGTACAGGAACGCAGTCACATAAATTCTTTCTTCCACATACACAGCCAAACACATGCACAGCTTTGTCACAGTGATGGAGCGCTTTCGTTTCATTATTACACCAGCTAAAAGCTCAGGATCCAGAGGGCAAGAAAAGAAGGTGGACAAGTGGGATTGGGAATTTGCTGAGCTACTCCAACAAAATGAGTAATTTCTGGACGCAGCATTGTGCGAGGAGCTTACGGGCTGAGAGCTCTGGACGGAAGAGGCGTCGGAAGGATGAAAACATGGGAACAAGTGAAATAAAGTGGAAGATGGAAGGAACGAGACGGAGAAGAATGATGAAAAGAAGTTTGTGAAGGGAGCAGGGCGGGATTGGGCGTGTTCAGAAACTTTCTCGCTACAGCCCAGTGTGTGTAGATACCCTCCTAATCCTGGTTTTATTGGCTGCCTGTGTCCAGCCATGCTGGTCGGATTGAGAAGGAATGGCACAGAGGTGGGGGGGCTTAACACATGTCCTCCTTTGTGGTAATACGCTGATTAGGCCTGAGAAAGAGCCGGACCTGGTTACAGCCTTTCTCAGGTCACCGTAGAAACCGGCCCAGTAGGGGACCTCTGTGTGCACCTCCCCCTCTGGTGCACCTACTGATGCAGAGATCGAAATCTTCCTTTGCAGATATTTCTACAAAACGCCACCACTCAAAGTACTGCCGGGTCATATTTAGCCATCAACACTCTGATTCTTTTGACCTTAAAGCTTCTGCCTTTCTAGACAGCTCGCCCGGCGCTTGTGGCCTCAACCTGGGAAAACGTGGTTTCGATGTTGTTCAGATTCAGACCGCAGACTGATTCCTTTGCCTGAACTCATAAATTAGTTCGCTGTCACATTCCCATAATCTATCCCTGGCCCTGCACACCGTCTATCGCTCCTACAGAGCAGCTGTCATCCAACTCCCAACGCTGAGCTCGGCACATTTCTGACACATGACAATGTTCATAATGGAACACAGGCATGCCTCATTGTCAGCACCGCAGTGACATAACACATCTTGACTTGAGGCGCAGACAAAAAAAAAATGGTGAAGATTCCGCTCCACTCCGACTTGAGCGCAGGCTGAGATATCTGTTGGTTTGTGTCATATTTCCCCTCTTCAGATCCCTACTCCGTCCATCAAACAGGGCGGTAGGTCGAGTGCTGCTCAATCACTTCCCGTTTCCCTAACTTCTTTGTTCCGGAGGAATAAAACACAGGGGAGGCGGGTGACGAGGGGGGAGGCACTCCACTACTGACCTCCAGAGTTTGGTCACTGGGCTTTTTCCCTGCGGTGGGCACTCAACCTCTCCTCTGCAGAGAGCAAGCTCTCAGCCCCTGCTGAGCAACCGGGCGGCCCCTTCCAGCCACTGCGCTCACTCACAGCCCAGAGGTCGTCAGCAGCGAGACAATCACCCCCATGGACCACATCAGAGGGTCGCAGATGCTTCTCTTAGCTATTAATCCAACTGCAATAAGTAAAATTAGCTTTAAAAAATCATTACAGCAGTGATTAAAATGTTAATAGACATGTTCCTGGAATAAAATCCTGATTTTACATTGCAGATAAACAGTTTGAAGATGGAATAAATGAGTTAGCGCTGAGCAAGTTAGCATGTTGTTACCGTAGTTTTGTCTCTGGATGCACAAACAGACGGACCGTGTGTCACAGGAGGGAACGATACTGGTATGGGACGTTCATCATCGCGTTTCGGCCATTTCCAGGTGGGTCCAACATACTTACACTCTCCAGTTCCTCCACATGGGAACAGAAGCTTTGCTAGCTGAAAACTTTTTCTCAACGTACCGCGTTTGTATCATTGAATTAAAGCCTTAAATTCTTTTCTTTTAACAGTGTTTTTCTATGTTTTAAAGACAAACTCCAGAACTTGTGCAGATTTTCTAAGTGTTGCCCCCCGGCAGCTAATTCAGCATCCACCTAGCGTCCTAGCTGTACTGTGACCTGTCTCCCGCCGCTAAACGGAAGTCTAATCCTGATTCTTGTCTTATTTCTTACCCTGTCCCTTTCTTTTCCTCTCTTTCTGCAGGAACATCTTCTGGAGTGTGTTCAAAGCAGTCTGTGTTTTATCTACTTTCTAGCGTGTGCCACTAAAGCGAATCTCAGCTGCAAGTTCACACGGCGTCCTGGGGGGAAAAAAGTCGTACGGTGCCGTTGCTCAGCCTCGGGACGCTGCTGCACAGCAACGAATCCAGGAATACATCAAATAAATGTCGCTGTACCATCAAGCGAATCAGGAACGTTGAGTTTTAAGGTCGGAACGTTAAGAAATGGATCTTTAAGGTTTTAATTTTTCAAAAGTTGTGAAAAAACTGACTTTCCTTCAGACTGTAATCCTGCTTTTAGTTTGTTCCAGGAGGGAAACGCACTCACACCGGGACTTTCACTATCAGATATTATTACTAATAATAATAATAAAGGATTAGACTGATGTAGTCCCTCTCATGGCACCCAGCGAGCCCATTGTTCATTCATCCTCATTCCTCGTGGTGACGTTAAGCTACATGCGTAGCCACCGTGCCCTGACAGAAACACGGCGTCCAATACGCGTTGGCAGCTTCGATATTCATTCTGCTGAACTTTCAGCACAGAAAGCCAGAAATTCTCATCCGTCTTTGTCCAATTTATTTAACTTGAGCGTAGAAGAAATATGTTGCTACAGATGGTATGAGGGGAATACTGTTTTTTTATTCATTCATTTTCCATACCACTCTGTCCAGTTAAGGGCAGCAGGGAAGCAACCAGACCCAGCAACCATATCTTAGCTTGTTCATATAGCAGGATCTTTCATTAGTAAACTTTGTGCTTTACGCTGTGATTAATATTGATTTATTGTAAAAGAAAAAAAATCGTTAGATTAATCCTAACTTAAAATTTTAATAGTTATCCAGAAGTAAAAATAAATAAATAAATAAATGCTTCATTTTAAGCCTTTGGAAAGAAGTAAACATGTTTAGAAATGTATCAGTTAATTCGTCTGGATTAAAGACGGTTGATGTAATCTGATTACATCTGATGATACGGAGATGATCCAACGGCAAACCGAGCTACAAAGCTACAGAATCCATAAATAAGTTGAACTTTCAGAGCCCCGTAATGAGCAACTTCATCATCATCATCTCCTGTGACAGCTGTATCCCTCTTGCCCCCCCCCGATTAATAAACCTTTGAGACGAAACTCGTAACTAGATTACGATCGATACAAACACTTTCCTTTGATCTTCGAGGGGGAATCTTGTTTGTATAGATCCTCATCTGTTTCCTCGTATGTTTATCACACGCATGCTTACTTCAAGCTAAGTCCATCACAAGAGTCCCCCCCCCTCCTTCTCTCCCCCTCCCTCGGCAGCTTGCCCCACAGCCCATCACAATGACAATAGTCTTGATGTAAAATGTGTCGCCTTTGGGCCGCTGAGGCATATAACCCCTGCATGCCTGGCCCAGCCACCGCCGCGGTTTATGGCTTTATTGTGGTCCCTTTTATGTCACCCCCCCCCCCCCCCCCCCCCCTCCTGTTGGGGTGGGCGGACAACAATTTAGAAAATTCACTGTATATGTGCCAACGAGCGGTGCAGAGGTTATGCGTGTGTTGACATGTACTTGTATCCGGATCAATTAGTCAGGGCGCAACCTCTTAAAGACAAAAAAAAAAAAAAAAAATCAATGCGTCGACATGTATGTGCCGCTGTTGCCCCCCCCCCCCTCCAGCACCTGCCTCCAGCCTCTGGGAATTTTTGTTTTCTCCAGTGATCACATATTAAACAAAGTTGAGTAACAACTCCGCTCTACCTTTCTTTTTTTTTTTTTTCTTCTTCTTCATGTGTCCCTGCCTCTCTCGTTTACCTCCCTCCCTCCTCTCTCTTCCCTTTCTATCCCATATTACCAGGGGGTGGCGCGTGATTGACAGATGGGAACGAATAATAATTTTTTTTCGTAACCTAAGGCCATCTCCTGTGATTGGCTTGCCAGCTGACATCTCCAAACCTCATCGCCCCCCTCTCCTCACCTCCCCCCGCTTTAATACTTGGCCTGTGGATGAGGCATCCTGAGGGAGAAAAAAGTCGAGAGAGAGAGAAAAAGATATCTACCTTAGGGAAGAACCTCAAGAGAGAGGGAGGGAAGGAGAGGACGGGTAGGAGCGTGTGCATGTGTGTGAGAGACACTTATTCTCTTAACTACTAGGAGACAGACACACTTTTTCTGGCCTGACTCAAAGAAGGGGGGAAACAGGAGGAAGATCTTTTTTTTTTCCCCTTTAAATATCATTTTAATTCCCCCCCCCCCGCCCCCCCCCCCCCCCACTCATTCAACAGTCAAGCTGCCCCCAAAGCTTCTCTTTCCTGGAAACTCTTGCTTGCTTTACTGACTACTGGAGGTTCTATGTATTGATCCATTCCCCCGCTCACACACTGCAAGGCTTACCTCATGGATTTGTATCTGATTGGATATTTGATGTGTGTGTGGTTGTCCAGCTCACGGGTGCTTGGAGGCTATCCCATCTGGTGGTGAGTACAAATCCTCAGTTTCAGCATCAGAGTAAGAGTAGTTTGTTCTTTTTGTTTTTTTCCTTTGGTCAAATGATCATTTTCTGAGGGCAGAGTGTGCACTTTCAGTTGACTGCGTGGAAAAATGTTCTCCGGCCCAGTCCAAAGAATCTTAACCTCAAACACGAGTGTAACGGAAAAGGCTTGCCGTTCTTTTTCCCTCTTCTCTCAGGTCCATTTATCATTTTGCAGAACGCCGTGATGCAAACAGGGAGAATTTATAGTTTGGGAGCTGAACTAGTTTTGAAGAAGACAAAACAAAAACATTAGCAAAGTGCCAGTGTGCTGCTGTGCATCGTCACCAGATGAAGCCAGGAAGATTCTTCTCTGCGATAAAAAAGCCTTTCTTTTACCCAAATATGTTATTATAGGAAAGTCAGACAGAAAAATGGAAGGATAATCTTTGTTTTTTTTCCTTAAAAAAACAATAATACAATTTTCTATAATCTCATAATGGCATTATTTTGTTTTGTTTTGCTATTGTGTGTCACAGTCCCACATTCAGACGCTCTGTGAAGTCAGCCTGAATTGTTGACCTCTAATTTCTTTTAAGCAATGACATTTTGACAAAATCTTCACACACGTAACAAAATGTTGGGCCGCAGCTAAAGCTAAAACCTTCCATTTTTATCAAACCCCGTCAGCATATTTAGCTCTTCATTTGCTGTACGACTCACCCCCTCCACCACGGTTTGTCAGGAGACAATATGTTTAGGTGCCGCAGGGTCTTTTTTTTTTTTTTTTTTTTTTTTTTTTTTTTTTTTTTTTTTTTTTTTTTTTTTTTTTTAACTCTTTGTTAAATTATCCAAGATCGCTTTTGGCAGCACCAAGTGAAATTTAGAGGTTCATCTCATTACAGATTTGGCTACATGCAGCTGACCTCATGGTTCCTTTTGTAACATAAAGCTTCTATTTTGGACATATTTGCGTCGGCGTATGACAAAGCTCTTTTGGCACACAAGACAATACTTGTCAGAGCTACTGCACTTTAGTAGCCCAACTAGCATGTGGTCCCACCACAGTGCTGTCCAAACCGCCAACATCTTCTGGTTTCATTTACAGAGCAGACAGCTGCCAAGCACACAGGCCACAGGGCTGAAGTGTTAATGGCAAAGAGGACTTAACACCCACTCCTGGCTTCAGCAGCAGCCTTACGACAACAGTGACAAAGAGCTTGGGACTCTCTCCATGTGAATTACCTGCAGCTGTTTGAGGAGCTTACATGACACTGGTATAATGTTCGAACCTTAACAATGCAGACTACCTTTGATTTGGGGAACAAATTTTGAAGTGTAGGGGCTACCGGTGTTGGGGGGGGGGGGGGGGGGTGAAGATGAAACGTGGGGCTTCAGGTGACTGGGCAGCGGAGCTGTCAGTGGCATCCCCCCCCCGCGGTGTCGAGGACTAGTAAAAGGAGACAAAATGAGGTGGTGTGTCAAACCAGAGGGTGCCGAGTTTCAGCGAGGGCCTCGGAAAAGGTTCGACTCAGCTTCTGTCTCAGGGGCGACAACTTGGCCATAAATTCTTCGAGCCGAGGCGGGACGGGGCTGGAGGGGAAGAGGAGTTCTGACTGCTCCGTGCCTGGCAGCCTCGCTTTTACAAGACAGGGTGTTGAAAACAAAAACCGAGCATAAATAACTCCGCTGATATGCTGGGAGGGAGACGAGGTGTGAGAGAAATAACAAAAAAAAAAAAAAAAAAAAAAAAAAAAAAAGACGGCAGCAAGACAATCAGGTGGCTTTGGAGAGGAAAAGCAGGAACTACTTTCTGAACATGGAAGCTTGTTGGGAAAAAGGTTTTTATACATTACTGGTTAAAACTGTAGACAGAGAACTAAACCTATGAAGTTAAGATATTCCACAGCCACCGCCATCCTCTGAGGTCTGAAACAAAGAAAACATCTGCTTTAAGGTCTGAACTTGAGGACTACGACACAACGCACTGCTTCTCTCTTCCAAATGGCTCCTGATACTGCATTCAGTATGTGTGGTTCACCGTTTCGTCATCTATTTTCAGAGCAGCTTAAGCCTCTCTGTCAGCAGGTTTGCGCTTCTTGCACAAACACTGATGGTTAGATGTGAATGATGAAAGTTACTTTCAGCGAAGAATTAGCTGCCGAAATTTCCTCCAATATCATCCATCACGCATCGGCAACAATTACCGGTTTAACCGTGTCACATCACAGCATGTTTAATCCAATAAATCTTATTTTCTTAATCCTCTTTTTTTTGTTTTTGCGGCTGCTAAGTAGTCACAAGACAGCAGAGAGAGAGTATGTAGATTTTAAGATGAGTTGGGGCTGATTTAGTTAGAAAATGGCCTTTAATTCAGACTGTTTAATGTCGTAAAAACAAATAAAAAGAGTCAGCAGGTGGGATATAGAAGGAAGATGTAGAAAAGACGTGCAGATGGAGATGATTTATTTATTAAGATTCGAATAATAATTAAAATTTGGACCTTGTTTAAGCTCCGAAACAGTTTCAGCATCATCACAGCCTCACACGGAGCCACCCACCAAACGGCCCAGAGCTTTCCAGTTCAACCTGAGTGGCTTAAACTGGGGCTCCAGAGTCCATCTCCGGGTCTCAGGAATGTCATTATCTGACTATGACACCCCCCCAATCCGAAACCCCAAACACTGGCAAAGGGATCACTTACTTATGGAGAGAAAACCCTGCGTCTGCTAGCTCACATGAAAAAATGAAGGATGCTCAGGTATTAGTCTCAACAGCGTTGGGGAAAAAGAGAAGAATGTACTGGAGGAAAAACTGTGCTTCTGTAACGAATGGCTGAGTGCGGCCGTAGATTTGGGTTTAGGCTGATAAGAAATGTTTCCACAGAGATGCTGAGAACACACAGGGGAGAAAGGTACCACACTGCGTCACATTAAAGCAGTGTTTTTCAACCTTTTTTGAGCTAAGGCACACTTTTTTCACTGAAAAATCTCAAGGCACACCACAAAGCAAAATGTTTCATTTATTTTATTTTTTTTTTATTATTAAAAAAAGTCCATATAATTAAGATAAAGTCCATCACGTCAAAGCCTCTTGAATAGCAAGCAGATAAACACAATAGGGAATTTTATTATCTTTCACTGGGACCTGTTTGGATGAACACAGAGCTGCTTTTTAGACCAATCAGGTGAAATTGGTTAATTTCTCACGGCACACTGGTGTGCCACGGCACAGTGGTTGAAAAACACCACTGCTGGGTTTTTAGCTCCCAATTTACTCTCAACTTTTCCTAAATTAAGCTGAAAGAAAAACCTTAATCAGGGTAAAAATTGACTTCATGTGCAGATCCGACGCGATCCTCCCCTCTTGCGGGTTCTCCAGTCAAACCCAAGCTAGGTGAGAGGTTCAAAGGAGAGTGGCTTTTCAAAGCAGCGAAGGCGAGTCCTAATCTTCCTCCTCCATCAAAGCACATGCAACATGCTCTTGTAGGAAATGACAAAGTCTCCCAGTTCACAGCTATTAGCCGCACTAAACACAGGCCGAGACAGTTCCTCAAAGGGAAAACGGCAACGGCCAGGGGCGAAAGACATAATCAGAGGACACGTGTGGCGGCGCACACACACACACGCATTATTTAAAGTCTTTATTACCTGGCTGATCTCACCTGTACGGGTTAATTATTAGCAGAAAGCCATTTCTCTGACACGCAGGGTCAGTGAGAAGATGTGCTGGTTGAGAAACGAACACCTTGCTTTCAGGTGAAGCCCTCAGGTCACTGACCAGGTCAAACAACCTCACAGATGCACTGAAGAAAGAGGAGAAACCGCGAAACAATATCCCTTTACGTGGGTTTACGTGGAGGCAAAACAGGGTCATGCAAGAGGTGTGCAGGGGGCAACGTTTCTGCATTCATTCTAATTCCTGTCATATTTCTGACAGGTTGAACAAGATTCTTTATTATTAAACTGCCTCGTTTTTTAATCTAACCAAAATAAAATTAATCTAATAAAACTGAAAATTACTTGAATTTCAAATTCAGGTTATTTAACACTTTTATACGTCTATTGTTTTATATGTAGGTGTATTTGTGGACATTTTGCTCTGTGAAAGGAGACTCCGTGTCTCAGTGAGTTACATCTGGATGAAGAAAAGTTCAATAGGCGATAGAAAAAAACAGAAATTCCCAAAGAGAAATTCTATTGTGCTGCATAAATAAACAAACTGAGACAAAGCGCTCATTTAAATAAATGAAATAACATTCCTGACAACGGTGACTGTATGAGAGTACTGTTGTGGAAAGGAATCCTGCAGTAGCCTCTGACTGAACCTGAAGTTTAACCCGTTTTTATGAGTTGTTTGGGGTTTTTCATCTCATTTAGCAACTTGTGCAACATTTCCCTTCACAGCACCGAGCTACACACATTAGCTTGATCCCAAGTTACCTCGTACCTTCAAAACGTTTAATATGACTAGACGCACTGAGAGATACAAAAGCAATCCAGGATCGCATGTTTCCACTGTCACTGATGAAAGAAATCGTGATTCCAGATTCAGATCAACATGCAAACTTTAATCACTTCCAACACAGGATACACATCATTTTCTGCATTTATTTATGCAAATAAACCTGAACAATACTGCTGATAAACATATATGTGATAGAGCTAGAAGCAAATAGTTACAAAATGTGTGATAAATGTCGATAAAGCTGATTTTTAGGATGAAGGTTACGTCTCTAAACCAGGGGGTTCACATGCAGTCACAATCAGCAAAATAACACCTCGTTATTACTAAACTCCACAGATCTTTCCTCTTATTTTCATGTACAGAAGTAAAGGATCATTCTTTATTTACTAAACGTTAGGAACAACCTGAAACTTATTGGGAAATATGATCACGTTTTCAACAAAACGTTGCCTCAGTTTATCATTTACGGGCACATTACAACTCATAAGGACATGAAAAACATCGATCCAAGCAGGAAATTGTAATATATCATCAATGGATGTACAAAAAGGCCCCAAAAAGTTGTTCACAGGCATCTGAAACGTAAACATTATTTTGTCACATTATGATCTGAATGACTTTCCACAGCAGGAAGTTGTTTTAAATGGACATAAATGCATTTACCTCCGTAGTATCCGGCCCAGCTGAAACCTACGCTGCTAAGTCAGATTTATAAATGGGGGGGGGCGCATGGGGGTGTACCGGTTGGCACTAGGGCTGTGACGATATGCTTTTGTCCCAATTCGATTTGATTCAGATTTTTTTGGGTGCCGATTTGATTTAAATTGCGATTCTCAAAATTCTTCAATATGGATGATTTTTGTAATTAAAAACAAAAGTTTTCTATAAAACTTCTTTTTGCTAGTAATTTTTCTTGATTTCAGTTAGGAAAAAACAACACAGCAGCCAGATCATCATTCTGCTGCTATAATGCCCAAGAAGACAAGTAAAAAGATCAATAAAACCAATGAAAATGACAAAAATTTTATAGTGGATTAATTTTATTTATTTGAAAAACAAATCGATTTTTTTAACAAAAAAATATATTTTAAAATTGTGAAGAAAAAAAATCCTGATTTCTGATTTTTCGATTCGATTTTCCCCACCCCTAGTTGGCACGGCAGCCTTACAGCATGAAGGTTGCTGGTTCAAGCCTCAGCTGGGAGAGGTTTGAACAGTGGACTCTGGAGCCTATCCCAGCAAGAAGAAGCAGGGACACCCTGGACAGGCCGCCAGTCCATCACAGTGCAGACATGCATGGTGGGTTAACTGATCACTGCTTTGGATAAAAGTGCCAAATAACTGGAGAATAGACTATAACAAGGTATCCACCTGCCTTGAAAATGTGCTCAATGTCAGACTGAACCCTCTAGTGGGACGATTTTGGCCCCCGGACCATATGTTTGCCACTCCTGTGCAAACTGTTCCAACCAAATCTATTGCCTATAACAAACTCTTCTCATTCGTTCCCCAAGTCAACCACATTAAAGTCAACATAAAGTTGCTTTTGAATTTCTTTTCCAGACCTGGTTTCCACCAAAGAAATTCCAAACAATCCATTATGAGTTATGATTTGCATGGGATGCGCTGATGAGACGCGCAGCAGCACCAACAAGCCGCTTCTTAGGAACAGAGGCGGAGAACAATGCATCGTTTGAGCTGTGGTTCGCTCAGTCCCTGAAGTGTCTCACTCAGAGACGCTCCGTCCTTTCAAGACAGCAGCTCAGACTCTGCCGTGTCCACCTGCAGACACAAACTTTTCCCTCTGATGTGCATTTGTCAGCCCCTTGTAATCTCCAGCACACCTCTGCTCAAAGCTGCTGCTCTCGTTCTCCTGACAGGCAGGTTCACAAGTTTACACCCAGCTCAGTCTCCCCGCTCACGTCTGCAAACTTGTGACTGTAGGGGCTTCTTGTCCCAACTCTTTGCAGAAGTCTTCAGAGAGTGTGGAGGGAAGGGGAGGGGAAGGAGGCAGAGAGACAGAACAGGTTGGAACATTTTTCTGGGGTCCTGTCATTTTTTATCTGATCAGCCAGGAGCTGTTGGACTACAAATCAAAAGTGTGCCAAAGAGAAAGGAGACAACAAAACAGAGACGCATTCCATCTTCCACCAGGAAAAGTCCCATCCTCGGGCAAAGCCGCAACTTAACGTGTCCCACTTACTCTCTTCTGAGTCTTTATCTCTATACGGATTCCGCTTTGGGATTTCTATACGAGACTCTGACGGAAGCTGTCTCAACGCACGGCGCTGCTCCGCAACACGACGTCCTCTGGGCAAACCTGACAAGTTGAGCTGCGCCGTCAACATATAGGGGTAAACTGGAGGTGGATTAGAGTTCAACGCAAACATCGCTCTGCAGTCTGTTTTCTGCAGAAGCCTTTCGGGATCCCAGCAAAGAGCTCACTTGGAATTCAGAGCTTCAGGCACAAACAGCATAAGCCAACATTATTAATATCTCTTTAAAGAACCGAGTTAACTTATTCAGAAATGGCTCGTAGCAACTGGCACCGATCATCAATAATTGCTGTGGGCAAATACATCGAAATACCAGGGCTTTTTATCCAATCTGACGCCAGTGTCAAATCTGTTTGTACAGGCTGAGTCCTTTCAAAGCACATTTAGCTGTAGCTTTAAATGCCCGCTAAGCAGAAAACACACATCTCATACAAAAGTAATCCCTTGCAGCCATGTCTTAAGACTGAGCGTGGAGTTCCATTTATCTGCAGGGACTTTGTCCTTTGTTGGTGCTTAACTAGTTTCTTCTCATTTTTCAGAGTTTGCCATGTTTTTGGGTGAGAAACCTTTGTGTTGAAAGTGTGTGCACATCAGCTGGAAGCACGGTGGTGTGAAGCATTAAATATACTCCAGTTTATCAGCTCCAACAGAGCTGTGCAGAGCTGTTTATGTGTCCGGTTGTGCTTCCGACTGAGAAATGGCTTCAGTCGTGACGTCACACCCTTAAACAGTTCTGTTTTTGCTCCTGAATGTTACTGCAGGGAGTAAATTCATACTCTGTGATGATGTAGCACCGTATCATCACCTGCCTTCATCACATCTTTCTTGGGTGTTAGCTTCCTTACAGGGCTGATGAATTCAGCTATTAGAAAGTGTGTGTGTGTGTTCATTTAGAGGAATAAGGCTAAGATGTGGCACAGCAGAAGTCAGAGGGGCTGCACATTCAGCTCAGAGTCAGATTCACGCAGGGGGTAGCATTCCTGTACTTGTTACAGACCGTATATCAGACCTACCAGTAGTTAATGTTGCAAGTATTAATGCAATTCCTCGTATATTCTGCACATCTTCTAACAATGCCCCCCCCTCCAAGTCACCCGGCATACATACATCATCAGCTTAATATGATTGAACATGAAGATATGTCCAAGATAAATGTGACCTGGATCATAGTAAACAGCATCAACGTGCCACAGATTATTCTATCATGCTGATAATAAAGAAAAAGATTAAATGTGAAGCATCTGCCTTCTAAAAATCACAACCAAGATCCATGCAGGACATTTCTCCAGTTCTGCATGAAAGCTGGGGGTTTTTTTCTTGTTCAGCAAAACACCAACAGAGAGCATCTGCAATGCACAAAAACACCTCACAAGTCACCATGATGGAGTTTCTAACATCCAGATCTGATGTAAATGCTTTATTTTGCTTCAGTCGTGTGTTTCCTGCTTGGTGTTTGAACAGTTATTTGCAGCTTTGCTGAGCTGAACGGTGAAAACTCACCCAGTGGTATTATTTTTAGACAGAATTCAAGATTTAAAGTACATTCAGGGTTATTCATACAAAAGAAAAAAGTATGAAAGATTAAGACAATGAATTATTGTGTTGAAGGATACAAGTATAGAAGCTGAACAGCTGCTATAAAGACAGAATAAATACATATTTAATCGTAAATATGGACTGACATAAGAGAGAAGTCGCTGCACTACAGCACCTTTTTCTTCATAAGTTTACATCTATGAGTTTACATTGTTGTAATATCAATTTGTTTTGTTGAAATAAATCAATATTATTATAATAAATTATATTTTAGGTCCTTTTGGAAGCAAAATGTTTGGGACAAAAAAAAGTCAAATACCAGCACAGCCTTTGTAAATGTTGGAGTTGTTGGTTTCTCACAGCGAGTTATCACTGTGAGGAGTCGTCACTGCATGAGAAGTGTGTAAGTGTTCCGTTTTTACTGACAGAACTGTAATTAGAAGAGTAACTATTCAGCGGATGTTTGGTTTATTGATAGAAGGCTTTTGTGCAGAGCTGCAGCTGAGGAGAACTGGGAACCAGCAGGATTTATGAATGAGAAAGTTTGGCATAGCTGGACTGACTCTCCACCCCCCCATTGATCTGCTCACATCTCCACTGCATGACGGCACAAGCACAGCGCTTAAATTTAACTTCGTCCAGAGCTGGAAAGGGACTGAAATATTTGTCAGAAATGTGCTTTTATGATTTCCCATGAAGCAGTTTGTATTCATTAAAACTTAAGTTCTGTTTGCTCTGTTTCTGCCGTTCACTTAAAGTAAGTTCTTCCTGCAGGTCAGATCAATAAACTCTGATTCTGAAACATCATTCCAAATATTTGATGCCTATTTTAAACATTCATGTTCAGCTGGATGGTATCTACACATTTTACAGAGTATTTATCTGCTCCACTTGGACCTGAAATGCAGAAAACGACTCAAGATTCAAGAGCTTTCTGTATTTAGTACTTTGCTGATAACAGATGCAGTCGTCCAGAGGTTTATTCATCTCCTTTCATTAAAGGTGGAGTATGTAAGATTTTCAATATTTTCAAAATAAATTAACTAATAAAATAACTACAATCATAATTAGATTTTTTTTTTAAACATGTAGGTTCCAGTCTGTCCATATTTGATGCGTTATTAAATTACAAGTTTAATTAATGACAAAGACCCTTCTTAAATGTTTGCCTACCAGTAAAAAAAGGGCTTTTTGTCATTTGTCATTAATTAAACTTGTAATTTAATAACGCATCAAATATGGACAGACTGGAACCTACATGTTTAAAAAAAAAACTAATTAAGATTGTAGTTATTTTATTAGTTAATCATTTTGAAAAAATTGAAAATCTCACATACCCCACCTTTAAAGAAAAGGCTGAATTTACAACAACTCGAATATCTGGAGACTGAAAGAAGGAACAATAAATAAAAATTTGCTAAATTATAATTTAGTCATAAAAGACACTGTTGTTGTTTTTTTTTCATTTAACTGAGTTGAAGAAAACAAAACAAAAACAAACAAATTGGTCCTGGAGCAATTAGAGCACTTGAAAAAAATCTTTCTTTTGAACCAAAACTAGAAAATAATGTCATGTTTGTCATTAAATTTTTATTTAATATTACTTATGTTGATTTCAGCTTATTTCCCAGGCAGCTGTTTTTTTCCTTCTTTCAAGGGAGGATATGAATACATGAGGACCACTGTACATGGAACAAGGAGTTGATGAGACCCGAAATCCTTCTTAATATTTTGTGTTTCCCTGCTTCAACACACCTGATTCACTGATCAGAGCGTGATAAGCTGTTGGATCTATTCAGTTGGAATCAGGTGTGTTAGAGCAGGGAAACATCTAAAACCAGCAGGATTCCAGCTCTCTAGGACTAAACCTGGTTTAGATGTTACACATCAAGCTGCACAGCGTGTTTACTGCCTCCTGGATATTTAACTCATTAACTCAGCTGCCCGCCTGTTAACGGGGAAAAGACGGTGTGAGCACATTACCCCCGTGCTGCAATCTCTTCACTGGCTGCCTGTCTCATTTAGAATAGTTTTTAAAGTTTTACTTTTGGCTTTTAAATGTTTAAATGGTCTGGCACCTCTGCAGTTTTCTGAGCTACTGCAGCATCATTGTCCCGTTCGAGCTCTTAGATCAGAAGACCAGATGCTTCTAGTAGTCCCGAGGACTTGACTCGTGACTCATGGAGACAGAGCCCCCAAACTCTGGAGCAGTCTCCCTCTTTTGGTGAGGTCTGCTGGGACTTAAAGTTGTTTTAAATTTCTTTTGAAAACTCATCTTCTTATGTTGGTTTTTAACTTAAGAGCAGGACCACTATAGGTCTTTTCTGTCTTATTTTGTCTTTTTAAATATAATGTTGTCTTTATTTTAGTGCTTTTAATGTTGATTTTATTCTACCTGTACAGCACTTTGGTTACTTTGAGGTATGTGAAAGTGCTCTACAAATAAAGTTTGATTGATTGATTGGATATATCGCAACAAGAATTTCCCACCTGACCAGTGGTCTGCTGTTCTCGTGATGCAGGATCCTGTCGTATGGATCTCCACAGCCAACTGGATCTCTCTTTATTCCCCCCATCCGCCACCGCCTGCAACAGGGTGGAATGTGACTGTTATAATAATTATTATAAGACATCATTCCTGTAGTTTAAGCAGACTTCTAGGTGACAATTTGCACCCCTGGTAGCTATCTGAGGACTTTATGTTGAGGTGAACATGGAGGCTCTGAGTTCGCCCTCATCACATTGTTTGCTACAAATACACTAAGAAAACCTAAAACTTTTTAAACAGGAGCAGATTTAAGGCTCCATTATACGGAGTAGGAGCAAAGTGGTTGCAATGATTGGCTTGAGTCATTGTTCAGCTCTTCCTCTCATGAAACATGCTGCCTTCTGCTTTCTGGGAAATTTAGCAACAGGTCAAATGCAAGGAAGCACAATCATTATTAAAATATATCTGCTCACATTTTCCCCGTTGAACAGAAATTAGCAGTCCAGAGTGTGATCCAATCTGTGTCAGCAGTTCTCAGGATCCTACAACAGGGACCCAAGAACAGTTTCTAACAAACCAATGTAAACAACAGCAGCAGCTGCCATTACTTTTATTTCATTCAATTCAATTTAATTCAGCTTTATTTGTACAGAGCCACTTCACAACGAAGTAATCCAAGGGCACTTTACAGACTCATCTCATACATCTACATAAAAAAAACATATACATTATAGAGAATTGATGGAAATTGTAACATAAATAAAAACCCTAATAGTTTAGGCTTCAGGTTATTTTTTGCCTGAGCTTCAAGTCCGTCGTGGTAATTAGGAGGCAATAAAACACTTCAAGAAATTGCACCTGACCTGCTTAAGCAATAAAGTTACGTGACTTTCCATCAGTTCCAAGTCTAAAACTTTAAACAATAAACTTGTGACTTTCCTGCTTCTCTACAGGTATTATGTAAATCTCAAATATTCCCACGGATCAGTTTCTAAAAAAAAAAAAGCTCTTTCAATTTTCCTCCTTTCAATGTCCACTACAGAACATAGCCTATAGGTGTGTATTTCCTTTCTGTCTATTAGGAATTTAACCCTGGCACTCAGGCACAAAACACAAAAACAAGACATATTCAATTAAAAAAATTAATTAAATTCTAATGAACTGATTATAATATTAATGTCAACATTTTTACTGAGGTGTTATAAGGTTAAACTTTAACCAAACACAATGTTAAAACACAAATTAAAATGCCACTCACACAGTCATAATTATCAGATATTTATCAATTTCAAACAAAAGTCAAGAAATATCAACAAGTATAAAAAGTCAAAGTTCTGATATTTAAAAAACAAACAAACATGGCTACATCTACATAAACTTTATAATTACCTTGAGCGAAATATCTTTATTCAACTACCGTGCCATTGTTTTGCTCGTGCACAAACAAGACGGTTGCTGGCATCTGCTGCGTCTTCGTGCCTGCGCGCCAAACACAACGTAACGTAATGACGTCTGACGTTTGAGCTCGTTATGTTGCTAAATGGCGACGCTACAAACATAAAATTGGGGTAGCTCATTTGAAAACACTTACCTCGGCATTAAATGCTTTCTATATCCCGAAAGGCATTACTTTACGTATACAAAATAAAATAAAAATGATCAACATTCGCGCATTAGATGACGTCAATAAAGTTCGCTTAAAAAGAAAAAAAAAAAATGCGTATCACGTACAGAAGCAAAAATGGCTACCGGAAGTGACATTTAGTTGTTTTGCTTTAATGTGGAAATCAATAAATACTTGTTTGTGCTGTTTTATACAAAAATTTCAAACAATTTCCACTAATCTTCTTCTTATTTTATATAAAAATGGTCATATTTTACACAAACAAAAAAAAAAGTTAAAATACTGGTGATAGATATTCCTTTATTTCAGACAAATTATAGCAATATGAGCAAGTATGAGATGATCGGCATTAGCTTATTTTTTTCAACATAAAACCTTTTTTTTGGGAAGATTTTAGCAATTTATTTTTCTTTTGTTATTCAATTTATTGTATTATTATAATGTGCTGGATCAGACTATGTATACATGGTACGCAATGCTGTGATTAATTGGTCTAAATCAGTTCTAAAACTAATGTTATGCTATTTTAATGCCCCACTTAAGAGCAAAAATGGTTTCTGGGGGTCTTTATATCTTACTATAGGGGTTTTGGGCAGCAAAAATCCATATAACAGTCTAAATCCTCAAACCAACATGATCATAAATTTATTAATAGTTCAGAGGAAAGGCATCAAATTCATACATACATACAGAAAGTTTTGAATATTATATTTTATTATATTTTCTTGTTATTCAGTTCTACTTCCATTCTGTTTGATTGCTTTTCATAAATTATACATTTGAAAAACTTAATTTACAATAAAATATTTAAAAGTTACATGAAAACACAGGCTTGAACAAGCTGCATTAGTATCTAATTTAATAACACACCTAGGAGGTACTTGTTCACTTTAAGTATATGCCATTAATGAAACAAACAGGTTGGAGACCGCTTGTCTTTAGGTACTAATGGGCTCTGATCATGAACTTCTGCAAGCTATTTGTCCAAAGGCAGTGGGGTCAAATGTCATCCTTAGCTCAAGAGGTTCATTGTGTCACTTGGTACTTTCATGCCCCTGGATATACAAGAGGCTGTCACAAAAAGAAAGCTTATCAGCACACAGATGGGATAAATACTAACCTGTCTGATACAGACCTCACAACAACAGAAGGCAACATGTTCTTGACAAAACATGGGTTCTTGTGTTGTCCTTTGACTGGATTTTTGCTCACTCAAACACAAACCAGCAAGATGCAGAACGTCTGACGTTTGAGCAGAAAATTAACCCCTGAAACTTCATTTTTCAAACTAAACAGAAGATGGTTGCAGTATTTTTACTGCATGGGAGTGTCCCGATTCAAGTGTTGTGTTGACAGCGGCTTGATTGCGTGATATTCCACTCTTCAGCAAGGTGTGGGGTGGAATCCCTTTGTTTCCTATGCTTCATTTCTGTGGTTTCCAGTGGCCCATCATACTTTCACATCAACCTAGTTTAGATACAGAGAAAACCCCCAACTAAGCTGTAAACCCCCAAGGCCAGTAGAGGCCCCATACAAACATGTCTGGGCATGCACCTGCCAAGCCTTGCCATTCGCTTGTTCTGAAGCTTGTCTCGTCCCCTGCAGCATATTCCCCCGGCATTCTGCCTCTCTGGAGGTCTCTGCGCCTGTTACTCAGTTGAGACACGTTGCTCGTGATCAGTGTGGCACACATGTGGTCTACATGCATGAGTCTGAGTGTCTGTTTGCACAATGCATCTCATAACCCTCAGGGTTGAGACTCTCATTAGCATCAAGCCAAAAAAGATATCCCTTTTATCTGATCTTTTCAGATAGATCAAGCGAAGCACATCCTTTGCAAAGACAAATAGGCTGGCAGATCTTCAGCCTGTAGTTTAAACTATCTACCGTTATGTTCCATGCAGATAACAGTGATTTCATCAAAAATCTTAACTACATTGCCGTTGTAAGCGAGTAGATCAAAGAAAGTTGCCCAAAATGTGGGAACAGCGGTTGAATTTACTGACATATCAATATATCAACTGATATCATGCGAAGGAAAGATTGTTTGATGTTGTTGGCACTCGTGTGACACCTTGTTGGAACCGTGCAAAGTATCAACCACTCTGCTCCATCTCATGACTGAGAAATTAATGGGCAGTAACCAAGCTAGCAGACAGTGTAATTAAGGTCCTTAGTCACTCAACCACCAGACATAGTGAAGTCAGCAATACTTGAACTCAGTGATGTTGTGGGATCGAGACTGGCAAATGAGCTAATGTGGCTGCCTTCAGTTGGGTAAACTCAAACAAGAACTTGAATAAAGATTAATGAGCACATTGAAATAAAAAAAAAAACTGGGAACACAAAAGAAAAAAAACAGCATTTTAACTTCCTATTTTTCAGTTTGACAAGACTTGTTTAAACTTACGCATCGCTGCATTATGACATTTACTGCATTTGAGGAACCGTTTGACATCCCATCCTGAAACAGAAGAATTGTTTGTTGTGCATCGGTGTCAGTCAGAAACTTAATGCCAGCAACACAAGTGGCTAATAGCTAATAATGAGATCATCGTAGTCCATTAAACCACTGTAAAAGCAAAACAACTCAGCCTCATGTTTCACTGTGTGAGCTCCACTGGCAAACCTCGGAGCCTGCTGTAACAATGCTCTCCTTAAATCAAACACAGTGAAGGTAGGGAGATTGCTTTTGCAAGGTGGGGGCAGGGTTTTGATGTTTGATATGTGTAGAAAGCAAAAGTACAGATATGCTGTGAACATATCTAAGGGTTTTTTTTTTCACTGGGACTTCAGTGGCTTGACTTTTGTATTGGGATGGGGCAATATGTCGTACTCATCTGTCAGCGTCAGCGCCTGCTATGATTGGGTTGCACCCTGCGGTGGTCCTGAGGTCACCCGGAGTGGTGCTCTGATCTGATCAGCGTCTGTAGCTCCACAGTAATCCTCTCATGGCCTCCAGCACCATGTAGTCCACCAAGACACCCAGCGCTGAGGCATCTGCTCAGCGTCGCCCAGACGTCTTTGCATTTCATACCCGGTGAACATTCATAACATATACATGTGTTAAGCCTGCAGAAACAAGCTAATTTCGACAGGTGATATAAGTTATAAACTCTGAAATGAATAAACAAGAAATTTGAGTCTGACATTGTACATGAAAAGTGAGAGCTTCTGGAAGAAGCTGCATGGTTCTGTTTGAGCTTGTCACCACAGAAAGCATGTTAAAACAAGAGCATGGCAAACACGTTTTCTGTCTCTTTATTTCAGAATAAATACAAAGCAATTAAAATTAATTACCTGAATGAAACTATAATGGTTTTTGGCACCACAAGCCAATCTTGGCTGCTTTGTGTTGTGATTAATCCCTGCTTGGGCAACATCTGAACGAGCCTTTTGGAGAGGCACATAGCTTCAAACACCACATTTTTGTGCATCACCAGCAAAATAAGCCGCCGACATGTATATTGTTAAAACATTATCTCCAGAGGAAAACCACAAATTAATAATGGAACTACAGAATGTGTTGTCATAGCATTGAATTTGCATGTGGTTCTTGAATGTTATCTGTAAGATCAGCAGATCTGTGCATACTAAGTCAGGAAAATTTTGACATATGAGTGCAATAGCTTGTATCCCTGCCCTGAAGTGGGATCATTACCATCCCTGCTGAGAAAAGTGGAAAAAAAAAACATAAGCAGTTGGTATAAACTTCATGAAGCACATAAGTTTATAAAAGTCAAAGGTGAATTACTGTTCTTGCACTGGGGCCATGTTTACAGGCACTTTGCATTTTACAGCCTGTTGGAAGTCAACATTACCACAACCATGAACTTCACCAGGGACACAGAGCTGAACGCTGTTTTGAACTTTCATTTCCAGCATCCAGTAAATTGGTCAAAGTAGAAGAGCTAGCAACCAACTGACATTATTTTGATTAATTTACCAGTGAATTACACTCCATCATGTTCAGGAGGCCTGTAGCCAGATCCAGCTGGTTTAGGGTAGGGGGTGAGATGCACCAATGGACAAATGCACAGTTCAGAGACACAGATAGCCATTCACACACACACACTCAAAGATACTTGAATATTTAAAAATGATACTCTACTAGGCCATTTTTAGGAAAACCCTTAGTCAATTCTAAATGACCGATTAAAGCAAGAGGACAATAAATTAGATCATTATTATAAAGTCCAGACATTTCACTGCACTATTTAAGGAATTTACTATTTTTCTGGTCTACATATACTTCAGCCAATCCCCGAAGTGATAAGGAGAATAAATATAAACCTTTAAAAAGCAAAGTTGTGGGACTATAAAGGTTGTAAAGGAAGGTAGATTGTATGGTCCAAATAGACTGGTTGCATTTCATGATATAAGTAAGCCCCTGAATATACAACATGGGCATAAATGACAGGCAAAACTTGAGGGTTTTTGCTTACTTAAACCAAGAAAATAATAGCAGGCAACAATATTGGTAGTAAAATGTAAAGAAATTCCCAAATCAATCAGTTGGATTTGCCATGTTTTGTTGTTTTATTTCCTTTCAGAGGAATAAGGTACCCTATTGGGTAGCATAGAATGGTGCTCATTCATGGTGCAGCTGGTGGCATTTGGATAAAGAGACATTCACTTCTTCATCTATCCCTATAAAGTCACGTGTGTCATATTTGATACACATAAAGTTACTGAGATGTTATGCATTACTTTATGGTAAAAACTTTACTCAAAATCCTGTTAAACATAAACATACTTGATTTCTGCCCCTTAATAGATACCAGGAACACCATACACCACAATAATATTACACCATAATAATTTTGACATATCACATGGTAGTAAATGGTAAATATCCCCCTCCCCCCCAAAATTGGTTACATTTTATGTTACATTTTGAGAAAGGGCCAAGTAAAGACCTCATATTAAAAAAAAATTAGATTTATTTTTCAACCATTTTTTCATGGGTTGGGCTAAAAAGGGGCTAAAAATTAAAAAGGGTTACCTTTCCCTTCCAGCTTAAAGGAATAAATAGGTATGGACTGAAGACAATGCATGATTGTGTACTCTCTCTCTCACTCCCTCTTTGTTTTTATACATATCTTAACAGGTTTCTGTATATGGTGACCGTTAGAATGAGGATTGTTGGATATAATGATGCTACCTGATTTGATTTTTTTTTTTTTTTTAACTAAACACAAGATGTAGTGAAATAAACAGTTTGAACATAAATCATGAACAGTTAAGTTTCTTTATTCTGATTAATTCTATTTTGTCTATCTTTTAGATTGGAAATTTGGAATTTAATATTTGTATTAACTCTACTTTTACCAGTTTTATCAAATGTTAAGAACATGCAAACTTCAGTCTGTTATTAGCGCAACGTTGCTGAACAGCTGTCTGAAACCTCCTGTCATTAATGACTCATTAGAGATGGAAATTAATTGAATTACTGATATATTGTATGTTTATTGATGGCTAAATCCTCTTGCTTCTGTTTTCTTCTGTGTGTTATATGGATTTTTCTTTTTTAAATATACTTATAGCTACTCATTAAATCAAAAGGCAGAACATCGCTGGAGAGGGGGAAAAAAAGCTGAGTTAAGACTTAAAATCATTCAAACATTTCTGCTACCGGCTTGGCATGTTTTCCACGACTTCTTGATCATTACACCACCACCTGTAGGTGCAGGTTTTCAGGTTTTTGCGGTCTGTGCTTGAAGCCATTGTTCAGACTTGCTATTTTTATTCTTTATGTCCTGGTTGTTCCGACCACAAGTGGACGCAGCTACATACAGGTCTAAACGCATTTATGAGGCCTTCAGCTCCTGACAACAAGATCGTTTAGGACACTTGCAGCAACAATTCTATGATGATATATGTAAAAATATGTCCTGGACTACAATGAAGGACCACCAGTAAACATCTTGAATTGGTTTTCCAATTAATTTGTCTGAACCATTTGAAGAGACCAGTTGGAAGATTTTGTTTGATCAAGACCAACTTCATCTGGCTTGACTTTCTCTTTTTCTCCTGCTTTTAAATACGAGACACACAAAGTTTTTTGTTCGTCTTTCTTCTAGCACAGGGACTAAATCTACAGACTTATACTCAAACATAGAGGAAGAAAGTGAAATCTACTTAGAAGTGATCACGTTTAAAGTGGAACTATTATGCGCATTTCAGGCTAATTTATTTTTATTTCTGAGCCCAGAAGGGCTGGGATTGATCAAGTTATTGTCACAAATTGCTTTATTTACTTCAGACCGACCCTCTCCGTAGGCTGTCAGATCAGCCTGTGGGCAAAACGAATGGATTGAGACTCTTCCGCATTAAGCCCCGCCTCCCGCCACTGCACTACATCGGGAGCGCGCACCGCAACTGCTTTCACCGTCATTGTAACATCTCATAAACAGAAGGATTAGGCTAATATGAACTCAATAAAAAAAACATACAAACTACAATGTCAACACATAGCATACAGCCCTACATGTTGGAACCTGAATCAGACCCTGAAAACAAGTGGAAAACAGCAACCCACAGCAACGAATGCAGCAGGATGTCTCTCTTTGGTAAACTCACCAGCCATCGTTGGAAATAACTTTATCCCACGTTTTCCACCCGCCTGATGTATTTGTACATGCCCTTGTTAACCAGTAGAAGGTAACCAATCACCGAACCTTATCCCCCGGGACATCACAAGGATTTCCAAGTAGAAAAAACTCTATAAAACAATGCGTTTTTCGTCGCCATGGAAACCGAACGGAGAGAGTGCTGGAACTCAAACTCAAACATGCAGCAAAACTGCAGCAACTTTTATGCTTAAATCCCAAAAAAACTAAGCTTTAGGTTCAGAACAACGCAATAAGCAGATAACTTTTTTCCCCATAATTCCAGGAATGATTTAGGCAGCAGATCTCACCTAATGATCCTTCGTTTGTCTCTGCGAAACAGGTCCCTGGCCCTGGGGCAGCAGTACTCATCGCTGGGCTCCCAACCCATCCTGTGCGGCTCCATTCCCGGTCTGGTGCCCAAGCAGCTGCGCTTCTGTCGCAACTACATTGAGATTATGCCCAGTGTCGCCGAAGGTGTCAAACTGGGAATCCAGGAATGCCAGCATCAGTTCAGGGGCCGCCGATGGAACTGCACCACCATCAAGGACAACTTGGCCATCTTTGGCCCTGTGCTAGATAAAGGTAGATGTTTTATTATTGTTAACTCTGGAATAAATCCAACTTTCTGTGTTTTTAGCATGAACTTCATGACTGACACCTGTACAAAAGAAGACTGTAACTGACCAGCAGCACACATCTGTAAAGAGCCCATTGTACAGCTGAGCATATTATAAGCTGCTACAAAACAGCATTTGATGGTTTTCTTCCCTGAGGCCTCAAACTGCCTGCTCTCTGAGCTTTTTTGCTGGCAAATGACTAACTAGGCTAATTACAATAATAGACACCTTCCTTGGCAATAGTGAGAACGGAGTGCAGGTACAAGCACTGACACATTATCCAACTTCCACCCATCTTAACCTTCAATATTCCATTCATCTTCAGAGTCAACGCGTTTATCCCAGTTTTCCTGACCCTGTTTACACTCTGGGACATGATAGCAGCTCATGGCTGTAAATCTATCAACAAAACCTGACAGGCACAGTTGATGTACTGGAAACATCCATCAGGCGCTGCAGCATCAGGACATGTGAGGTATCCCCATGCTAAGCCATGTCAAAACGTGACGGTGGGAAATAACAGACACAGGTGTCCCGCTTAAAGCCTCGCAGCCTCTAATTACAAAGGTAGAAGCTTCTGTGTTGTGACTGAAGCTGCTGATTGGAAATGAATTAGCCTGTGTGTCAGAGGGGAAGGAATCTGGGCAGAAATGGGCAGTGTGAGCAGTCCAAGCTCCTCAGTCAAATAAAAGGGAGAGGGGAGGCCAAATGAGATTACAGGCAATAGAAAAGGGCCGGGGGGCTCCGCTCAACCCCTACTGTGCATGAAGACCAGTCTGCGCCTCACACAGTCCAGCTCCCACGGACACCCCATTCACACGCCCTTTTGACTCTGTCATGAAAACAGGCTGAAAGGGGATCTATCCCAACATAGGCTGGGTCTGCTCTTTGGGATGAGGAAGCAAAGGAAGGAGGGAAGGAAGAAGGAAGAGTGTGTCACTTTAGGAGTGATGAATGGGGAAAAAAAAAAAAACAGAGCTACCAACCACCAGCCCGAGCCACCTTAAGCTGCATGTTGGCTGCGGTGGTGCCGTTGGTGGATGCCTGGAGGAAATTGAGGGGTGGTGGTGTATGGGATTTCAAACTCAGGGTGTTGGCGGAGAGGGGTGGCTGGAGGGAGGGGGGGGTTCGGGAATGCCAGCTCTGGGCAGAGCGGGACTGTGGGGGCGTGAGTCGCTGGGCCCTTTGTGTGGATAACACAGTGTGACACAAGGGAAACAAAGGCGGATTGATGGGCCCAGCAGGTAGCAGGAGCAGCGCTAGCCTTGGCTAACAACCAGACTTCCAGGGGCCCTGGGCTTACTGGGGCCTGCTTTGGAGGGCCCGACTGGTCTTGCCAGGGCAAGAAGGGGTTGCCCAACCAGAGGACTCTGTCACATCCAGTCATGTAATGGTTCATCTGGGATTTGAAAGGGCTTCCTTTTACACAAGATAAAAAGTGCTAATTCATTTTTAAGCAAAATTATACACCTAATAATTTCAAATCACAATTCTATATATTTCTTTGAGATGAGTGTGTGATCCAAAATGTCATCTTCGTTTGTATTGTACTTTAGTTTTCTTCTCTAACAGACTCTTTTCTTTAGGAGTTGTAGACTGTTTTATACTTCAGGGCCACCGTCCTCATTAGATAAACCGTTTGATCTTTTATGACAAAACATATTGACATTAGTTCGCTCTTTTCAAAATGTGCTTGTTTGTTTTGTAACCCTGCTTGCAGACACGTTGAGGGTGGGAAAACATGGCAAACTTCCAGCTGAACATTAGCAAACACTGTTTGTGGTTTGTAAAGTGGTCTGATTGGGTCTTGAAAGCTTCTCTGGCAGCAGAATCATCCAGGAATTTCTGGCTTTTGGCCGTTATGGTCGACAAAATTCTAGTTTAATTATCTGGTCGCGTTCATACAAATTTTTAAAGTCCAGCGTTGCAGCTGTGTGTATCAGAAATCAAGGCCACTCAAAGCTCTTGAGACGTTTGCTTTAGGACACATCCCCATACCTGCGAGATTGTGTTTTCATTTGTCGGCACAAGAACTAGTGGAGTGTAATGGGTGAGCCACAGTAAGTGTGCTGTGATTGTGAAACAATGGTGTCTGGTTACATAATAAGCTGTTGCCTTCAAAGAAGGCGTAACTCCATCCCTCATTGTAAGAAAGGACGGGGCCGACACACTGCTAGGTTTCACCAGAAGGCCTTGGGCTCTGAACAAGAATGGGGGAGGAGGAAGAGGGGGTGACAACATTCCTGAAACACTATCCAGATGCAAAGCAGCACACCTCAGGGATGACAGGAGGTCACTGAGATCCCACTGAGTGTTAGGCCCACCTGACACCGCCACAAAAGGCTGATGTCACTGCAGGGTTTCTTCCTCGTAGCTGGTGATGATCATGTGGCAAATATTGGAAATCACATATCGCTAAATTAATACGAAAGCAGAGGTATGCTTGTGTTTAATGGGCTTCTTGTCTTTTTTTTTCCCATTTGCAAATTCCTGAGCACAAATAAGCCTCCTCAAAGATGAAATGTGTTAAAAGGTTACTGCCCGGAGGTATCCCTTTCACTGCATCCGTCTGGATGCTGGCAGCAGTAAAGATCCGCTTTGTCCACATTTCACATAAGGCTGACACACTCCTCTCCCTGTCTGTCTTCATCTGTGTCTTTCAGCAACCAGAGAGTCAGCGTTCGTCCACGCCATCGCTTCTGCAGGCGTTGCATTCGCAGTGACACGTTCCTGTGCTGAGGGCACATCCACCATGTGCGGCTGTGACTCCCATCACAAGGGCCCCCCCGGGGAGGGCTGGAAGTGGGGTGGCTGTAGCGAGGATGCAGAGTTTGGGGTGCTGGTGTCCCGGGACTTTGCAGATGCTAGAGAAAACCGTCCGGATGCTCGCTCAGCAATGAATCGGCACAACAACGAGGCAGGACGAATGGTAAAATGATTTATCATGACTTGCAGAAATGTACTCGTTTCGCTGCATTTCAAACCACAAACTTTCTCTCTTCGTGTGTGTACTTTTGGTCTGGTTGCACATGGGTTACATATTACATACATATCCACACGTTGCAGGTTTTCTATGTTTTATTGTGTCTATGAAAAGCGCTATATAAATAAAGTTTATCTTATCTTATCTATATGGTGGACAAGAAATGGTAAGATGCACTGAAAATGTTTCACTGGTCTTGATAGAAAGACTTTGACTAATTGCTTGATGCAGAATTTCTCTTTCGGATTAGACACTTGTTATCAGTTGATTTCAGGCCTGGACAACAGGCAGGTCAGTTTAGTATCAAGACTAATTTACTCTTTTTCTTGCATGCGGAGTCCTGCTGTTATACAATGCGTAAAATGTGGTTTGGCATTGCCTTGCTAAAAAATGCAAATTACTCCTTTAAAAAGGCTTCATATGAATGGCAGCATATATTGCTCCAAAATGTTTTTGTCATTTTGCAACTATATATTTTGTTATCCGCAACCATGATAGGGACCAAGTGGTTTCGAGAATGGATGAATGAGTATTCTAATACATGCCATTTTCTACCTGTATAACATGGTTTGGCATTGCCTTAATGAAATAGGCAAAGCATTCCGTGAAAAAGACATCATATGGAAGGCAGCATTAATTTTTTTCTAAATATTTTTATATTTTTTCTAGGGCTGTGCCAATATGCTTTTGTCCCAATTTGATTTGATTCCAATTTTTTGGGTGCCGATTCAATTTAAATTGCTATTCTCACAATTCTTCGATATTGCTAATTTTTGTAGATTATAAACAAATAAAAATGTAAAAACTTTGCTTCTTTTTTTTTTGCTCATCATTTGCCTTGATTTCAATTGGGACAAACAACACAGTGGCCAGATCATCATTCTGCTGCTATAATGTCCAAGAAGACAAGTTAAAAGATCAATAAAAACAGTAAAAATTACAAAAAATTTGTATTTGATTATTTTTATTCTTTTTTTTTTTTTTAAATCGATTTTTTTAACAAAAAAAATCTATTTTAAAATTGTGAAGCAAAAAAAAAAAAAAAATCAAGATTTTCGATTTTTTGCTACATTATATTTTGTTATGTGTTGTTGCACTGCATGTAAAACATGGTTTGGTATTGCCTTGTTGAAATATGCAAAGCAATTCCCTTAAAAAGACTAAATCTGGTTTGTAGCATACTTTGTTCCAAATTATTTCTGTATTACCCACCATTAACTTTGCAAAAGGTGGAAATTATGTGTTATGTGCGCTGATCCACCTCCAGATGGTTTAACATCCACAGGACCACTTCCACTTGTTACTACTGAACACATCCAACAACACCCCATTCTCCTCCATGAAACCATGGAATCACATGGAGTTCTCCCCTACAACCATCACCAATCAGGCTCGGTCACAGATTCTCTAATGGATTTTCAACATAAAACTGAGTAGTGAATATAACTGTAGAACTTGTTTTTAGAAAAAAAAAAATCAAGTTTTAAAGTCTTGTAATATCCTCCAATATCACAGTAGCACTTATACATTTCCAAGTATTTCACTGAGTGCCTGGTGATGAGTTAAGTTCAGGAATAAAGACACCATGATTTCCAAAACTAAAAACATATCAAACAGGACACTTTATCTCAGCCCATCTTAAGACTTCAGACACAAATGTGATTTTTACTGTCGAGTCGAGTCTGTTTTTTAACCCTTCAGGTTTTCCTTTTGATACTAGCTACTGTCCAAGATGAGATTCTCACATTTTTTATGAGTGTTATTAAAAGAATAGTATGTATAACTCCTGAACAAAGCAACATATTGAAAGTAATCCGTATGTTTAGTCTCAAAGCTTATAGACGAGAGTAATAGTTTAATTCCCTTCAGAGACACATCCATCTGCTAGTAATTCTCTCATTTCTTCTAATTTCACTGTGCGTGGGGCATTTTTTGGCTGTAATTCCTAGTCTGAGGGTGACTTTAGATGAGACCAAGATGCAGCTGGAAGGACCTAAAGAAAAAAAAAAAAACAGCTCACAATAATTAGCTGAAATCACCTTCACAAACACAAACCCCTCAAAAGAAATTTGATTTTCAGGTGAGAGCTGCAGATGAAGAAGCTTTCAGATTTGGGATATGACTAATTACAGTCTGTCTTCCACTTTCTGAAATATTAGTAAACATGTTGCATTTAATAGCAATTTGAAACTAGATCACCTCAAAGTTTCATATTAAGATACAATTTACAACTGAGAAATGTTTCAGCATGGTGACATTTTAGGAAAGCTTTCCTGAGTGTGGCAGCCTTCTGAGCAAACACAATCAGCTGGTTTACAGGCCCTTAAAACCTCATTTTTAGTAATCGGATCATTGTAATGATTGCAACTGACATGCACTGCAGTGATGCTGTCATAAAAAAAAAGAAAAACATGGTTTGCATTTTTCAGTCCATCAATTGCATTTACATACATCATATTGAAATAAGCCCCAAACTTACTGGCATTTTCAAAGCATTTAGCCTTGTTTTATCTAACACAGTGATGTCTACAGTCTTAGCATTAGCTGGCTTAGCATGGAGGCTAATAGTGGGCAAAATGGGCGACAGTTGATGTGTTAACGAGCCTGTTTTGGTTCATTTGGTTAGAAGTCTAAAAGATGGCATTGTTTTGAGATTTGTCATCCAATTTCCAAGATGTTTTTCAGTATTTCCTTATTGGTTGCACTAGCAAACAACGACTAACATAAATCTGTTAAAGAAACGGTTTTCCTGAATTGTTCGTCCTTTTACTGACGAAACCTGTCAACATGTTGAACTCCTTCCAATATTCTGCTTCTCACAGACTCCTTTGTGTAGTTTTGGCTTGATGCTGATTAACTCAGTCAAAAAGTTCTGAGAGATATTCTGTTTCCAACCTTTGTACAACTTTCCAGCCTCATTAGTTTCAGTTTTATAATGAATTCTTGGCATCAATTCTAAGTCATTGTCTTGTCTTAACATTTGAAAATCTCATTTTCACAAATTAATGACTTGCAAATCTTTGAATTAGTTACGTTTTACACATTGCTTTAAGTGGAACAAAATAAGCGGTGGTACTCCCTTAATGACTTGCTGTCAGTTTGTCATGCAAATATGGGACAAAAACTTGGGTGATACTTACATGTAGATCTATAAATTGATCTATAGATTAATAGTTTTGTTGCACAAAAATGACAAAAACAAACACAGCAAGTTCTGAATCAAATCCACATTTGCCAAATTCAAAGCACCATGGAGACACTTTTATGAACTTCAAGCCTCATTGCTGGACATTAAACATAACACTGAAAAGTAAATATATAAACTTAAAGTTCATTAAGTCTTTCATGCATGAATTAAAACAATGCAACATTTTTTTAAATACAGTATTTTACCTGCACAAATAAGCAGTGGCACTTTTTTTTGTTAATTAGTGATATTTAGAATTTTTTATTATTCATCTTAATGTACTCTACAAAATAGTTACAAAATAACATATAATCATAATTATATTATGTAAGTCTTCTATAAAATACAGCTTTATCATTTTCTTTTCCTATTTATCGCAAAGGCAAAGTTGCGTAATGACATCACGTTCAGTTGTATCCTATATTTATTTTTTCTCCAGTGAATGGAAACGTATTGGATGACTCACTAACATCCACTGAAGTGGTTTATTTACAAAAATACAATCTTCATTCATAAATATGCAAGAAGAAAGCTTGTAAATAGGTGTCCACTATGTGTCCACTATGCATAAAAGGGTTTAAAAACAAAAAAAAGTTCTACATTTATACTTATTCAGCTTATTACCAGGCTAATTTAACAGTGTATTACTATCACACTTTTCCTCTGTGAAATATGTTTTTCCCAGCATCGACCTGGTCCATAACACTTAGTAATATTATCTTTAATCTAGAAATAATCTTGAAAAATTCAAAATACTGACCAGTTGTACACTTAGTCTGCAGCGTCTGACCTTCATGTCTACTGTAGTAAATAACTGTTAGTAGTACTACTGTAGTAAATGACTGGTAAGTAGTACTACTGTAGTAAATGACTGTTAGTAGTACTACTGTAGTAAATGACTGTTAGTAGTACTACTGTAGTAAATAACTGTTAGTAGTACTACTGTAGTAAATGACTGTTAGTAGTACTACTGTAGTAAATGACTGGTAAGTAGTACTACTGTAGTAAATGACTGGTAAGTAGTACTACTGTAGTAAATGACTGTTAGTAGTACTACTGTAGTAAATGACTGTTAGTAGTACTACTGTAGTAAATGACTGTTAAGTAGTACTACTGTAGTAAATGACTGGTAAGTAGTACTACTGTAGTAAATGACTGTTAGTAGTACTACTGTAGTAAATGACTGTTAGTAGTACTACTGTAGTAAATGACTGTTAGTAGTACTACTGTAGTAAATGACTGGTAAGTAGTACTACTGTAGTAAATGACTGTTAGTAGTACTACTGTAGTAAATGACTGTTAGTAGTACTACTGTAGTAAATAACTGTTAGTAGTACTACTGTAGTAAATGACTGTTAGCAGTACTACTGTAGTAAATGACTGTTAGTAGTACTACTGTAGTAAATAACTGTTAGTAGTACTACTGTAGTAAATGACTGTTAGTAGTACTACTGTAGTAAATGACTGTTAGTAGTACTACTGTAGTAAATGACTGTTAGTAGTACTACTGTAGTAAATAACTGTTAGTAGTACTACTGTAGTAAATGACTGTTAGCAGTACTACTGTAGTAAATGACTGTTAGTAGTACTACTGTAGTAAATGACTGTTAGTAGTACTACTGTAGTAAATGACTGTTAGTAGTACTACTGTAGTAAATGACTGTTTAGTAGTACTACTGTAGTAAATGACTGTTAGTAGTACAACTGTAGTAAATGACTGTTAGTAGTACTACTGTAGTAAATGACTGTTAGTAGTACTACTGTAGTAAATAACTGTTAGTAGTACTACTGTAGTAAATGACTGTTAGCAGTACTACTGTAGTAAATGACTGTTAGTAGTACTACTGTAGTAAATGACTGTTAGTAGTACTACTGTAGTAAATAACTGTTAGTAGTACTACTGTAGTAAATGACTGGTAAGTAGTACTACTGTAGTAAATGACTGTTAGCAGTACTACTGTAGTAAGTGACTGTTAAGTAGTACTACTGTAGTAAATGACTGTTTAGTAGTACTACTGTAGTAAATGACTGTTAGTAGTACTACTGTAGTAAATGACTGTTAGCAGTACTACTGTAGTAAGTGACTGTTAAGTAGTACTACTGTAGTAAATGACTGTTAGTAGTACGACTGTAGTAAATGACTGTTAGTAGTACTACTGTAGTAAATGACTGTTAGTAGTACTACTGTAGTAAATAACTGTTAGTAGTACTACTGTAGTAAATGACTGTTAAGTAGTACTACTGTAGTAAGTGACTGTTTAGTAGTACTACTGTAGTAAATGACTGTTAGTAGTACGACTGCAGTAAATGACTGTTAGCAGTACTACTGTAGTAAGTGACTGTTAAGTAGTACTACTGTAGTAAATGACTGTTTAGTAGTACTACTGTAGTAAATGACTGGTGAGTAGTACTACTGTAGTAAATGACTGTTAGTAGTACTACTGTAGTAAATGACTGTTAGTAGTACTACTGTAGTAAATGACTGTTAGTAGTACTACTGTAGTAAATGACTGTTTAGTAGTACTACTGTAGTAAGTGACTGTTTAGTAGTACTACTGTAGTAAATGACTGTTAGTAGTACTACTGTAGTAAATGACTGTTAGTAGTACTACTGTAGTAAATGACTGTTTAGTAGTACTACTGTAGTAAATGACTGTTAGTAGTACTACTGTAGTAAATGACTGTTAGTAGTACTACTGTAGTAAATGACTGTTAGTAGTACTACTGTAGTAAATAACTGTTAGTAGTACTACTGTAGTAAATGACTGTTAGTAGTACAACTGTAGTAAATGACTGTTAGCAGTACTACTGTAGTAAGTGACTGTTAAGTAGTACTACTGTAGTAAATGACTGTTTAGTAGTACGACTGTAGTAAATGACTGTTAGTAGTACTACTGTAGTAAATGACTGTTAGTAGTACTACTGTAGTAAATAACTGTTAGTAGTACTACTGTAGTAAATGACTGTTAAGTAGTACTACTGTAGTAAATGACTGTTAGCAGTACTACTGTAGTAAATGACTGTTAGCAGTACTACTGTAGTAAGTGACTGTTAAGTAGTACTACTGTAGTAAATGACTGTTAGTAGTACTACTGTAGTAAATGACTGTTAGTAGTACTACTGTAGTGAATGACTGTTAGTAGTACTACTGTAGTAAATGACTGGTAAGTAGTACTACTGTAGTAAATGACTGTTAGTAGTACTACTGTAGTAAATGACTGTTAGTAGTACTACTGTAGTAAATGACTGTTAGTAGTACTACTGTAGTAAATGACTGTTAAGTAGTACTACTGTAGTAAATGACTGTTTAGTAGTACTACTGTAGTAAATGACTGTTAGCAGTACTACTGTAGTAAATGACTGTTAGCAGTACTACTGTAGTAAGTGACTGTTAAGTAGTACTACTGTAGTAAATGACTGTTAGTAGTACTACTGTAGTAAATGACTGTTAGTAGTACTACTGTAGTGAATGACTGTTAGTAGTACTACTGTAGTAAATGACTGGTAAGTAGTACTACTGTAGTAAATGACTGTTAGTAGTACTACTGTAGTAAATGACTGTTAGTAGTACTACTGTAGTAAATGACTGTTAGTAGTACTACTGTAGTAAATGACTGTTAAGTAGTACTACTGTAGTAAATGACTGTTAGTAGTACTACTGTAGTAAATGACTGTTAGTAGTACTACTGTAGTAAATGACTGTTAAGTAGTACTACTGTAGTAAATGACTGTTTAGTAGTACTACTGTAGTAAATGACTGTTAGCAGTACTACTGTAGTAAATGACTGTTAGCAGTACTACTGTAGTAAGTGACTGTTAAGTAGTACTACTGTAGTAAATGACTGTTAGTAGTACTACTGTAGTAAATGACTGTTAGTAGTACTACTGTAGTGAATGACTGTTAGTAGTACTACTGTAGTAAATGACTGGTAAGTAGTACTACTGTAGTAAATGACTGTTAGTAGTACTACTGTAGTAAATGACTGTTAGTAGTACTACTGTAGTAAATGACTGTTAGTAGTACTACTGTAGTAAATGACTGTTAAGTAGTACTACTGTAGTAAGTGACTGTTTAGTAGTACTACTGTAGTAAATGACTGTTAGTAGTACTACTGTAGTAAATGACTGTTAGCAGTACTACTGTAGTAAGTGACTGTTAAGTAGTACTACTGTAGTAAATGACTGTTTAGTAGTACTACTGTAGTAAATGACTGTTAGTAGTACTACTGTAGTAAATGACTGTTAGTAGTACTACTGTAGTAAATGACTGGTAAGTAGTACTACTGTAGTAAGTGACTGTTTAGTAGTACTACTGTAGTAAATGACTGTTAGTAGTACTACTGTAGTAAGTGACTGTTTAGTAGTACTACTGTAGTAAATGACTGTTAGCAGTACTACTGTAGTAAGTGACTGTTAAGTAGTACTACTGTAGTAAATGACTGTTAAGTAGTACTACTGTAGTAAATGACTGTTTAGTAGTACTACTGTAGTAAATGACTGTTAGTAGTACTACTGTAGTAAATGACTGTTAGTAGTACTACTGTAGTAAATGACTGTTAGTAGTACTACTGTAGTAAATGACTGTTAAGTAGTACTACTGTAGTAAGTGACTGTTTAGTAGTACTACTGTAGTAAATCACTGTTAGTAGTACGACTGTAGTAAGTGACTGTTTAGTAGTACTACTGTAGTAAATGACTGTTTAGTAGTACTACTGTAGTAAATGACTGTTAGTAGTACTACTGTAGTAAATGACTGTTAGTAGTACTACTGTAGTCAATGACTGGTAAGTAGTACTACTGTAGTAAATGACTGTTTAGTAGTACTACTGTAGTAAATAACTGTTAGTAGTACTACTGTAGTAAATGACTGGTAAGTAGTACTACTGTAGTAAATAACTGTTTGTAGTACTACTGTAGTAAATGACTGGTAAGTAGTACTACTGTAGTAAATGACTGTTAAGTAGTACTACTGTAGTAAATGACTGTTAGTAGTACTACTGTAGTCAATGACTGGTAAGTAGTACTACTGTAGTAAATGACTGTTTAGTAGTACTACTGTAGTAAATAACTGTTAGTAGTACTACTGTAGTAAATGACTGGTAAGTAGTACTACTGTAGTAAATAACTGTTTGTAGTACTACTGTAGTAAATGACTGTTAAGTAGTACTACTGTAGTAAATGACTGTTTAGTAGTACTACTGTAGTAAATGACTGTTTAGTAGTACTACTGTAGTAAATGACTGGTAAGTAGTACTACTGTAGTAAATGACTGTTAGTAGTACTACTGTAGTAAATGACTGTTTAGTAGTACTACTGTAGTAAATAACTGTTAGTAGTACTACTGTAGTAAATGACTGTTTAGTAGTACTACTGTAGTAAATGACTGTTTAGTAGTACTACTGTCATCACTCAACTCTGCTCCAGTTCGTGTCCTCAAGCCACTTCTGGAGCCAGGCTAACGTTACAGTTTTTTTTACTCTCTTTCACTTCACACTTCACATGGAAACACAGAAGCAAAGAAAGTGCGGGGTGACATTGTGAAATAAACCGGTCTTAACAATACTTTTCTTTTGAGGAGATTTTGACTTTATGAAAATCAACAAATATAAGTTGTAATATGTGGTGAAGTCATAGGAGGGTATACTGATTGCTGAGGAAAGCTGGTAAAAGTCCCAGTATGCACTATACGCTGTAAAAAAATAGTCCCGATATGCAAAGGGATAGAATTTAAAAGTGCCGGTACTGTTTACCGGTGCATGCCGGCCCACTTAAACCACTGGTTTTACACAGATTTCTATAATTCCAGACATCCTTAGGACACTGCAAAAGGCGTAGACACTAAACAATGAGCTGGTTGTTGCTAAATTAAACAGATTTCTATGGGAAAAATGATGGTTTGGAGTGACTAAATGTTCGTGTGATGGGCTGGCATTTGGTTTTTGACTTGTCCGTACATTTCTGAGCTTCCACCTGAAAATGAGCTCTTGACTTTGAATGACTAGTTAATTACTCATCCAAACAACACCCCACCCCACACCGCACCTCGTCTTTCATGCTCTGCATCCCAATGAAAAATTCCCCGACAGTCAAATAACCCAAGTGAGCTGAAGGGGAAAAGTGGGAAATCAGCTTAGACTTAAGACATCACCGGCTGCCGTCACCAAGCAAGCTGCTGAGGGCCAAATAGAGAGACCACACGGCAACAAGACGACCCTTTGATCTGAGACACTGGAGCAGTCAGAGGGACCACAGGAGCTAAGTGAACAGCGGTTCTGTCAGGAGACTCCTGTCCTCTCCACCTGGCCCTCTCACGCTCCATTATTGAGCCCCGAGGCCCTTTTACTTTATGTTGGCATGACAAGCTCACATTGTGATGTCATTAGTCCACCCTTTTTCGCCCCCTCATCACGCTAAAAGTGCGTTGCCACCTGACTTCCGGACCAGCTGGGGGAATTCAGCGGCTATATTTAGCCGCTGAATTAAAGCACAACAAAATCAAAACACAAAAGGTAGAACAGAGCCTGAGGCAGCTCGCTCAAGTTGTGAACTTCAGAGAGACTCAGCAGCAGCACATCTGTGCTTCACAGCTGCATGACGCTTCAATGACTTGCAGCTAGTGGGAATTCTTTTATTCCTGGCCTATTTTGGAAGTCTTTAGTGGAAGTCTTTAGTGGTTAAATTAGTCTGTCTTACAGAGTGCCCTGCAAATTTCTGACCGTAAAACTGCACCAGATCTTGCTTAGCAAGATTAGCTTTGAAGGTTGCATAAAACTGGTAAAATTACAGAATCATTTACAGAAAGTTGAGAGATTTTTTGCATTTTCGACCATCAACTTTTCTAATAAAAGATTTGATATCAGCAAAACACTCAAAGAAAGAATGAGAAGTTTACACGACACACAAGCAGCACTTTAAAGTGGAACTATTATGTGCATTTCAGGCTAATTTATTTTTATGTCTGAGACCAGAAGGGCTGGGATTGATGGAGTTATTGTCACAAATGGCTTTATTTACTTCAGACCGACCCTCTCCGTAGGCTGTCAGATCAGCCTGTGGGCAAAACGAGTGGATTGAGACTCTTCCGCATTAAGCCCCGCCTCCCGCCACTGCACTACATTGGGAGCGCGCACCGCACCTGCTTTCACCGCCATTGTAACATCTCATAAACAGAAGGATTAGGCTAATATGAACTCAATAAAATAACAAAATACAATGTCAACACATAGCATACAGCCCTACATGTTGGAACCTGAATCAGACCCTGAAAACGAAGTGGAAAACAGCAACCCACAGCAACGAATGCAGCAGGATGTCTCTCTTTGGTAAACTCACCAGCCATCGTTGGAAATAACTTTATCCCACGTTTTCCACCCGCCTGATGTATTTGTACATGTCCTTGTTAACCAGTAGAAGGTAACCAATCACCGAACCTTATCCCCCGGTACGTCACAAGGATTTCCAAGTAGAAAAAAACTCTATAAAACAATGCGTTTTTTGTCACCATGGAAACCGAACGGAGAGAGTGCTGGAACTCAAACTCAAACATGCGTTTAGGTGATAAAAAAAAAAACAGTGTCGTTCACATGTCTGATGAGGATTCAACACTGTAAAACTGTAGAAAGCTCAGAAAACTCCAAATACCAGATTAGGATCCCTTTAATGGAAAAACCCACAATCAGAGGATTAATTGGCAACATGTGAGGGTGTCAGGACTAGGTATAAAAGTAACAGTCACTAAAGGCTTCATGTTTAATGAACTGTAAGTCACCGCTTTGAGTCAAATTATGTTCAACAATCATCAGTAATTTGAAAAATAAATGTTTATTACATAATTGCAAAGCTCTTTGGTATTTAGTAGGGGTGGGAAAATCTAATCGAAAAATCAAAAATCGGGATTTTTTTTTTTTTGCTTTACAATTTTAAAAATCGATTTTTTTGTTAAAAAATCTATTTTTCTTTTTCCAAATAAAAAAAAATTAATGTACTATAAAATTTATGTCATTTTTTATTGTTTTTATTGATCTTTTTACTTGTCTTCTTGGGCATTAAAGCAGCAGAATGATGGTCTGGCTACTGTGTTGTTTTTTCCTAATAGAACTCAAGAAAAATAACGAGCAAAAATAAGTTTTTTACTTTTTTTTTTTTTTGTTTTTAACCTTCAAAAATCATCAAAATCAAAGAATTGTGAGAATCGCAATTTAATTCAAATCAGCACCCAAAAAATCGGAATCGAATCGGGACAAAAGCATATCGTCACAGCCCTAGTATTTAGGTATGAATAGAGTCAAATCCTGCAAAAAGTTACAGGGTGACCAAGAAATCTCAGTGCAAAAGATCAAGGACAGAAACCACTGTTTGATGTGGACGATCTTTACCCCTTCAAAGCGCATGAGAAAACATTGCGCAACCATGATCCGTTCAGTCACATTGGATCAGGTGTACCTTAAGCTCCATTACCTCCAACGGGCCAGGGTCAGCCAACCGTACCATTACCTGTTCGGTGGCATATCAGCTGAGTAGCAATAGATGCGTCAGCTACATAACAATGTGACCTCATAGCAGTGAGGAAGAACGCAACGCAGAAGCAGAGGAGAATGGCTGCCATCTAACAGTTTGGGTTCCTTCTTCTTGGCATTTGGCCTTAAATAACAAAAAATCCCCAGTATTTTGAGACCGCTGTGGGCGCTTTGTTAGCCAAGGAAGTGATGATTCTGTTGGCCCGTGAACAGGCTGCAATGTATCAAGCTCCACTCTTTCGAGTAGGATTGGTAAGAGTGGGACTCCAAAAGTAGTTTTAAAAAAGTAGAATGAGTCACATCAAGTAGTCTGGTACCCGGCCTGTCTTTTGACTGTAGAACTGTAAAAAAACATGCATGCTGACTAGTTCCACGGACTTCACTCTGCACGACTTTCATCATTATCGTCGTACATTTGCGCAAACAGGAGTGAACATGGGAATATATTTTGTGTTCACAGATAATTTTTTATACATATATATATTTTTCTGTTCGAAATGTAAAAAAAATCATCAGAATGTCCCTCTGCTCCCTCAGGAATGAGGCACAATAATAACAGCATATGGAAGCGCCACACTTCAGGTGCTGAAAGCTGTGCAGATGGATAAGTAGCTAAAATCCGCTTATAAATCAGTGAACTCACTGACAATCATCTCTTTGGACGTCTGCAAATATTTCACAGCTCTTCTGGAAATAAGGTTTTCATACTGAAGACACTCTAAAGGAATATTCTATCCTAAATCTAGCTTTCGCGTATCACATTTATCTGCCTTGAGAGGTGATTTTGATTTCTCCCAGAGGGCCGCAATCAAATTCTCATCACCTCAAAACTTCTACCAAAAGCAGCATATTAAAGGTGGAGTATGTAAGATTTTCAATATTTTCAAAATAAATTAACTAAAAAAATAACTACAATCATAATTACATAATTTTTTTTTTAAACGTGTAGGTTCCAGTCTGTCCATATTTGATGAGTTATTAAATTATAAGAGTAATTAATGACAAAGACCCTTCTTAAATGTTTGCCTACCAGTAAAAAAAAAAAAAGTGTTTTTTTGTCATTTGTCATTAATTAAACTTATAATTTAATAACTCATCAAATATGGACAGACTGGAACCTACATGGTTTTTTTTTTTTAAAAAACTAATTATGATTGTAGTTAGTTTATTAGTTATTTTGAAAATCTTACATACTCCACCTTGAAAGGATTTATTGCCAAGATGTTTGCAAACTTAAGTTTCAGGGGTTTTTTTTTTCACCATAAAGCTGGATTTTTTTTTTTTAAATCTATGAAAATGACCAAAATTTGTGTTAATTTCATCAGTGATGCAACCATTTGCTTTAAGGAGATCATACTGGGTTTTTTAGGATTTGCCTTTTCCTTCCAGAGACCGGAAATGTCTGAGATGAATCAACTGTAGTTCTTCCTTCTTCATAGTTCTCCCTCGTTAGTCAGGGGACGAACAACTAGGTCACAACCTGCAAATTTTGCCCAATGAGCTCCTCATAACAGCCGACTTAAGGCCTCACATGAATGAGACGGGAGTAAAAACCGAGGATTTCTACACCTAAGCGTGTGTATTCTCACTCCCACCACGTGGTTTTAAAACCAAATCCAAACTATTCATATGTGAGAGTGTGTAAGGGAACAAAAAAAAAAGCACAACTGCTTAAAAAAAAAAGTGGGCAGGATAAGAAGTACCAAATACCAGTATCACGTATCTGGTCGATTCTATGTGCATGTACTTGTACACAGTATTCACTGTCCGATACTACAGAACTCAATGCCAATGTGTATCTGGATGAGAGAAGCTCATTCTGGGCATATAGATAACTTGTCATGGCTTTAAGAAAAAACATCTTTATTCTCCTTATTTCTAAAGATTCTGGAAGTTTTCCAGCTTTACAGTTACAGGACGATCCCAGTCATCACATCTGGTCCCTTCCAGTAAACTGTAATGGGATTTATTGTTGCTCATATCCTTCATCCCTATCTAAATTCTTTTGCACTAAGACCCACGGATCCCCCCCCCCGACGAGTATTTACACACCCAACAATGAGATGCAAACTATCACTAACGTAGGTTTGTTTTTTTAGGCTGAAAACTTCCTCTATGTGTTACGAACACTTCAGCTGTTTCATCATTTACTATCTATCTATTTTCTGTTAGTAGTAGTTCGATACATGCTTGAATACATTTTGGGTACCTTTTGGTGTACATAACATGCAAAAAGCAAAGTATAAATCTCAAGCCTAAAAGCAAAGCTACTAAGACGTCGTTTCAAGGCAACCAATCAGCTAACAGGAGTCACGGATTGGCTGATATGACTTATGCAGTCATGCTTTGACGTTAACTGTGTACATATTTAGTTTCCTGGCTGAATGCAGAGTTCAACTTATTTTTATTACATGTAATGTTTTATGAGTTTGGTAGCACACAATTTATTCAAACCACAATGTTGCGGTTTTTGTAGCAGATATTATCTCTGTCAAACCATTTAAAGAGGGAAACCGATGGAAGAGTAAAAGAAGTAAGAAACCTGCTGGTGCAACGGCCCATGTTAAAGGGAAATAAGACAGTTACACCATTTATTATCAAAAAAATAAATAAATAAACACCTTTTTTTTCCCCATATTGAGCCAATTCATCATTTCACTGTGATCCAACTAATAAAATAATATATTAGCAAAGTAAAGGAGGCCATCCCTTAGCCAACCACTTTTTATGATTTTAAATCTACACAACTTTGCTTAAAAAATATATAAAGAAATTATTTTTACAAGGCTTATAAATGAAGAGCGTGTTTGATTATTACAGGGTGTTATTATTTAGTTTTGTTAAGAGACTTCTGTGTTAGCTTCAGTTATCTATGTTAGTTATAATGTTAAAATATTGTTATTACTAAATATTATGACATATCGTTAGAAATATCATTCTATTGAAAGGAGGATAAGAAATTGATTATTAATGACTCATGGTGGGATAATATAAGTTTTTACTTGTCAGTTACGTTTGCTGTTTATGACTGTTGGACTGTTATTTGCCTTTTACATTTTCAAAATAAGTTCAATCCATAAAAAAAAAATTCTAGTTAGTGTTTTAATACATTTCTAATCAACATCTTGTGTGTTTCTCAGACCATTCTGGATCACATGCACCTGCGCTGCAAATGTCACGGCCTCTCTGGCAGCTGTGAGGTGAAGACGTGTTGGTGGGCGCAGCCGGATTTCCGCATGCTGGGCGACTACCTGAAGGACAAGTACGACAGCGCCTCAGAGATGGTGGTGGAGAAGCACCGCGAGTCCCGAGGCTGGGTGGAGACCCTGCGGGTCAAGTACGCCTTCTTCAAGCACCCCACCGAGCGTGACCTGGTGTACTACGAGGGTTCGCCCAACTTCTGCGAGCCCAACCCGGAGACCGGCTCGTTTGGGACCCGCGACCGCGTCTGCAACGTGTCGTCGCACGGCATCGAGGGCTGCGACCTCCTGTGCTGTGGTCGCGGCCACAACACCCGGACTGAGAAACGCAAAGAGAAGTGCCACTGCATCTTCCACTGGTGCTGCTACGTCAGCTGTCAGGAGTGCACGCGCGTCTACGATGTGCACACGTGCAAATAAGCGGCCTGTGCTTTTAGACAAAACTGACTGCTGGACCTTCAGATCCTAACTTCCTGCACGACTTCCTTATTCCTTAGACTTGCACACCTGCTGCATCCCACTCAATAACCCACTCGTGAGCACAGGCCCTGGAGGGCAACGGCACATCACCACTGGATTCTTCTCCCTCTTCATTTGTACAAACCCTGCACTAAAACCCGTCTTCCAGACCACTACGCCCACATGCGACCAGACTGTCATCCCTCCTGGGAAGAAGCTAAAGTTGTGCCACTTTCCCTCAGCTCCCCTCCTCTCCCCTCCCTCGTGTCTTTATTTATTTGCCCCCTCCATGCCAACACGTTTGTGGCATGTATAGTAACACTTTTTACCTGTGAGATTAATGCAGTAAAACAGACTTTCTCTTGCTTTTAACTAACACCTCATTCCTCCAGCCAGTCAGGCTGGGTTTACTTTATTTTACAACTAAACCAACCTCTACTTCATCACTTAGTCTGAAATGATACTGAACACATCACCACCACCCCCCCACCCCCCCAGGAAACCATCACTTTGTAACTACTGAACTGAACTGAAAACAGCAGGCAGGCGTTGGAAGAGCCGGAGACCTGCTTTTTGTAAACTACTGAGCTAATCGAATCCTCCCCGTTGCTCCCGACTCTGCCGCACCAGTCAACTGGGAAGCCTGGAAGATATATGCTACAGTGTGATTTTTATAGCTCTGCATTTCTGAATTATTACCATTGGGCTGGGACTGGAGGTATGCAGGAGGGGGCATGCTCATTCCACTAGCTAACAACCCTACACATGTATATGTATGCACTATTCAGCTAATTCCAGGTGGTGAAAAAAATTTCTTCGCTGCAAACTATGAATGACAGCTTTGTTACCCCTTTTATCCGAGCATGATCAACCTATAAATTTAAGTGTGATGAAACAGACAGTTGCAGCGAGTTCAGGTCGTATTCGGCTGTTTCATTAATGAATCATACTTGAGCCAAGCTTTAGCATGTTTAATCTTCTGGGCAACGTGATCCATGTGTTCATCAGGTTCACCTTTAAGTCTTGAGTCTAAAAATAAATCTTTTAATTCTGTTTGGGAAAAAAAAAAAAAAAAAAAAAGAGGGACATGTGACGACATGTGGAGACCACAGGGTTGAGGAGGTTCTGACTGCCTGTCACATCCCTCCTTCATTCCTTCATGTTTTCCCTCAGCTGAAGTATTTAAGAATCCTGATTTATGAACTGGTATTCTTGTTGGTACACTCCAAAACATGCCTGACTTCCAGTGTTGGAAACACTGGAAGAACATGCAGGTATTTTTGCAGATGCATGAACGCCTGCTTGGTGGTTTCATAGCTGTAAATTTGTGGTTGGAAAATGTTCAAGTAGTTTTCTTACACTGATAAGCTGAGGAAGCTTTTAGGTCCAAGAAGTGGATGAACGTGCAGGATGGCTGGCCATGACGAGCAGAAGAGGATGGCGGGGGGGAAGCTGGCTCCTCCTAATCTTGGGAGAAACTGGGAGGTTTCCACACGGCATGTTCTGACAGTCCCACCTGAGTCGTATAAATGATACTGAATGACAACAACAGCACGAGTAACCCGGTGGAGCAACACAGCGTAGCATTTTGTCATCTTCCACTCAGCCCTCCCTGCCTGGGACCACCGCCCCAACTCCCACCCACCACTTTCCGCTATATCCAAAGTTTTGTACAAATGTGTTAAAGTGAATAATTCCCTTTTTATTTTATAATCGTAAATGTTATGTTTTTATAAATATTATTTATTATACAATGTATATATCTGTATGACTGAACTAAGATTATATATTTGAAGAACAAAACTTTGTCTTGTGTTTCGTACTACTTCGCTTGAAGTAAACACACGTCTAGGTGAGGGTGGGGGGGGGGAAAAAACAACAATATTATGTTAAAATAAAATGTAGAAAACATAAAATGCTAAACGGAAACGTTTTGAAATTAAAAATGATTTATCCCTTTATATTCTTTCATTACACTACATTTAATTATGATGAAATTTTATGAATGAAAGTTTAGCTAATCTGAAATATAATATTAGCAATGCATCATGTGCAGCGTCGCCTCTTTTTTTTTTTTTAAAAGCTAAGAAAGGGGGTGTCCAAAGTCGGTCTTTGAGGGCCGATGTCCTGCAGGTTTTCCATGTATCCCTTTCCCCACACACCTGGCTTCCATTAAATGGATCCAACAGCCAATCAAGTTCGGAAGAGGGGCCGATTCATTTGAGTCAGGTGTGTTGGAGCAGGGATACATGGCAAACCTGCAGGACCTCGGCCCTCAAGGACACCCCTGAACTGAGGATAAGCTGGAGCGCTGCAAGAGAAACTTTGTCCCGTTACCATGGGAACTGCTCTACAATCCTGCGTTTTCTTTACAAACTTCTGTGTTTTATGTTGCACCAAAAGTTCATTTCGATTAAATGTCTGAACTGGAGACAGATCAGGAAATATTCTGAAATAAATCCACTCCTTTCAGGCAGTTTTCTGCACATTATTGAAACTTGCTTGTAAGAGACTGCTCGTCCCTTCATATACCCCAAAAGTAATACTGACCTGCTGCAGAATAACCCAACAAGATGCAACAGCTTCTTCTAAATCCTTCTTTGTAGAATCACATTGAGACTTTTTGTTTTGTTGTAGAAATGTGTTCAAATTCAAGATAAACCTTTTTTCTATAAACATTGACGTTGCACTAAGAGAATTTTATGCTTTCTGCCTTCAACTATGAATAAAACTTTGGTTGGTGAGTAGGTATGTTCTATCTTAGCGATATTCACAATACTGAGTTTGTCCAACTCTTATTTTCAGAAACAGAAATCAACCAATACTTATACTTTTGAAGCAGCTTGTGCCAAACAACTTGATTTATAATAACTGCATGTTGCATAAAGGTTATCATTAAAAAAGTAAAAACCGATACAGATAATTCCTGATATCACATGTTAATGTTGATATCGGTCCATATCGTTCAGCAGATAATATCAGACCTCTTTATTTGTAAGATTTGCAAATCATTGCAAAATTGTTTCATGCCAAAAGGCAATAAAAAAAAAAAGTATAAATATTGGAACTATCCCCAGGCACAACATAACTCTAGCTTCCCAGAAGTTATACACACCAGTTAGCCACACATCGCGCAGCATATTTTCCATTATCGTGAACACACCTTGTTTGTTTTGTTTCAAACCCACAAGCACCGTCCTGATGCTGTAAATATTCACCAGAGTAGGAAATCACACATGTATTAACCTGCTGGGTTAGACGGTCTATGCAAATTCGCCTGCTTATGAGGTTTGAGGGAGATGATGTTTTGGGAAGAAGCTGTTCTGTTTTAAGTGTGTATCCATATGAAAGTGGTGAATCTGCATGTAAAGCACTGGGCTAATAAAACTAGACATAGATGCAGATGTTTATTACAATATCTGCAATTGCGAAAGGCATTGAACACTTCTGATGATTTATAACAATATAGAAGTGTATTGTATGTTATAATATAATGTAAATGATACAATACTTAACGCAGCCCCCCTTGTATCAGGTCTGCTTGATCTTTCAGACCCTTCATCTGCCTTTTAAAGTCTGACACTTCTTTTGCCCTCCAGTTGTCCTTGTAAATCTTCTATCCAGAAGATATGATGCTGAGATTCACCCACTTTTTGGCTGATAGCTGATTATGTTGCCACCAACCCATTTTTCTGTTTGTCACACTGTGATATCTTTGGCATTTTTCATAGATGCAACTAAAGAAATGGAGACAAATGATGCGACTATGTGACAAGCTGCTTGTAAATGTCTATCCATCCATCAATTTTCCGCCGCTTACCCGGGGTCGGGTCGCGAAGCAGCAGCCTAAGCTTGGAAGCACAGACTTCCCTCTCCCCAGTCACATTTGCCAACTCTGCAGGGGGGATCCCGAGGTGTTCCCAAGCCAGCCATGAGATATTATCCCTCAGGACTCATCCATCCTCCGGGCCTTGCCGCCAAGGAGCTTTTTAACCACCTCAGCAACTTGAGCCCCAGAGATAGGAGAGTCCACCCCTGAGTCCCCCAGCTCTGCTTCCTCATGGGAAGACGTGTTGGTAGGATTGAGGAGGTCTTCGAAGTATTCCCTCCACCGACCCACAACGTCCCAAGTTGAGGTCAGCAGCTCCCCACCTCTGCACAGAGTTGACGGAGCACTGCTTCCCCCTCCTGAGCCGCCGGATGGTGGACCAGAATTGCCTCAAAGCCATCGAGAAGTCGTTCTCCATGGCCTCGCCAAACTCCTCCCATGCCTGAGTTTTTGGCGACAGCCGAAGCCGCATCCCACTTAGCCTGTCTGTACCTATCAGCTGCGTCCAGAGTCCCACAGGCCAAGAAGGCCCGATAGGACTCCTTCTTCAACTTGACAGCATCCCTCACTGCTGGTGTCCACCAACGAGTCCTGGGATTACCGCCAAGAGAGGCACCAACGACCTTGCAACCACAGCTCCGGCTGGCTGCCTCAACAATGGACATGTCCTCACTCGGGACATGGTTGAAGCTCTGCTGAAGGTGGGAGTTGAAGCTCTCTCTGACGGGGGACTCAGCCAGGCATTCCCAGCAGACCCCAACAACACGTTTGGACCTGCCAGGCCTGACTGGCTTCCACCCCCACCATGAGCCAACTCACCACCAGGTGGTGATCAGTTGACAGCTCTGCCCCCCTCTTCACCCGAGTGTCCAAGGCATGTGGCCGCAGCTCTGATGACACGACAACAAAGTCATAACTTCGAGTTATGTTTATAAATGTGATGACACAATAATTTGTTAAAAAACTGAGCATGTTATTTCTTTAATAATTAAAATACAGTTATTAAAGAAAAGATGAATAACAGGACATAGTAGCACAACTTCATTGTCTGGCAACTGGAAACAACATGTAGCCACTTTGGCGTCCACTCATGTCGGACTAACGGTTTACTTTCACAGCCCAGCAGCTCTGCCGCTTTGGTTATTCCTTAAAAAGCTGCACAAACATCTCAACACAGAGGCCGTGGAGTTTAACCACTAACACAGGGGTCACCAAGTCCGGTCCTTGAGAGCTAACACCCTACAACACACTTTATTAAAATGAAAAGGTTCTCCAGCAACGTGTTGTCACCTTCTGCACCTGGACCGGAGTTGGTGACACCCTGCACTAATATCTGAATGCATCGTTAAAAGGCAATTATAAGTCATAATCACGACAAAGGGGTTACAAACAACTGGCAACACTTTAAACTTCACGTTTCTGCTTTTAATCCAAGTTTACTTTGCACACAGAAAAAGTGCTTTAAAGGTGCACCAATCAGCCAGAACATTAAAGTCACAGCCAGTCGACATTAATCATCATGTAACAATGCAGAAACCTGTTCAAAGTTGCAGACCGACGCATAGACGCTGCCTCGGCCCTTCCCGGCAAGCTGCAAAAGGCGTCTCCTCAACCGAACCACGTGGATCCATATCCGATGGAGCGATCACATAAGGTGCTGAAACAAGTTTCACACTGCTGTGGGTCAGCTGGCGGGTTAGATGGAGGACTTTAATGGTGCTATTGACCATCATGCGACTGATTAATCACCATACTACAGTTTGTTAGAAATACCAGTAATTTATTCATAAAATAAACAGGCTTGACCAAAGTAAGTGCACATCTCTGGGAATGATGAGTTTACATATTATGTGCATACAAATAAAACCTGCATGAACAAAAATCATCAGAAGTAGTGTTTGTACATGCAAAGCCATGGAAGTGCAGCTTGTGCCCTGACTGTTACCAGTATAAAATCCCTAAGGAGTCATGGGAACATCTGAAAGATTACAGCATTAGTCAGGAAGGGAAATACACAAACGCCTCATCTGGTATACTACATGTTCACATAGTGCTGAAGAGGAGGGGGTTGCCTGGTTGGTGTCTGCTGCACTGCAGAGGCGCAGAGCTTCAGGGATGGGAGGGAAGGATGCAGACAGTTCCTCTCGTCTGCTTCCACCTGCCAGCCTCTTTCAGGCTTCCGTTCCTCCGCAACTGTGTGAAGACAGACGAATGAAAGTGAGAAGAGACAGACAGGCAGAAGAGACGTGCCGCCACAGGAGAGCTCCTGTCTGGTCGACCTATTTTTAGGCACGCTAACTATACCATAAGTCTCTGAGGCTGCGATGAGATCCAACGCTCCTGCAGTGAGTTGAAAAGCAGGATTTCTGCTGTTTATCACCCTCTGCAGTCCTCATCGGGGATGTTCTTTTTCAAAGCTGGAGGAGCAAATTAAGTCTGTAACTTTGTAAAACTTCCTACAGCAGCTCCAACTTGCTTGCATGTCCAAACCAGAGAGCCACTTTCATCACCTGCTGGTGGCGAGGTGGACGAGACGCCGCCATTTTTAAAAATCAACTAGCGTAGGTTATTGGAAAGCCTGATTATCCACCTTTTACAACAAAGTCTGACTTGTTGCGTCGCTGCTTCTGTGGAATGAGCAGCACACAAAGTTTTATCATTTTTATGCCACATTTATTTTTAATTATTAGACTTTAATTCAAACTAAAATGTTTTTAAAACAAATATTTGTGACAAAAACAAAAACTTTCAAAGTTCCAAAAGAGTTTTGGAAGAAGTTGAACGTTTATCTAGTTCAAAACCTTTTATTAATAACTTAAATAATAACACCGTGACAACATAAACTTTATAAACTTACATATGAATAAAAAATTGTATAATAAAAACGATATTTATCATAAAATACTTGACATATTTTTATACATTTTGTACATTTTTTTTTTTTTTAAATTGCTAAATATGGTTAAATTAGATACAAGATGTCTTTTTTCTTTTCTTTTTTTAAATTAAATCTGAAAAAAAAGTTCTGTTTATTCTGTAATCTCATATTGTGGTCTGATTCCTCTGAAAACCTGACATTATCCCAAATTCAGACCCATTGCTAATTATCACATCCTAGAACATGACATACACTTCATACCTGCGTGGTGCTAAAAGCTCAGCATCGCCTGTTAGGAGCTCTGAGCTTTAAAAGGCTGATTTTGCTAACGTGGACCTGAAGTCGATGCATCCAGCTGCTTGTCAAACGACTGGGAAAGCCGCATGCGTTGCACTTGTGATGGTGACGGCTTGTAAAAGTGCAGGTTTATAACCACAGAGTAGAAAATGTGAACTTTAATAGAGGATTTGTACTCTCACCATTGAAGGATGTCTCTTTCTCACTACGTGGCTCCACTCAGTCTAGATTACTGCAAACTTTTTAGAACCCAGTCTACAGGGGGAAAAATGTGTATTAAAAATCACACAGAATGATGAAAATGTAAACATTTGACAAGCAGAAGTGGCATAAAACAGGAATACTTACGCTCCTTCTTCCTTCAGTAGACTCAGGAACTTGCTAACTCTGTAGCTGGGATCCATCTGAAGGACACACACATCACCTCAGAGCTAGCATACATCCTGCAACATTTACTTTTGCTAACAGCGGTGAGTCCTGGAATTCACACATCAGCTTGTACCAACAGAGCTGTAGAAGGAGGAGGAGGGAGGCAGAGGAAGTAAAATTAATGGCAACCTATGCAATAACTTACAGCATGTGTGGAATCGCCTGTAGCAACGAGAGGTGAGACATGAGCGCAGTCAGAAGCATCGGAATGAGAGGGAAACATGAAGGGAACGCTGAAGACAGCATGTCTCGGCAAACACTTCTTCAGGCGGAGAATGGAGGTTAGGTTGGGGGGGGGGGGGGGGGGCTGCATTTATGCATACCACAGCAATTACACGGCATCCAGCTTTAACAAACAGTCTGCTCACATCATTGATGTGTAACAGCTCCAGAGGCAGGAGGACAAATTAACTTTGTGATTAATGGTGTGTTTTGGTTGATCCTGCAGTGCTTCCTGCAGGGGGATTGGGGGGGGGAATTTAGTCTACACAAACTAAATCATCTGGTTCGTCATGGCTAGTAAACATCCAAAGGTCCAATCGTGATTCCTGCTTCCTGCAGTTAAAACTTTGAAGCTGTGATAGTTCCTGTCATGTTGTATTCATGAGTATTGATGCTGCAAAACAATATCACAGACTCCAGGTCCAATTACTAGCTGCTTTACTTCAACTTATGTAACGTGACATATCATCCTCCTCCTTTCTCCAATTTACAGCAGACATTCTTCAACTTGATGCTTGCCTACATATCAAACTGTTGAATCTAAACTCATTTTGCATAACTGGAGCTGGCAAAAAGAGTTGATTCACTTGCTCAAGTTTGGGACATTTCACAGGGAAAGCTGAGCAATGACCAAACAAAGACCAGACTAGCTGCTCGATAAGGAGACAATCTTATTTCCCAGTTAAACTAAACCCCTGGATCATAACAGGAGAGACTTATTCCCACAAAAGGGGAGGGCAGTGGGATACTTGTGAAGTAGAAAAAAAGACTGTTTCAGTTCTAAAAAGGTGTTTGACACATTCTCAGAGATACTGACATGAGGTATCACAGAGTTGCTGCACATCCATTTAAAGAACTTCCCGTTCCACCACATCATGATGAGAATCTCCCGTTCCACCTCATCATGATAAGAACTTCCCGTTCCACCACATCATGATGAGAATCTCCCGTTCCACCACATCATGATAAGAACTTCCCGTTCCACCTCATCATGATGAGAATCTCCCGTTCCACCTCATCATGATGAGAATCTCCCGTTCCACCTCATCATGATGAGAATCTCCCGTTCCACCTCATCATGATGAGAATCTCCCGTTCCACCTCATCATGATGAGAACCTCCCGTTCCACCTCATCATGATGAGAATCTCCCGTTCCACCTCATCATGATGAGAATCTCCCGTTCCACCTCATCATGATGAGAATCTCCCGTTCCACCACATCATGATGAGAATCTCCCGTTCCACCACATCATGATGAGAATCTCCCGTTCCACCACATCATGATAAGAACTTCCTGTTCCACCACATCATGATGAGAATCTCCCGTTCCACATCATGATGAGAATCTCCCGTTCCACATCATGATGAGAATCTCCCGTTCCACCACATCATGATAAGAACCTCCCGTTCCACCACATCATGATAAGAACTTCCTGTTCCACCACATCATGATGAGAATCTCCCGTTCCACATCATGATGAGAATCTCCCGTTCCACATCATGATGAGAATCTCCCGTTCCACATCATGATGAGAATCTCCCGTTCCACCACATCATGATGAGAATCTCCCGTTCCACCACATCATGATGAGAATCTCCCGTTCCACCACATCATGATGAGAATCTCCCGTTCCACCACATCATGATAAGAACCTCCCGTTCCACCAGATCATGATGAGAATCTCCTGTTCCACCACATCATGATGAGAATCTCCCGTTCCACCACATCATGATAAGAACCTCCCGTTCCACCACATCATGATAAGAACCTCCCGTTCCACCACATCATGATAAGAACCTCCCGTTCCACCACATCATGATAAGAACCTCCCGTTCCACCACATCATGATAAGAACCTCCCGTTCCACCACATCATGATGAGAATCTCCCGTTCCACCTCATCATGATGAGAATCTCCCGTTCCACCACATCATGATAAGAACCTCCCGTTCCACCACATCATGATGAGAATCTCCCGTTCCACCACATCATGATAAGAACCTCCCGTTCCACCACATCATGATGAGAATCTCCCGTTCCACCACATCATGATGAGAATCTCCCGTTCCACCACATCATGATAAGAACCTCCCGTTCCACCACATCATGATAAGAACTTCCCGTTCCACCACATCATGATGAGAATCTCCCGTTCCACCACATCATGATAAGAACCTCCCGTTCCACCACATCATGATAAGAACTTCCCGTTCCACCACATCATGATAAGAACTTCCCGTTCCACCACATCATGATGAGAATCTCCCGTTCCACCACATCATGATAAGAACTTCCCGTTCCACCACATCATGATAAGAACTTCCCGTTCCACCACATCATGATGAGAATCTCCCGTTCCACCACATCATGATAAGAACTTCCCGTTCCACCACATCATGATAAGAACTTCCCGTTCCACCACATCATGATGAGAATCTCCCGTTCCACCACATCATGATGAGAATCTCCCGTTCCACCACATCATAATAAGAACCTCCCGTTCCACCACATCATGATAAGAACTTCCCGTTCCACCACATCATGATGAGAATCTCCCGTTCCACCACATCATGATAAGAACTTCCCGTTCCACCACATCATGATGAGAATCTCCCGTTCCACCACATCATGATGAGAATCTCCCGTTCCACCACATCATGATAAGAACTTCCTGTTCCACCACATCATGATGAGAATCTCCCGTTCCACCACATCATGATAAGAACCTCCCGTTCCACCACATCATGATAAGAACTTCCCGTTCCACCACATCATGATGAGAACCTCCCGTTCCACCACATCATGATGAGAACTTCCCGTTCCACCACATCATGATAAGAACTTCCCGTTCCACCACATCATGATGAGAATCTCCCGTTCCACCACATCATGATGAGAATCTCCCGTTCCACCACATCATGATGAGAATCTCCCGTTCCACCACATCATGATAAGAACTTCCCGTTCCACCACATCATGATAAGAACTTCCCGTTCCACCACATCATGTTAAGAACTTCCCGTTCCACCACATCATGATAAGAACTTCCCGTTCCACCTTATCATGATGAGAATCTCCCGTTCCACCTCATCATGATGAGAATCTCCCGTTCCACCACATCATGATAAGAACTTCCTGTTCCACCACATCATGATGAGAATCTCCCGTTCCACCACATCATGATAAGAACCTCCCGTTCCACCACATCATGATAAGAACTTCCCGTTCCACCACATCATGATGAGAACCTCCCGTTCCACCACATCATGATGAGAACTTCCCGTTCCACCACATCATGATAAGAACTTCCCGTTCCACCACATCATGATGAGAATCTCCCGTTCCACCACATCATGATGAGAATCTCCCGTTCCACCACATCATGATGAGAATCTCCCGTTCCACCACATCATGATAAGAACTTCCCGTTCCACCACATCATGATAAGAACTTCCCGTTCCACCACATCATGTTAAGAACTTCCCGTTCCACCACATCATGATAAGAACTTCCCGTTCCACCTTATCATGATGAGAATCTCCCGTTCCACCTCATCATGATGAGAATCTCCCGTTCCACCTCATCATGATGAGAATCTCCCGTTCCACCTCATCACGATGAGAATCTCCCGTTCCACCTCATCACCATGAGAATCTCCCGTTCCACCTCATCATGATGAGAATCTCCCGTTCCACCTCATCATGATGAGAATCTCCCGTTCCACCTCATCATGATGAGAATCTCCCGTTCCACCTCATCATGATAAGAATCTCCCGTTCCACCTCATCATGATAAGAATCTCCCGTTCCACCTCATCATGATGAGAATCTCCCGTTCCACCACATCATGATGAGAATCTCCCGTTCCACCTCATCACCATGAGAATCTCCCGTTCCAACTTATCATGATGAGAATCTCCCGTTCCACCACATCACCATGAGAATCTCCCGTTCCACCTCATCACCATGAGAATCTCCCGTTCCACCTCATGATGAGAATCTCCCGTTCCACCACATCACCATGAGAATCTCCCGTTCCACCTCATCCCCATGAGAATCTCCCGTTCCACCACATCACCATGAGAATCTCCCGTTCCACCTCATCACCATGAGAATCTCCCGTTCCACCTCATCATGATGAGAATCTCCCGTTCCACCTCATCATGATGAGAATCTCCCATTCCACCTCATCACCATGAGAATCTCCCGTTCCACCACATCATGATGAGAATCTCCCGTTCCACCTCATCATGATGAGAATCTCCCGTTCCACCACATCATCATGATGAGAATCTCCCGTTCCACCACATCATGATGAGAATCTCCCGTTCCACCTCATCATGATGAGAATCTCCCGTTCCACCTCATCATGATGAGAATCTCCCGTTCCACCACATCACCATGAGAATCTCCCGTTCCACCTCATCATGATGAGAATCTCCCGTTCCACCACATCACCATGAGAATCTCCCGTTCCACCACATCACCATGAGAATCTCCCGTTCCACCACATCACCATGAGAATCTCCCGTTCCACCACATCACCATGAGAATCTCCCGTTCCACCTCATCCCCATGAGAATCTCCCGTTCCACCACATCATGATGAGAATCTCCCGTTCCACCACATCATGATGAGAATCTCCCGTTCCACCTCATCATGACGAGAATCTCCCGTTCCACCTCATCATGATGAGAATCTCCCGTTCCACCACATCACCATGAGAATCTCCCGTTCCACCTCATCATGATGAGAATCTCCTGTTCCACCACATCATCATGATGAGAATCTCCCGTTCCACCTCATCATCATGATGAGAATCTCCCGTTCCACCACATCATCATGATGAGAATCTCCCGTTCCACCACATCATCATGATGAGAATCTCCCGTTCCACCTCATCATGATGAGAATCTCCCGTTCCACCTCATCATGATGAGAATCTCCCGTTCCACCACATCACCATGAGAATCTCCCGTTCCACCTCATCCCCATGAGAATCTCCCGTTCCACCTCATCCCCATGAGAATCTCCCGTTCCACCACATCACCATGAGAATCTCCCGTTCCACCTCATCACCATGAGAATCTCCCGTTCCACCACATCACCATGAGAATCTCCCGTTCCACCTCATCCCCATGAGAATCTCCCGTTCCACCTCATCCCCATGAGAATCTCCCGTTCCACCTCATCACCATGAGAATCTCCCGTTCCACCACATCACCATGAGAATCTCCCGTTCCACCTCATCACCATGAGAATCTCCCGTTCCACCTCATCACCATGAGAATCTCCCGTTCCACCAACCAGCTTTACTAATTCTTCCATCCCGCCTGAGTCAGAGTTAGTCTTTACATAGATGCATCGTCTTCTTGTCTCTAGGCGGCAGGCATGCAGTCATATCAGCAGCTACTGGTAAAGAGTGCAGAGCAGAACATCAGATGTGACAACTGAGTGGTGAATTGTCTGATATATTAAATGGGTCATCTTGCAGCCATCTTCCAAATGTAAGGCTGGAAAACTGTCAGAATCTTTATAAATAAGAAGGATGAAGTGTTTATGGTGAATTTGGTGCATCGCTGTGACGAGGCATCTACATGCCCAAAATCATCTTCTCTCACTGAGATAAAGCAAATTGTGGATTTTTAAAATGGCATGAGTAATAACATTAATTAAAAGTAAAAAAAAGAAATAACTTTAAATGGAATGTCCAATATTCTTGGCATACCAATATTAATCGGCTGATATCGGCTTTAAAATGCAATATCGGAAATGACCGGTTTCGGTTTTTACTTTTTCAATGACAGCTTTTACACAACATGAACATATTATACAGAACATTTTTTAGCCAAGTCTCCTCTAAATCAAAATAACAAAATATAACAGATGTCTTGTATAGTTTTCCAGATATTTTTGTTTGTTTGGCACAACTTCCTCCAAAAATATCAGTACCAAAAATTAGGAGTTTGAGAAAATCCGTAAATCAGCATCGATAAAAAAGAATATCATTGCATTGCCGCGCTCATATTGGCAGCTTTAGAAGTGCAGTTTCTCAGCCTCGGGGCACTGCAGAGCAACAAGGCTCCAGGAATGTGCATTCAGAGCGTCCGTGTTACATTCAGGTCAGAAACTTCTGTAGAGTTGCTGTAGTTCTGCATGGTGCTCATTTCATGAATTAGCTGTAAAACACACCACAAAGCAGGTTACCTTAGCCTTTACATTTTAAAAGTCTGAGATCTGCTTTGTGCTCATCATGTCTGATTTGTAATATTGATGCTACAGAAACAAACAAGAGCTCCCACAGAGGCTTTAAAACACAAGACAATAAAACAGCAGGTCAAAAATCTGCAAACTTACATCAGATTTTAAAGGGTGAATCATAGAAACCCTGCTTAAGGGATATAAACACAAATGTAGAGTCTGATCTTTAATGGATCATTCAGCTGAAGACTTAAAGTGCTACCAAACAACTTTTCCATCTTAAAGGTTATTTCCCAGACAGCAAAGATTAGTACAAACTAAAGCTAAAGCCTGTTTCTCGCTGGGATTTTTCCAGTAACCCAGAGAGAGATTTATTCAAACCATCACGGGTACATCGTTCCAGTTTTCTGACAGGATCGGCATGATCAGCGTAGAGAAGGGTCAACAGAAATAAGTGCAGCAGTGACACATAAACATGTAAGAATAGAACTTCACGCCAAGCCACTAAACCACCGACAGGCAACATTAAGGAGCCATTTGCACCTAAATACAACTGGTGAGTTGCACAGCCAAAAACCTTCAGCGACATGGTGGTCTGAGTTTTCATTTGGTTTCCACAGCCTGATGGGTCGAACATTTCTGCTTTTATTAATCTATGCCCCCCCCCCACCCCGCCTCAGGATGACTGATCCTCCATGCTGCGAAGTGAAGGTATAATCCAAGCAGCATCCCTCTGCTTCAGGCCACGTGGATGTAAGCTGGAAAGCAGCGGTTTCATCACAGCCAACCCACTGGATCTCAGAGCTCGGAGAACGGCTGGTGAACCAGAAGCGTACTGGAAGCCCTCTGCTTGACAAATCAGCAGCAAAGCCGCGCAGTTTTTCATTCCAGCGAGTAGATGACAGTTTTCTGTGCCTGGCTGTGTTGACTGCTGAGAGTGTTGGCCAGATGTTAAGGAAGAGGAGGGACAGGCTGCTCCAGCTCAGACCACACTACGAGGTTTAGAATTTGTGTTTCCAATTAGAAATGTGAGGTGATGAGTGAATTATTAAAAACACAAGGCCTTCTTGCTCTTCATAACCTACCTGAAAAGGATTCTTTGTGGGTCTGAAGCTACTCCACATCGCTGAACAGTTCAATATGCTCAAATGTTCAAATTCCTTATTTCTGATTGTTTTAAGTGTTGGAGATAATGATTAAGTTATCACTTTTAAATGAAAACACTTTGACAAATGTGGTGTTGGTCTGATATCTTCAAGCAGATATCCAATACAGTGCGAAAGTCTCAGCTCGCGTCTTATGCTCACACTTCGTGTACTCTTCGATAGAGGTCCTTAGGAAGAATACTCAACCCTGTCTGAAGGTCTTTTAAAGGTTTTCTCTGGACATTCACTCATGCAGGCAAAACAACTGCACCTAACTCTAGAAATGATTTCTTTAAAAAAGCATTTTGCAGGTTGGAAATGTAGAAAGATATTGTTGGAACTGATGTTGAATAAAAACACACTTATAAATATACTATTTGGGCTTTTGGAGTAGTTTCTGATAGAATTTTATGACTGCATCTAAAAGCATAAGATAGAAAGTGATGTAGGAAAAGGGAGACTGTGTTGTGCTAAAAAGAAAAAAAAGAAAGTACCCAATCACAAAAGGCGCAGTAACAGCATCTCACCTCTAGATGGCATGTTTATTTTCTTCCACACTTTGGGACCCGTATTAAACTGGCTGCCAAAGACATCTTTTCAAATCCAAACATTCACTGACAAAGAAGCCAAATGACATTAAAAGACTTTTTTTTTTTTTTTTTTGCAGTTTCTGTATATGGAAAGTATATGGAAAGTTGATCATGTGCATCAAAATGTCCCCAAAATGCGTGATTTAAGTGTTGCGATTGCACTCCGAGTCCGAACCCGACAAAAATTGGCCCTCCATATTTGTAGTCCCGGGACTCAGAACTCTGTGGTTCTGAAAGACGATCCTGATTGCTCCAAAACGCTGGTAGTAAGCAGCTCTCTGCTGTAACAACAGCTTGCAGCCAATGAACTGATACCAACTGAGCATCCTTTAACCGGCATAGCCTACCAGAGTATTGCTGCTGACCATGTCCATCCCTTTATGAGCACAGTGTAGCAACTTCTGATGGAAACTTCCAGCAGGATGATGCACCATGTCACAAAGCTCACATCATCTCGTTCACTGTACTCCACCGACCTCCACAGTCACCAGATCTACCTCCAACAGAGCAGCTTTGGGATGTTGGTGGAACGGGAGATTCTCATCATAGATGTGCAGCAACTGTGTGATGCTTCATGTCAACATGGAGGAAAATCTCTGAGGAATGTTTCCGGCACCTTGTGGAATCTACGACATCAAGAAGTAAGGCAGTACTAAAAGATAAAAGGGGGTCCAATCCAGTACTAGCAAAGTGGACAAAATGAAGTGACCAAAGAGTCCATTAAAAATAGCAAATCTTGACCATGTTGCCATTTCTGATGAATGTCATCTCACACACTGACAATTAATTAGCTTTTGTCTGAATCCCTGTTTGAGATTGTTGCTGCTTCAGCTGTACAAGAAAAATACTCAAAAAAATGTGTTTACAACTTCACTTGCAGAGTTTAATAAAATAAAACAAGCCGTGTTTGACTACAGCTGCACTGATGTAGACAACAAATTCTATTCTTCTCGTCTTTCTTCTAAAAGTCTACACATTCAGACTGTTGAATTCCTCCCATTTTAATGTCTGATCGTTGCAATCTGATGATACAGATATCATCAGGTTCTCTTCATATTTTGGGTTTGTGGAAATGGGCTGCCTGGGAGTCCAGGACACAACCACAGGCAGACAACATGATGTTTTAGCTCTAACAATGTTCATCAAGCTGCGTTCTGAGTTTGCACATTTTTTCACTAAACGCTAAAAATATATCATAAGTTGGGCATAAACTACAGGTGTGGATCATTAAGTGCACTGATCTGTTCATTAAATTAGGCTGATGTGGGTCTGTGTTTGACTTCCACGCAATCTTTTCCTCAACATTCCCTATAAAACCACAGAAATCTTCCTCATGCGGCTCTAAGAGGAAACAGCAGGTGTTCAGGAGAATCCTTCCAGTCAACAGCTGGTACTTTAACATTTTCAGAAATATTCCTTTCTTACCTGTGACGCCATTTCAATCAGCATGAGCAGCTTTTTAATGCCGATCCACACACTTTGGCCTGTGACAGCTTTCGCTATGCTGTTCCGTTCTTTCTCCTGGAAGGAGCCCAGCAGCTGTGGGCGGCATCAAGACAAGCAAATGTGGATTTAAGCAAGGAAATTCATCAATTCTTATCAATAAACATATACTGTAATACACAAAATATTGAATGCATCCTTAATCAGACTAAGCAATACAGATGATGAATGAATAATATTTAAAGTAATAACCTAAAACAAGTTTAACCCCTCTGCTGATGAAGTAAATGTTTATATTTGTAGATCTTCAGGTCTTTACACACCTACTCCAAATATAATTATATATTTCTTATTGGATCAGTGCAATGTGAACGTTTACGTCACTAACAAAAGTCTGTTCAGATTTTGAGTTTTTTTTTTTTTTAATATTTGCATCCGACAGATATATAATCGACCAATCAGGGAAGGCGCGTTGACTGATAGAAGACTGGATGCGAATGATGCAGGTGTCAATTTGTCGCTCTGACTTCGTGGAAACTTTGTATCATCATGGCTGAGCGTCTTTACTATTTTTTCTCTGCATCTTAAAGCGAGCTGCTGCCGCTAAAGCAGATCCTCCAACCGTCCCACAGACGTCCTGAAGCGGCCGTGGTCCAGCTTCAGCTCCTGCATTGAACAATAGAACAGGATGAACCCGGCACCTCTTTTTGTCTTTTCTTTTGCAGCATCAGCACACTGCTGTCGTGGGTTGATGTGGAATCCACCTTGTGAGTTTGTATTTGTCATTTATTCACAGTTTTGTATCACACTTGATGTGAAACAGGACAAATTCACCTCTGATTTATTCACAAATTTGTGTCGTTTATTCGCATCGGTCCGGGTGTGTAAAGGCCTTTAGTGTGGAAAAGTCTTGGAAGGGAAGGATAAACAAGACAGAGTATCAAACTATCCTGTCTTTAAAAAGCAGCTCTATGTGCTTTAGCTCTACCTCCAGGGCTTCGACCAGCTGTTCTCCTCCTGAGATGTTGGGAATGTGGATGGTGGTGCTGAAAGCGTCCAACATTTCCATTTCCTGCAGGACGTCTTTACGACTGGTGGTGCCGATGATCAGCAGCTTACGTCCCTGCAACGGAAAAAGCACATTCACCCATTTAGCAACGTTTTTACATCTGATTAGACTTAAAAGTAGCAAAGAAACCAATGTAAACAAAGAGTGGCCATGTCTCCATCTGAGCAGAAACATAAAGCAGTTGCTTTATTCACCGTTTTCCTTCAGGTCATCCATCTTTTTTTCTCTTAGTGTTTTGCTTTGTGTTATTTTATTGGGACACTCTTACTCCAACTTATCCTCCATCTTGATCCTAAACATTCCCAGACAATGATGCAGCCGTCACCACACCTTACTGCAGAGATGCTGCTGTTCTGGAATGTGTGACCACATTGTTCATCTTTGTTTCATCAGAACAGGAAATCTTGTTTCTCACGGATTCAGTCAACAAGCTGCTTCCTGGAAAATTCCCCCATATGTTACTGGTTTAGGAAATAGCATGTCTGGGTTCTTAATTATAAAGGCCTGATTGGTAAAATGCACCAATGACAGTTCTTCTATCAGATCTTCAATCTCCACAGAGGAACTCTGAATGTGATTCATCACAGGGTTAGCTTGTTAGCTACCAGTCTGACCAAAACCCTCCAAACCTCATCACTAAAGTCTGACAGGAAGATCATTCCTCGTTTCAAAACGTCTTCAACTTATTAATTGCTTTGCTTTTATGAACTTCATCTGCTGCAGAAACGTTCTTGTCCCTTTCCCCACATCTGATCCGGTTTCAAGCTGTTACTGTTGACAAGTTTGGCCAAACTGAGGTGAAATTTGGAACCTTTACAGCAATAAAATGGGCTGGATTGTGTTGCCATATTGTGGCAGAACAGGAAACCCTCCTCTTGGTTGCAAGTTAGTTGAACCAGCTGTCCAAAGTGGAAACAAACCTCAGCAACTGTTTTTCTTCACAAAGCAATATTTGTATCTTTAGGATTTATTATAGATCATGTAACACGTACATAGATGCCAGTCAGACACAACTGGTTCCTTCATCCCACAGTTTTCAAGTCTTCTACAAAATTAAAGAGCTGCGTCTTTCAGACTCGTTTGATGTCAAAGTGACGTCTATTCAGTGCACTTCTGGAGTTGTTGCTGCCAGTGGTGTCCCAAAGCTGAGACACTGCATTATCTGCAGAGGATTTTAACTGGTTCAGGTCCTCTTTAGAAAGCCGGAGTTACTTCGTTACAATTGACAGCTATGAATCTGAGCGAGTGGCCGTGACTTGTGGAGTACCTCAGGGGTCAGTCCTTGGACCTCTTCTGTTCAACTTGTATCTGCTCCCTTTGGGTCAAATATTACAGAACTTTAATATCAATTATCACAGTTATGCAGATGACACGCAGCTTTATGTGTCTTTGTCACCAGATGACCACAGTCCAATAGACTTACTGTGCCAGTGTTTGGATCTGGATGAAAGGGAATCGTCTTTAATTAATTGAAGAAAAAACTGAGATTATTCTGTTTGGTAGCAAAGAGAAGAGGGTCAGCGTCGGTAAACACCTGGAGACTCGAGATCTTAAAAATACCAATCAAGTCTGTAACCTTGGAGTGTTGATAGACTCAGAAAAAAGCTTCACTAAGACGCTGTTTACCAACTGAGACACGTCAGCAGGATTAAAAGTTTAGTCTCCCAGTAAGACCAGTAGAAACTCATCCATGCATTCATCTCCAGCAGACTGGATTACTGTACTGGTCTTTTAACAGGACTTCCTAAAAAGAGCATTAAACATCTGCAGCTCATCCAGATGCTGCTGCTGGAGCTTTAACTGGGACTAAGAAATCTGAACACATCACACCAGTTTTAAAATCTTTATACTGGTTTCCAGTTTATACAGCTTTTCAGTCAGTCACTGGATATATTTATAACCATGCAGATTGTTTACAAATCCCAGAATGGTTTAGGACCAGAATACATCTGTGATATGTTCAGAGAATATAAACCAGGCAGAGCTCTTAGATCCAAACACTCGGGTCAACTAGTCCAGACCAGAGACCAGACCAGAGACCAGACCAGAGTCCAGACCAGAGACCAGACCAGAGTCCAGACCAGAGTCCAGACCACACTCCAGACCACAGTCCAGACCACAGTCCAGACCAGAGACCAGACCAGAGACCAGACCAGAGTCCAGACCAGAGACCAGACCAGAGACCAGACCAGAGTCCAGACCACAGTCCAGACCAGAGTCCAGACCACACTCCAGACCACACTCCAGACCACAGTCCAGACCACAGTCCAGACCAGAGACCAGACCAGAGACCAGACCAGAGACCAGACCAGAGACCAGACCAGAGACCAGACCAGAGTCCAGACCAGAGACCAGACCAGAGTCCAGACCACAGTCCAGACCACAGTCCAGACCAGAGTCCAGACCACAGTCCAGACCACACTCCAGACCACAGTCCAGACCACAGTCCAGACCAGAGACCAGACCAGAGACCAGACCAGAGTCCAGACCAGAGACCAGACCAGAGTCCAGACCAGAGTCCAGACCACAGTCCAGACCACAGTCCAGACCACAGTCCAGACCAGAGTCCAGACCAGAGTCCAGACCACAGTCCAGACCACAGTCCAGACCAGAGCCCAGAGCCCAGAGCCCAGAGTCCAGACCAGAGACCAGACCACAGTCCAGACCACAGTCCAGACCAGAGTCCAGACCAGAGACCAGACCAGAGTCCAGACCAGAGTCCAGACCAGAGTCCAGACCAGAGACCAGACCACAGTCCAGACCAGAGACCAGACCACAGTCCAGACCAGAGTCCAGACCAGAGTCCAGACCACAGTCCAGACCACAGTCCAGACCAGAGTCCAGACCAGAGCCCAGAGCCCAGAGTCCAGAGTCCAGACCAGAGACCAGACCACACTCCAGACCACAGTCCAGACCAGAGTCCAGACCAGAGACCAGACCAGAGACCAGACCAGAGTCCAGACCAGAGTCCAGACCACAGTCCAGACCAGAGACCAGACCAGAGTCCAGACCACAGTCCAGACCACAGTCCAGACCAGAGCCCAGAGCCCAGAGTCCAGAGTCCAGACCAGAGACCAGACCACACTCCAGACCACAGTCCAGACCAGAGTCCAGACCAGAGACCAGACCAGAGACCAGACCAGAGACCAGACCAGAGTCCAGACCAGAGTCCAGACCACAGTCCAGACCACAGTCCAGACCAGAGACCAGACCAGAGACCAGACCAGAGTCCAGACCATAGTCCAGACTAAATATGAAGAAGCAGCATTTAGCTGTGACACTGTGAACAAGTGGAACAAATTGAGATTAAACTTTCACCAAATGGAGAAACTTTTAAATCCGGGTAAAAAACATTTCTTTCCTCTTGATCCTATGCATGACATCTGCACAGCAACTTCTAATTATTTTTGCCTCTAATTATTTAGATATAATTTTTTATTTTATTGTGATTTTGCTATTTGTTTTCTTTTATGCTTTTTCCCCCCTCACACCAACTGTAATACTTTTAATGTGTCATGTAAAGCACTTTGAATTGTCTTGTACATAAAAGGTGTTATACAAATGAACTTGCTTTGCCTATTCAACTTTTGCTTTATGCATCGCATCACTTGCTAGTAAGCAAATAGAAATGTTTTGAATGAGTAAAGTGGCTAATTCAGCATAGACACACAACACAACATAATCAGAGGCAGAGCGGAAATAAATAACGAGACATGAAACAATAAAGATAGAGCTCAGAGTACAGGCAGGATGCAAGATGGATGCTGGATAAGCTGTCGACTTGGGGGAACTTTGTTTCTGCGGTGCGTCTTTAAGCAAGGTGGTCTTTGTTTTATTACTGCTTATACTGAACTTTGTTTAACTTTCACATCAGCAAAATTCAATCAGGCAAAGCTGATAACAGTCAAGTAAAGCTGGGTTTATACTTGAGCGGCGTCTGCATAAGGTCTGTTACGGCATCACCCATGTGATTGGTCGGTTTTTAATATTTTGCGTCCAGACTTCTGGAACATCTTGCAGAATTTTCGAGGTATTCTTGGAAGAGAAACTGCAGCGCGGCACCATTACCCTACAGGTTCAAGTGTAAATCCAGCTCAACATGGATTTGTTTCCAAGTCCACTGACAGAAAGAGTAAAAGGTCTGAATTGTTTGTTAAATGGGATATTTTCATCAAACACTGTAGAGAAAAATGAAAAGAATTACTTTTCATTTTGTCTTAAATAAAAGAAAATGTGGAAAACTTTCCATCAAAGCTGTAACAAAAATAATATTGGAATTGATGGTCTAAATGTGAACTTCCTTATGCATGAAGAAGCATGTTTTCAGGTTTTTTACGGCTGATTTTAGTCCACTTCAAGTCACTATCGTAATGTCTGTATATCAAATACAAGTAAGCTCTATTAAAACAGTTTGCATTGCAGCTTCATGTGATTAATGCTGCAGTGCAATAAAGTCTGTAGACTGTTAATTTTAGCCTAAATTGGTGACTGTCAGATTTGATGTCCGTTAAAGGAGGTGTTTCATGTATCAGTGCGACCTGTTTTCTCTCATATTTGTCTGATTTTGTTCCTGATGAAGGCTGACATTGTACAGGGGGCTTTGAGTCGCAACAAAAGAATAAGGAACAGAAAATGACGACAGAAAAGAAGAGAGACAAAAGAACGGAGCACAAAAGGACAGAAAACAGCAGAAAACAACAGCAGAGAGGACAAACATGAGCCGAGAAGAAAGCGGAGAAGTGAAAGAATCGCAGCTCCGCTAAGCTGGCAAGTTGGAGGACAACCAGAAGAAGACGGCGAAGGACGAGAGGCAGAGGAGTGGTGAGTAGACAGGGGGATTATGGCTGCAGGCTGCTCCCCCATGGCGTGGGGGGTTGTGATGCTGCATGCAGATGAGGTGCCACACAGGCGGCAGTGCTGCCAGGTCCTGGCTCTCTCACAGAGCCCATTCTCCTCCGTGTCCCCCTGGCCTCCCCCGGCCCCAGGCACCCCGCTGGGCCCAGCGCTTTACAACCCCAGAGTAGCACTGCAACCAGGCATTCAACACCAGGCCCCGCGCCACTTCTCATGCACATGCAGCCATATAGTGGGGCTATACCTCATTCACAAACCCATCAACAACAGACACACAAACTACGACGAAAAGAAACGATGAGAAATGGGTCTCTACCACCGCCATTCACTCTGAGCACAACAGGCCTGAACCAAAACACTCGCTAATAACCATACACTCACACACATGCCAGTTGCAGCCAAAGACCTCCAACAATTCCTCGCAAGACCTTGTGTTGGCGTCCATAAGATCTGCTGCCCTCTTTCTGCCGCCTGAGGCCTGACAACGCCGCAGTGAGCTGGAATTAAAGAAGCCACCGCAAAGTTTTCTGCATTACCTTTGGAGGCGGTTTCTTCAGCAGCACCAGCAGGGCTTGTAGCACCAGGTTGGAGAAGCGAGGCCCGATGGGGACATAGTCTGACGAGACAGAACGTACGAGTTAAAGTAGGCAGTTCCTTCAACTCAGCAGGAGATACTTCGCTTTCCGAGAGGCGTCGGGGGTCTTACCCAACAAGCGCTCGATGTCATCCACAACCACACAGCTCAGCTGGGATTTGTAAGCATCTTCAAAAATCTGGCGGAAGCAGAAGTACAAACCAGCTCAGGAAAAACTAGCCTCAACATTATGAATTATACTTTGAACGTTATAAATGAGTACCTTAATGTAGTGCTATGTAACTTTTTTGACCTGTATTGATGGCACAGTAAGAACCATTGTGTACATTCCTGGAACTGTTATAAGGCTTAAAAAAAAAAAAAAAAAAAAAAATCACATTTTTACAACTTTACGATTTTTACCAGGGCGAATTTACGACTTTTTCTTCCATGACGTGATAAACTGAGTTTTGCTTTACGCTCCGTGTCACATGCTAGCAACTTTATATCCGCACACTGAACATTATGAGAAAAAGAGTTAACATCAGGTTGACTTTTACAAGCAGGAGAGAGCTCAGAGAAGAGGCAGGATGCAAGGTGGATGCTGATTTAGCTAAATCTCAGTGTATTGTTCTTTTATTTCCCCGTCTGATAAAGATCCAGTTTTTTTTTTTTTTTTTTTACCTCGTTATCAAGTTTAAAAGATGGTTACTTGTTTTTATGACATATGAGCAAAATTGCATATAAATATCCTGGCTGGAGATTTCAGAAAGGTGAGCATTTGAAGATGCATACAGACGTAGAAGGTTTGGAGGTAATTTCATGGGTGAAGCTAACAAACTATTACAGGTTTGCACAAGTTCAGTGGATCCAACAGCTGAAGCAAAGAGCTGTTTGGGGTAGCACTGCATACAATGACAGGACAAAACCGGATATCACAAGACTTTATGTCTAAACTACAATGGAAAGAGGACTTAGTTTAGGGCCCATTTAGAAGAAAAAAACCCCACCAAAGTCTAGAATCTTGTTTCTTCTTAAAGCTAGTTTGGAAACTTGAAACAAAAACAGCTGTTTTGCAGTTAGTTTTAAAGTCGGATGCTAATCTAACTATTCGCCACAGAGAAAACATAAGAAGCGATCTGCAAGTCAGCTGGTCAGTTTGTTTTTTGCTCTTAACTTCAATCGCTGCACTCCTGGTGTACGAAAGACACGAGTCAGCCCAGCGAGAGAGAGAAAAAAAAAGAAGCAGTTTTAAAGCTGCTAAAAGTTGATCGAGTTCTGCACAAGCTGCCAAACAATCAGTTTCTTTAAATCAGGTGTGATGGAGCAGTGAAGGATAGTGGCCTTCCAGGACTGGGACTGGAACATCTCTGGCTTACAGAGGACAGGACGGTATCTGATGGCCGGTGGAACCAATTTTGTTTTTCCATATTTAATATTCATTGCATTATATGAAAAGATTCCAAATCACTAAATGAGGTGTATGAACTAAGACATTTTAAGGATGTGTGATTAATTTTTCTTTTTTTAATCAAATGGAATCAAATCAGTTTATTTATAAAGCCCTTTTAACACTGGCTATAGCTAAGCCAAGTGCTGTACAATATACCAGTTAGCAGCACAAACACATAAAATGTATCAAATCTAATAAAGTGAGAAAATTAAATAGAAGACTCACTGGGAACAAATAAAAAAACAAAATAAAAGCACATAGAAGCAAATAAGATCACTTCTCAGGTGAGGTTAAAGCCGATGAGGAGTATAAACGAGTCTTAAGAAAAGTTTTAGTACAAAAACTTCAAAATGTTCCATTCAGAGGAGCAAAGACCAGAAGATTAAGAGGTGCAGAAGTGGGACTTAATGTGTCCCGTATCACTAAACTGAAATGACATATTTAAAGCAGGTTTACATTGATTTTTAAATAAAAGCTAGAAATAAAAGCTAGTCCCAAACCACAAAAAGCAGGATGCACGGTTGGTGATCATGTGTTATATATTTTAGCAACAGCTTTTAAACTGCAAGATGACCTGCTGAATACCTGAATACTAAAAGCTGCCACATAGTGAGCGCTACCTTTTTGATGGCTTGGCACTTGGCAATTTCCGAGAATCCGATCATCTTGTCGGGGGAGCAGATCTTGATGAAGGGGAATTGTGAATCTTCTGAAATTTTAGCTGCGAGCGCCGTCTTCCCACTGTTAGGTGGGCCTGATGAAGGAAAACAAGCAAATCTATTGGCTGGTTTACTCAAGTTACCGTCTGTATTTTTAAAGATTAAATGTTCATCTGCCTCTTTGTTTCGGTCAAAACACACTGCTTTTAATGCGTGGTTATTGTGAGTGTCCTACCTTCTAGCAGCACAGAAACGAGCGGCGTGCGGTCACTGTTCTTTGTCTGCTGCACCAGCAGCTCTCCGTCCTCCAGGACCGCCGACACCGGGTCGCCCCACCGGATTATACCGTTCATGATGTAGCTAGCGTAGTCTTCTTGGTTGGTTCCAAAGGCCTAAAGTAGAGAAAAAAGAAACGCAAGATCATCAACAACAACATGAATAAAAGCTAAACTGTATGAAACAGAAGTCTGATAAATATTTTAGAAGAGTTTAACAAACTTTAACATGTAAACATGCAAGTCTGACCATAAATTCAGCCTTCAAAATCATCCAAACCATCCTTTCTATACTACAACGGGCTTTTAAAAGGTTACGTGGCAGCTTCCCAAAGGTTACCCTGAAGTGTTCTTTTGTTAATAAAACTTAGTTCTTACACAAAAAAAAAATAAATAAATGTTTTTTTCTGGTTAAGATTGCTTTCATTTGTATTTTTAAGTAGAATCGGCTCTTCTGAAACAGATGCAGGAGGGTGGGAACCTCAAACTGTTTATTGCGTCAGGTCTTTGCATTATAATGCGCTGATAATTGTTACGTACATTCCTACAGCCGCCATCATGCAGACTTTTATTCGCTTGGGAGAGCTCGGAGAAGAGACAGGACGCAAGCTAAGTTTTTGCTAAGTGAAATGAATGAAATGAAAAATGAAATTAAATGAAAAATACTTCATTAATCCCCAAAGGGAAATCCAAAATTGTAGTATATAATAATTAACTAGAGGAGGTCTTGTTCCGGAGGCTGATGGCTGCTGGCAGGAATGATCTTCTGTATCTTTCAGTCTTACATCGGACCTGAAGAAGCCTCTCACTGAACACACTTTGTTGTTTCTTCACTGTGTTGTGGAGAGGGTGTGAAGAATCCTCCATCATCTTCATCAGCTTGTGCAGCATTCTTCTTTGGACAATCAGCTCCAGCGGCTCCAGACTTACTCCAAGAACAGAAGCAGCTTTCTGGATCAGTTTGTTGATTCTCTTCAAGTCTCTGGTTCTGATGCTACTACCCCAGCAGATGCTGCAAAGCTGACTGCACTCTTCACAACAGACTTATAGGAGATATGCAACGTCTTGGTGCAGACGTTAAACCATCTCAGCTTCCTTTGGAAGTACAGTCTGCTCTGACCTTTCTTGTAGATGTATTATAGATTATAACTATATTATAATTTATGGATTATAGATGTAAGTGGTTCCAAAGTGTGAAAATGTGTCAAATTGTGTGTTCTCCATCTCTTCCTGGTAGACGTTTTTGACTCTCAAACGACAGAAACAATGTGCATGCTCAGGTACTTACAGGTTTGATGTCACTGTTAAGCGAAGCCATGAAGTCGAGTCTGTTGACTTGCAGCCTCTCAGTCGTCTGAATGTCCACCTCCACGGTGTTGCTGGCCTGCAACAACAACACACACACACTCAGAAACAGCAGATACTCCATGCCATATTGAAAGCTGCTACGTGAATTACTGCACATTTAGATTGCACAATGTGTCAGGAGACAATGTTTTCCCTCAGACCAGAAAGGTCAGGCAGAGATGGAGGGAGGGAAGAGTAAGTGCTTAGAGGAGGGAAGGAAAACGTCACAGCCATCAGACATGTGTACGGCCCTTGTCCGTCATTTATCATCACCCTGTAATATCTGCAGCTCGGCGTGTGTGCTCATCTGCGGGGGCAGAACACTTAACAGATGAGAACTTCACCTTATCTGTGTGTCCTGCTGAGCCGTGTAGATTTGAGCCAGTGCACCTGATAAAACACTTAAGTCAGAGCACACACACACACACACACACAGATAAAATCCAACCTGTTTCACCTGGGTGGCTGGCCATGTATCCCCACCAGGTGTTACTTATTATACTCTGGTTTAGTACTTTTCCAGCACACACAAAAACAAGAGATCATGAGCACGGAGAAAGGTTTTAAAAGCTGGCTGAGGACTCTGACCTTGATGTGTCTGTTCATGGCGGTGGACTGCGCCGCCCTGACCAGACCCTCCAGCTCAGCGCCGCTGAAGTTCTTCGTCTCCACAGCCAGCTCCTTAATGTCCACGTCGCCACACAGCAGGTTGTACTGACGCATCTTGGCTGTGTGGATGTTGAGTATCTGAATTCGTCCCTTTTCATCCGGTAACCCTTTCAGGAAAGACAGGAAACAACACGCTTAAGGTGACATTTGTAGTGCATAATGTTCTGATGCTGGAGTGTTTTTATGTTTTAGGAGCTTTTAAACTGAAATTCTGATCAGCTTGGTTCGGGTTTCCTTTTGGAAATTTTGTGTTCCTGTTTATAAATCAGTTTTTTGTTTATTGTAATTATATTAATGTCACCATTGCATTACTGTCACTGACACCAAAAATGTTTAAAAAAAAATAAATAAATAAATAAAATAAAAATTAAAAAAAGGTGCATTTTATCACAGTACCACCTCAGTCAAATCAATACTGTGGTGCTTATCTCACATTTCACTACAGTTTACTACAGTTGTGCTCATATTCATTCATACATTATTCGTAAAATAAGCTGAAATTGACTGAAGCAATAAAAAATAAAAAAAATATGAAAATCATTACATTATTTTCTAATTCTGGTTCAATAGAAATATTTTTTAAACAGCAAACAAATCAGATAATTTATTACATGTTCCATCAGTCATAAAGTAATATTTAGCTGAACAATCCTTTAATGTTTCCGCTCCAATCAGATGTTTTCTGTTCCTCTCAGTCAGACTTCTGCACCTGCTGACAGGTATTTTGTCCCACTGTTCAACAGAAAAGTGCTCTAATTTGTCCAGGACCAATTTGTTTGTTTGGTTTTGTTTTTCCTTTTTTTTCAACTCAATTAAATGAAAAAACATGGTCTTATATTACTAAATTATATTTTTGCAAATTTTTATTTATTGTTCCTTTTTTAAGTCTCCAGTTATTTGAGTGACTGTTGTAATTTCAGCTTTTTCTTTAATGAAAGGGGATGAATACATATGAGCACAACTTACTGGGAAAGTCTGGGAAAGTCCTGAGCAGAAACTTTCTATAAAAGACTGCCAAAGTCTAACATCAGATATTAAAATGATATGAAAGAAAGTCCAATTTCTACTGAAATAAACCAGAAGTTTCCACCAGAACATTTCCGGCTTCAAGACCTCTGCACTGAAGAAGTATCAACATCTCTCATGAACTGCTGAGTTTCTTCAGTTTCTCCACAAATTATTCATGGCATCATTAGGTCGATTCACATCTTCTAACCGATTGTTCTGCTGATGATTTTTAAACCAAACACTTTATCAGGTTCACCTGCTCACATGTCCGTTAGCTCCAATATCTAATCTGCCAATCACATGGCAGCAACACAATGCATTCAGTCATGCAGACTTAAAACGGAGCATCAGGGGGAGGAAAACAGGAAATTTAAATGACTATGTAGGCGGCATGTTGGCCTGAATAATTCACAACTTTTTCACACGCTATCATCTCAAACAATAACAAACATTAGTGTAGATCACCCGTTGATCTACACCAGGGGTGGGCAACTCTGGTCCTCGAGGGTCCTGAAAAGGTTGGGAGTTTTCTTGCTGCAGATCTCATCATGGATGTGAAGCAACTGTGTGATGTTTCATGTCAACATGGAGCAGAATCTCTGAGGAATCTTTCCAACACCATGTAGGATCTATGACACTAAGAACTGAGGCAGTTTCAGAAGGAAAAAAGAAGCCCAACGTGGTAATAGTTAGCTGACCTAATGAAGCATCGGCTAAACATAACAAGCCGAAGACAGCAAGATGCTGAGCATGTGTCTGCTATGTTTGCATACAAAGAGAAGTCAACCGAGCTCCACCCAAAAAAAGAGGACGACTGAGGAATCGTTTTGTCTCTTGTAGCGTTGCTCTGATTCTGTTCTCATGTCCTGCCGGGTTTACCAGGCTAACATTGCCAAACGGGTCTAAAAGTCTAGAGGATTGTCAACGTCTGAGGAAGCAGCAGATGTGAAGTCTCACCGTTCTCCTGCAGCCTGGAATTAAACTGTTAATGTCTGGTGATGTCGTTTATCGCAAAATTCAACAAAAATGTTCAACACTGAGCAAAGAACACCGACCTGACGCGTAGTTTTAGACTAATTACTTCAACAAGTCATCATTAATAAGAAATAAATCCACTTTGCAGCTTTATGGAATAAACACCAGTGTGAAACTTTTATTTATGTGTTCTTACCAATCTCCATTTTCACCTCCAGCCTTCCTGGCCTCAACAAGGCCTCGTCGATGAGGTCGGGCCTGTTGGTCATACCTGGAGGAGACACAGATGGCCGCATAGCAGGGAGGAAACGAGACGGAGTGCAGGTGTTTGAGAGTTTATGTTAGTGTCTAAGCATTCGCACCTATGACCAAGATGTTGTTGAGCTGCTCCACTCCGTCTATCTTGGACAGCAGCTGGTTGACCACCGTGTCGTGGACCCCCGTGCTGCCTGCCATGCTGCCACGCTGCTTGCAGATTGCATCAATCTCATCAAATATGATGATATGAAGGCCGCTGTTGGCACCGAGCTGTACGGAGACAGAAGAGGAGGAAGATTAATGTGTGAACTGTAAATAAGCTGTCTGCTAGTATCTTTTCCCATCTGCTCCTGCTAGCAGGGAGGTCCTCTCCTCTTCCAAATGTCAAATAAATCCATTTTCTCTCATATGAATCATGTTGGAAAGTGGGGTTTTGCAGTCGATGGTGGTTTAGATGATTTTTTTTTTTTTTTTATCTTGTAGTCTAATAATGATCTGAATAAAAGCTGTTTAGGATTTACGCCTTACATGGAAATATTTAAAGTTTGCTGTTTAAGTATTTCAGTCACTATATGGAACAAAATGGACAGTTTGGTAAGAAAATTTATAATAATCCGTCTCAGACATGATGTTTTAACATGCATTCTGACATTAATGCAACAATATTTTACATGAGTAGAGGTCACACTGGACACTAGTCAGCTGCTGAAACCAGGAAATGGCTGCTCGTAAAAAGGCCAATTTGCATTTTTATTTACATCTAATACCTTTAAAGGAATGAGTGTGAGTGTGAGTCTCTGTGTGACCCTGCGATGGACTGGCGAGCTGTCCAGGGTGTACCCTGCCTTTCGCCCAAAGCCAGCTGGGATAGGCTCCAGCTTCCCCGCGACCCTGAATTGGATTAAGTGGTTCAGAAAATGAATAAATGAATACCTTTAAAGGTGATTTATCCAACCATTCTCATGAGTTTTATGTCTTTAAAAAAAACAAAAGGCTAATAAATAGGGATGTTTGATATGGATCTCCGATATATAACAATTTAGTCAAACTCTTAATTCTGATACCGATATCAACTGATACCAATATTTTTGGAGCAAGTTGTTCAAAACAAGCAAAAACAGCAGGAGGCAGAGCCTTTGGTTATCAGGGCCCTCTCTTATGGAATAAGCTCCCAGTTAGTGTTAGGGAAGCAGACACCCTCCCCACCTTTAAGACTAGGCTGAAGACTTATCTTTTTGATAAGTCCTATAGCTAGGGATGGTTAGCATCCCTTAGTTATGCTGCTATAGGTTTAGACTGCTGAGGGACATTTCCTGATACACTGAGCTTCTTTCTCTCTCTCTTATTCCCCCAATCCTCATTCATTAACATGTATGTCTCCTGACTCAGCAGTTCCTGTTGTCTGTTGTCTTTCTGTCCTCTTCCCCCCACACAGCAGAGGCAGATGGCTGCCTGTCCTTGAGCCGGGTTCTGCCGGAGGTTTCCTTCCTGTTAAAAGGGAGTTTTTTCCTTCCCACTGTCGCCGTGTGCTTGCTCAGGATGGGAGATTGAGTTGGACTCAACTCAATCTGTTGGTTTCCTTATATAGGCTGTTATGAATTGGCCTTCATTATGTTTTCTTCCCTGTCTATAAAGCATCTTGAGATGGTGTTGCCGTGATTTGACGCTATATAAATAAAGTTGAACTGAATTGAATCTGGAAAACTATACATGACATTTCACATATTTATGAGTTAGAGGACAGTTTGATTTATTATATCTGCATGTTATGTGAAAGTTATGTCAATAAGAAGTAAAAATCAATACAGATAAGATATTGCATTTTAATCATGAAAACCTGCAGGACTGTGGACAGCTGGACACCCCTGCTTTAGATTCTTATTCACCATACGATGAAAGCTACAACTTCCACCTGAATGTTGACATGAATAAGGATTTATTTTATACAGTCCTGAGCATTAATCTAACAAAGTGAGCAGATACTAAAAGATTTTTTAATAATAAATAAAGTTTTAATTGCTGGTAATAACTGGTGCAGACTGGCTGACATACAAGGATTTCCTCTGAGACAGAGGTATTTAATTCGGTCCGAGGACGGCAGCCGTCCAGCAGCTTTTCCACGTTTTTCTGCTTCAGCACACCTCAATCAAACTAAATGGATTCAACAGCCAATCAGGTTCAGCACAAAGACTCGGTGGAGCAAGGAGACATGGAAAAACCTGCTGGATGGGGGACCGCTAAGGACCAAACTGAATACCTCTACCCTTGGATTTCTAGAGATTGGTCCAAATAACAGAGAAAATATCCAGCAAGCAGCAGTTTTCTGGACATGAGCACAGTGAGCCAGCTTCTGATGGACGTTCCCATCATGTCATGACTGCTTTCTGAACATGACAATGAGGTTGTTGTACTCCAAAGGTCAGAAGAGTCATGAGGGGTGAGAAAATCAAATCAAAATCGGGATTTTTTGCTTCACTATTTTAAAAATAGATTTTTTTTTCAAAATAAACCTAATTTACTATGAAGTTTTTGTAATTTTTGTTGTCTTTATTGATTTTTTTTTACTTGTCTTCTTGGACATTATAGCAGCAGAATGATGGTCTGGCTACTGTGTTGTTTTTTCCTCATTTGAAATGAGGAAAAATGATGAGAAAAAAAAGTTTTATACTTTTTTTTTGTTTTTTTTTTAATCCACAAAAATCAGCAATATCGAAGAATTGTGAGAATCGCAATTTAAATCAAATCGGCACCCAAAAAAATCTGAATCGAATCGAAACGAAAGCATATCGTCACAGCCCTAATAGTCACCAGATCTCCCTCTACCAGAGCAGCTTCGGGACGTGGTGGACCAATCTGCAGCAACTGTGTGATGCTTCGTGTTAACATGGAGGAAAACCTGAGGAACGGATCAACACCTTGTTGGAGATGGAGGCAGATCTCGAAGACACAAATAAACAGAAAGTTTACAGGACGTATAATCTGTAGTTTCTCTGAGACGCCTCCGACGCCGGCAGATTTATCTCAACCTGAACATCAGAAACTGACCGTTTGCAGAACGACGGACCGAGAAAGTGGCGGAGTAGCAGGGTGGGGGGTTATCCCTCCATCTGCACACCTATCAACTCTGACGTAGCATTCAAAGCAGGTGTGGGACTCTGCATATCACAAACTGGATAGTGTGTGTGTGTGTGTGTGTTTATAGGGAGGTCAAAGAGAAACCAGCCCCTCATTAAGTGGTGCAGAGTGAGGCTTGACGCTTGTGTCACTCCATTCAAACCAACCATCACTGCTGGGTTTCAGTGCCGCACCACAACCTCCGCCCCCTCTATAACACACACACACACACACACACACACACACACACACACACACACACACACACACACACACACACACACACACACACACACACACACACACACACACACACACACACACACACACAAGATCTGTAAAAAGTCATTACAGCTATGTCTGGCTAAAGGGCAAATCTCTCCACTCCTGGAGAAATGAGTTTTTGTCTTTTCAGAAGCTGAACTGCTCGTCTGTGTTTCACGTGGACAGCAGAGGAAACCTCAGAGCGACTAAACACACCTCCTGAACAAACCTCAGAAAAGTTTCAGAAAGCTGAACTAACAACTTTCTCTGGTTTAGAGCCCCCTCTTCGCTGTAAAATGGGGATTTCATGCATAAAGATGTAAAACTTGTCCTCTTCTCACCCTCTTCTGCTCCTCTTCTGCGTCTGCGAACAGCTTCCTGATGTTTGCCTCCGACTCTCCCACGTACTTGTTGAGAATCTCGGGGCCGTTGACGATCTTGGGCTCCCGGGCCTTCAGCATCTTGCCGATCTGTCGTGCCATCAGGGTTTTCCCGCAGCCCGGGGGTCCGTACAGCAGGATTCCCTTCACATGCTTACAGCCTGCAGAAGGACAGATACAGAAGTTTATTTTTTACAGAAAATAACTTGCTAATTAAGCCAAAGTTTTAGTTCAGAAGGGCCAAAGAACTGAAAACAGAATCAACAGAATTTTCTTCCAGGAGTTTCTAGAGACCAAACGACACTGAACATCTGAACTTCTGAACGTCGGCCTTTTCAGGCTGGGTTTGAAAACCGCTGTAAGCTTGTTTTACTGGATATAATGTCATTATTTCCGGACATATACACTGTGATTTTGCTCTTAATATTGATGAGAATAAGCATAGGAGTAATCATGTCATAAAAGCTGAAGCTTAACCTTATTTTAAATTCATTCTTTCACTGCTGCTGTCTGGTTCTAGACCACTCTACAGTCCTACATCATTTTCTTTCTGCTTCGTCTCAGTTTGAGGAGCCGATTTGAGCCTTCATTTCTACATAAAATAAAAAGTTTTAATATTTAACATTTCACAGATTTTTTTAGTTTTGTTCTAATTGTATCAAATATATGTATAAGTGCAGTAAAATATATGTATATTATTAATCAAACAAACAATCTATTATATTGTCACCTTTGTAATTCAAATTTGTACTATTTTATTATAAATATTGTATATTTATATAATAAAAACTAATAAAAAATATTTTTAAATATTTTAGGAATGGCTTTTTTTTCTCTATTATTTCTACTTCAATTTCCAGTTTTGTTCACATTATTATCTTACTATGTATAATAAAAACATATTTTCGAACTGTAATAATCTATATTGTTTTTACAATAATTTTGTATTGTATACATTTATAAAGTAAATAATGATATAATAATAATAATAATAATAATAATAATAATAATGAATTATAATAATAAAAGAATCATAGATATATTTATTTTAATAGTTAACTATGAGATTAAATCATAATAATAATGGCTTCCCTTCTCCTCTTGTAAATCCCTTGACAATCTTTTTTTTAATCCTTTCAATATGAACTATCTAACATTTCTTTTAAACTACATTTAATAAAAATAACAAAACACTGAATACTCTAGAAAAATAAAAACATGTTTATGTGTTCTTGGAGACTAAAAGCAGATGTAAAATCCACAAAACGCTACTATCCCACCCAAAAAATGCAGCTGGTAATAGTATGACTCCTGCACACACACACACACACACATTTTGTTCGCCCTAAACTGTTTAGTGCACGCTTCATGGTCGCCTCCTTGGTCTTGAACCAGGAACAGAAGAAGAAGAAGCCGATAATGCCGCAGGATGAGCAGAAGAAACTGCTTGCATTTCATCTGTAAACAAAGTCCCCACCAGCTGCAGATCTTGTTGCTTTTCTCCACGGCGTCAACCTGAAAATGTCCAATTTCAACAAGCTGCTGGGAGGAACATCAACACCGTGTTGGACATCCAAACGCTGCTCAGGTTGATTTCTAACCACGTGTTGCTCAGCTACTACTGAAAAAAGACGCTGGAAGGCAGAAATGTTCTGTATGGAGGCACCATGCCAGACTGGAAAATCTCCAAACCTCAGATTTCCTTTGTATTATTTCATATCAGTAAAGTTTTGAGCCCGTGCGCTTCCCATCCGGCCAGGTTTATGGTGCCGATCTTTACGGCCTTTTGCACCTGCTTAATGACATTTAGCCCCGACTAATTGAGCGGCCCCAGATAACCATCGGAGCTGCCATTTGGGCATGCTGAGGGAACAGCAGGTAGGCTGACAGGTGGACGCGAGGAGGAGGAGGAGGAGGAGGAGGAGGAGGAGGAGCGGCTTCTGTGCGGTGAGGAAGAGTGATGAGCTTGGGTTGGTGGTTTGGGAGACAAAGCACCAAAGCTTCTGTCTGTCTGCTTCACCTCTGTGGGAGCAAAGGGGACCCAAGGTGAAACTCTTAAACCTTCTGCTCTTACACACACACACACACACACACACACACACACACACCTCGCTGTCAGCACCTGCAGTCCTGCTCCCCGTGCCTGGCAATTAAAACGTTACCTTTCGCTGGATGCTCTATCAGGACACGCCATCTCATTACAACGGCCAGCTGGCTGCAGCCAAAGGCCAGCTCCTGCACACAGACACTCAGTTAAAGGTCAGCTCGCACAAGGCGGGACGCTGCCATGGTCCTCGGCTCTATTTGTTTGCGTCTCTATGAGGACCGGGCTGTCAGTATAGTTGGTATTTGCCGAGCTCAGAGGGACTTACAACAGGTTTTCACAAGATTTCGCGGTCTAGGAGCGAGGATTATGACAGACGTGATTGTGTGCAGATGTGACTGCGTGTGGGAAGGAAGGCTTTGGTGGATGAGTCACTAAGAAGACTACATTATGGCTTTCATTAGAAAGAGCTGCTGTCCTTTGGAACGTGAATCATCGTGTAATCTGACAACTGTCAAAAGATTTATTAATGAGTATGTGCAGAGATTTCTGTCAGGGGATACCTGGGATTTTAGTCACCAGTCCCAGACCCCACCAAGGACACTGGTTTGGTTGTTAGCTCACTGTGGGTTTTCGCTGATTCGGGCAGTTCAGCGTTTCTTCCTGGAACTACGTGGTTCTAAGTGTTCTAAGTGTTGCCAGTTCTGACAGAAAACATGGCATTTAGATAAATTAAATGAAAATGAAAAATACTGGACTAAATATAATAAATAAATAAAAATAATAAACATAATCTAATCAACCGACTTTGAAGGATGATGAGGTTGGTGAAGATCTGGGGGGGATTCACACAGCAAATAGAAACAGTTGGACTAACCCTTCGCTTTAGTGTTGCTCATAGACTGTATATAAAGAGATGGACGGAGTCTCCATGACGTCACCCGTAGGTTTCTGAAGAGCTGAATTGAAGCTCGGTGGGCGGTTCCTACCATCGCCATGTTGGCAGGGCCATGCGTGTCTTCTCACCCGGAAAATACAAATAGGGGCAAAGAGGTGTAGCTGAGAGGGGGGCTGTGAGCGTCATGGTGGATGATTGACATCGAGCGAACTCCGAGCTGCATGTAGCTAAGAGCTAACCGAGCTAACCTGGAGATAACAGGAGATAACCAGCTAACGGAGGTAAGCGGGCTAAAGCTAAGTCACATTGTTAACCGGCTAAAACCCGCGGTTGTTCTATGTTCTTCTTACTTAAAGCGGGAGATTATGTACCTGTCAATCAAATGGACATGCCCCTAAATATGCCAAACTTCGAGATTAAATTACTCTTAAATGGGCAAGTTAGAAAAAAATTCACTCCCCCCACAGTTGTCATGAAGGTAAACCTGACCTATTAAAGCTAAAATGGATTTTTGAACCAGGCTGTAAACATGTTTATTTTTGCTGTGAAGTTGGTCTTTTTAACATGGGAGTCTATGGGGATTTGCTCTGTTTTGCAGCCCCTAGTGGATGAAGGGGGGAACTGCAGTTTTATGCACTTCCATATCGGCTTCACTTTTAACCACCAGAGGCTCTGTCCATCTTTCATATAAAGTCTATGGTGTTGCTGCATTTCTCTGATTTATACACATTTGTAAGAGCAACTTTACTGTTTATATGAGAAACGTTTTACTAATGTTTATGTGCATTGGAGGGTTCTGTTGATTGGGTTCGTGTGTTCACACTCATCAGGACCAGCTCCTCTACAGAAGAACAGAATCTGCCTTTATTCTCATTCTAACATGTACAATGAAATTTAATGTGTCGATCAGTTTCAAGTCTTATGAGTAGGAAGTTATAATGTATAAACTAACTTCCAATAAAAATAGTATAAAAAGATAAAAAGAAAAAAAATTTACCAAACAACTAAAATGACTTAAAACAAGGTAACCCACCCTGGAGCACATTCCCATGTGAGAGGAATTCTCTGAGAGTACCGTGTTCAGAGTCCCAAAGCGCTGCAGGGTCAGTGACTCCAAAAAAAAAAAAACCCTTCCTGGATCAGCAGGGTTGTAACCAAGGCAACCACAGATGCGACCAAAGACATCATTTGACGTCTCTTCAGCTTTCTGCATACAGAAAGCCGGTTTGGCCAGATGGCCACGACTGTATGTTGTGACGTGGAGCGACAGAATGGAAAACTAGAGGAGCAGAAAGGGGTGGGAATGCCAAATAAGTGAACACTTCTTCCCACTCCTTTTTCGGACTCCTTTTATCTCACTAATTTATTTAAATATCAAATCAATGAGGAATTATCATTATTGTTAGTAATATTTGTGATTATTATTATTATTTTCTTAATTAGTATGTATATGTATGTATGTACGTGTGTGTATGTACATATATATATATATATATATATATATATATATATATATATATATATATATATATATGTATAGGTATGTACGTATATTTTTCTTTTCTTATATTCTTTCATTTGTTCGAAATAAATTAACTAACTAACTAACTAAATTTGAAGGCACCCCGACACACACAGGCAGGAAAATCTGCAACAATCCGCCGTCCTGAAAGCCAAAAAGCTCCAAAACGCTCCTCTAAAGAAGAAGAAATTAGGTAAGATTATGAAGGCTCCCTGGTTTAATTCCCAGCTTCGAGCTCTAAAACAGGCATCAAGGCGTTTGGAAAACAGATGGCGTTCATCAGGACTAGAGGAGTCTCACTTAACCTGGAAAGAAAGTTTAATCGTATACAAAAAAGCCTTACGTACGGCAAGAACAGCTTATTATTCATCATTGATAGAGGAAAACAAAAACAACCCTTGGTTTCTTTTCAGCACTGTAGCTAGGCTTACTAGGAGCCGGAGCGCTGTGGAGCCATGTATTCCTTTCTCACTTAGCTGTGATGATTTCATGTATTTTTTTCAGGAATAAAATTGACACTATTAGAGATCAAATTCACAATACTCTTCCTTCTACCTATAAGGTTGAGCCTGTTGTGGTCTCCGAAGCATCCTTAGAACCAGGATCTGACTTGTGTCTAAATAGTTTCTGTCCTGTCCAACCCTCTGAATTAACTAAAATAATAGCTTCATCTAAACCATCCACCTGTATCTTAGACCCTCTCCCAACGAGCCTCTTTAAGGACATTTTCCCTTTAATTAATACATCACTACTAAATCTTATCAATATGTCTTTAGTGACAGGATATGTACCACAATCATTTAAAACTGCTGTAATCAAGCCTTTACTTAAAAAGCAATCTCTGGATCCAGAGGTGATAGCAAATTATAGACCTATATCTAACCTCCCGTTTATGTCCAAAATTCTGGAGAAAATAGTTTCCGCTCAGCTACATGCCCACCTGAGCAGAAATAATTTATGCGAGGAGTTTCAGTCAGGATTTAGAGCTCATCATAGTACTGAGACAGCATTGGTGAAAGTTACTAATGACCTTCTTATGGCCTCAGACAAAGGACTTGTGTCCGTACTTATCTTGCTTGATCTTAGTGCTGCATTTGATACAGTCGATCATAACATTCTGTTGCAAAGACTAGAACAGGTGATTGGAATTACAGGTACAGCGTTAAGCTGGTTTAAATCATATTTATCTGATAGACTTCAGTTCGTTCATGTAAATGACAAGTCCTCCTCCCAAACTACAGTAAGTCATGGAGTTCCTCAAGGTTCTGTACTTGGACCAGTACTCTTCACGCTATATATGCTCCCTTTAGGCAAAATTATTAGACAGCATGGAATAAACTTTCATTGTTATGCAGATGATACTCAACTATACTTATCCTTTAAACCAGATGAAACAAATCAGCCCAATAGGCTACAAAATTGTCTCATAGACATAAAGACTTGGATGTCTAGAAATTTTCTCCTCTTAAACTCAGATAAGACCGAAGTAATTCTCGTTGGATCTGAAAAACTCAGAGCTAAATTTTCCGGTTTTGTAATGAACCTGGATGCATTACTTTAGCTTCCAGTGCTACAGTGAGAAACCTTGGAGTAATATTTGACCCTGACCTGTCCTTTGGTCCACATATTAAGCAGGTTACTAAAACAGCCTTCTTTCATTTACGTAATATAGCCAAAATTAGGGACATTCTGTCTCGGAGTGATGCAGAAAAACTGGTTCACGCTTTTGTTACTTCGAGACTAGATTACTGTAACTCTCTATTACTGGGCTGTCCTAAATATGCCCTGAAAACCCTTCAGCTGATCCAGAATTCTGCAGCCAGAGTCCTGACCAGAACCAGCATGAGAGATCATATTTCTCCAGTTTTAGCCTCTCTTCATTGGCTGCCTGTTGAATCTAGAATAGAATTTAAAATCCTTCTCCTTACATATAAAGCCCTCCACAACCAGGCACCACTATATATCAAAGACCTCATTGTTCCTTATATACCAAGCAGAGTACTTCGTTCGCAGACTGCAGGCTTACTTGTGGTTCCTAGAGTCTCAAAGAGCCGAGCAGGAGGCAGAGCCTTTGGTTATCAGGCCCCTCTCTTATGGAATAAGCTCCCAGTTAGTGTTAGGGAAGCAGACACCCTCCCCACCTTTAAGACTAGGCTGAAGACTTATCTTTTTGATAAGTCCTATAGCTAGGGATGGTTAGCATCCCTTAGTTATGCTGCTATAGGTTTAGACTGCTGAGGGACATTTCCTGATACACTGAGCTTCTTTCTTTTTCTCTTTATCTCTTTCTTTTATCCCCCCATAACAGTGTTGCATCATTAACATGTATGTCTCCTGTCTCAGCAGGTCTCCCTGGCCGGGAGTAGCAGTTCCTGTTGTCTGTTGTCTTTCTGTCCTCTTCCCCCCACACAGCAGAGGCAGATGGCTGCCTGTCTTTGAGCCGGGTTCTGCCAGAGGTTTCCTTCCTGTTAAAAGGGAGTTTTTTCCTTCCCACTGTTGCCAGTGTGCTTGCTCAGGATGGGAGATTGAGTTGGACTCAACTCAATCTGTTGGTTTCCTTATATAGGCTGTTATGAATTGGCCTTCATTATGTTTTCCCCTCTGTCTGTAAAGCGTCTTGAGATGGCATTGCCGTGATTTGACGCTATATAAATAAAGTTGAATTGAATTGAACTGAACGCCAGCAGCGCAGGACTTCCCGCGTAGCTGGGAGCCAGGGAGTTAAAAATAATGAATTTTTTTCTACTTAACCTTTGTTTTTCAAATAAAATCGTGGTGTCAAACCTCATTCTTGTTCACAATAATAAAAAAAACATCAATATCTGCGGGTAATGATAAAAAAAGCGATGATTAAAATGTATTTAAAGGGGTGCTATGATGGTATTTGCAGTTTTCTGAGCTTTCTACAGTGTTACAGTGTTGAATCCTCATCAGACATGTGAACGACACTGTTTTTTATCACCTAAACGCATGTTTGAGTTTGAGTTCCAGCACTTAGACCTGTCAACAGAATACATGGGTATTGTAGAGGCTATAAGTATATGTATGTAGAAGAATATAAATATTGTTGACCTGTCTAAAATAAAAAATAAAAAAATTTAAAAAAAAGAGTGGTATCAGGATATGAGATTTTGGTCGTATCGCCCAGCCCTTCCTCCGACCAAAGTGAAGACTCTGTTTGCACGTCTCCATGTGGACATATATAACCGGTTCTGAAATATACCGGTCACCATCTGCGACAGAAAATACCATGACGTCACATGTGCGACCTTTGTTTACAACTACATGGACGTCCTCAGACTTTGTTGGCGTTAGCCGTTATCCAGGCGCTTTGTGTGTATTTTTACACCGCCGTCAGAACCGCTCCACACAGACAGCCAAAGGCGAAGGACAAGATGAAGGACAATTATTTCCCACCACCTAACCACATCCCATTGGAGGCAATTCTCCTGTTTGGTGGAAGTGACGTCATGAGATGGAAAGTTATTCTGATTGGATAGAATTAGAGGCGCTACGGCCGCCTAAAGGTTTGATATGCTCATGAAAAAACCCGATTACGTGTTGACATGATCTAACTAAACTGCTCCGGATTTCATTTATCACCATTATCTTTAAAGCATCTATTCATTTGGCCAATTTTCTGTTCTTCATTAGCTTTTATCTTCTATTTCTCATAGGAAAGTGATTGTCAGAACATACTAGCATGAGTTAACATCACAAACCAAACCAAAACACCAAGTTCTGCCTCAGAGGGAAAGACTGAACAAAGTCTTCACAACACAATGATCCCACGTTGCTGTGAGATGTGGAAAGAGAAGGCACAAACAGATGAATAAGTGATGGCAGAACAGAGAAGATGAGGGGGAACTCACCCATCTGTTCAACTATGTCTGGAGGGAAGACTCGAGAGGCGAAGGCTCTGCGGAAGATGTCAGAAAACTCCTTGTCAAGACCGCCGATACCCATCTTCTCAAAGTTCCAGTCTGGGCTGATGATAGACTGACGAGCCTCTCGTGTTTTAGACTTTCCTTCAGGGCCAAACAAAAGCAGACAGTAAATGTTTGACTGGCAGCCTGAAAATGTGACTCCAGCAGACTTTCTGCATACAGGTGTATGCAACAGAGCTCCTTCTTCTCATGATTACAGATGGACGCTTCAAACTTTATCATCGTTTCTTGAACAGATTCAACCAAATAATTAAAAGTTGAGGCTTTTAAATTGTCCTTTTAAGTGACAATAATGGCATAAAAGGCAAATTACATGTGAGGTTGCAAAGCTGAAGTTTAATTCTGTATGAATGTCGAAAGGAAAGCAAGTCTGACGAAATGTGCGTTGTGCGCCCTCTTGTGGATTTACAATGAATTACATTAGAAAGTGCTTAAAATGAGAAGACTTTTAGTCTTTTTTGTGAACAATTTCCCAGCTTCTTGTGCTGTTGTTTTGGCACATAAATGTATTTAAATGGGGAAAAAAAAAGTTTCTTTGGAGATTAAAAGATAAAAGGAAAAACTGTTGCAGTAACAATGAGGAAGACTCACCAATCAGAACAACCGCTGAATTCTCCAACTTCTCAAAAATCACCTGACTGTTAGCCAACAACAAACCAACCTTTAACTGAGGAGAGAAGCAACAAAGATAGTCTTAGTGCTGGACACAGTTGTGTTATCTCTGCTAAAGGAGCCAGTACTGGAAAAAGCACATGGTGGAACTAATGATCTGCAGATACCTTCCTCCTGGAAGCATCAGAAACATGCCCTCCCTTTAGGATGCTGGCGTCCATCGCTTCAAGATCTTTTATCACCACCTGGAACAGCTTTTCTGAGAAACTAAACACGAGCTACAGAAGAAAGGACAGAAGAACGCAGAAAAAAAGAGAAAAACATGAAACATCTTTTTGGAAAATAAGATTTTAGAGTATATTTACACAACAATTCAAACATTAAAACAAACTAAATATCTTCTAAAGTTATTTATGTTATAAACTGTTATTAACTATTATTTAATGGGAAACTGTAATGTTCGATCTAAAAATCACCTATTGGGAGTAATAATGGATGATTTCTGGGGTCTACATACAGGGCTTGACGTGTCGGTGCTCTGAGGGAGCTGCTCTCTTCAGAAACCAGACATTGTCATTTAGCAGGAGCGGATCCGTCTCTCATAGGGTCATGTGACCTGTAACGCTTTAGGTTCCCCCTTTTGTTTTGTTTTGTGCTGCTTTTTCCTCCTCTCCCAGCCAAAGTTTATCATGGCTGGCCGAAAAAAGAAGGTAAAAACAGTGTTTGAGGAGGCCAGAAAGAAGAAGCGGGAAAGGGATCGCTCCAGAGGAAAAACACAAGTCTGGTTGGAGTCTGATGAAAGAACAGTGTGGATGTAAAACCCACTCTGTTTGCTGCAGTATTATCAGACTTCTTTCACATCTTTCAGCAGCGTTTATTCAGAATAATGGCGGTGCGCACCTGATGAGCTGCAGAACGTTGCAGTATGCGTCCGATTCTTTATTTCGCTGAGTGACTTCATGCTAGTTGGGCTGGTTTGCATGCAATAAATGAATTTCCTTTCATTCATGTAAATATCAAATAAGTAACAGGACGATTAGCAACTGGCCTGGTTCAGTTTTATGGTTTTCATACGCTGTTCAACAGGAAGCAGTGCGACTGTAATGTCCCATAAGCTAATGGCTAATGCTAACGTTTCATAAAAATAAGTTATTGACATTAGTTATTATAAAGTTTCTGCTTCATTTGACATACAAAACTATCACTTATAGTAATGTTTTGGAGCAGTTTTGCTTTGTATGAGTGGTTTTTTTTTCCTGTGTGTCACAGATGGGGACTGTTTAATTTTAGTTACAGGTTTAGTGCCCCCTGGTGGCTAAAAGTTACACAGTAACCCTTTACAGAAGTCTGTCCTCGACGGTCACAATGCTGCAGGTTTTCAATGTATATTTGCACCGAATGGCTCCAACAGTTCTGCACCATGTCTCACTAATTTAAATTAGATGTGTTGGAACAGGGAGACACAGAAAATCTGCAAGATTTTGGTCTTCGAGGACAGAAACTGGACACCTCTGCTTTCAGATCAGTCACTAAACAACCCAAATGAAAGCCTGGAGCACCTGCTGGCCAATGCTGAAGGCCTGGTTGTTGAACTGCTGCAGGAACTCGCTGGCCATCTTGTCTGAGTCGACGGGGCTGCTGTCGATGAACTTCTTCTGCAGGAAGTCGATTTCTGCCGTCACGCTGCTTATACAGTCGTTGGACTTGTCAAACTTGTAGTTGATCACTATCCAGGTGTGAAACACAAGAAAAGAAGGTTTATATGTCATAAAAAGCCTTCGGCTGCTGGATTGGATCGCTGCTGGTCCAACTCAAACTGAAGCATTAACTTTTAAACTTATCAAACTGTTATATTAACCAGGAGGAAAGATAATATCTAATGTTAAGCTTGATGTGTGTTTATTTTTGTTTCACTTTCCACACAGAAAAATCAGATTTTTACTGGCGTGATGAGTATGAAGGACCAACACAAAGAGCTAAAAGAAGCTAAAAAAGCAGAGAAAGTTGGAGATGTTTGGTCAGTAATAAATCCACCCTGATTTGAGACACAAAGGATCCTCCTGTGGTGCTGACTCCAGAATCTACTACATTTACTTCTGTCTTTACAAATAACTGTGCAGTGATTTGCAAATGACTGAACACTGGGGCTTCAGAAGGCAGTGCCCATCGCTTTTTATTTGCCAGATAAGCTCTGAAACAGACATGGCAAGCCAGTTCATTGTATGTGATTCTTTGCCAGAGGGGCAGACTGGAGTCTCATAAGTCCTAAAGGCAGAAAAGCTTCAAAAGTGACACTTCTGATGTTAAATGATCATACCTTTCACACAGAAAAAACATCATAAAATGCAGTTAAGAGGTTTGTATTCATGCAGATTTCCCTTTAAATGTTCACTGAGCGTCTTAATGAACTCTCACCCAGAAAAAAGAGGGATACAAATTCGCTGCTGGACTCAGGCTAAACATGCAATCAGCTGCAGCCGCTGTGCGAAGCTAAGCTAACCATCAAAGCAGGTGTAAATTCTTTTCAGTGTCTTTCAAAAGGAGCCATGATGCATTTCTATATTGAACCATGTGACGTTCACACTGCCGATATTGACTAATAAAGACATGAAACACACAAGTGAGAGAAAAACCAAGCGAGATCATTTAGAAACATCTCCAGCTTAAAAGTCAGAATTCATCCTCTAAACTATAAGATGGTAACTGTGTTTACATGTCACTGTCAGCCTTTCACACACACACACACACACACTCATAGCCTGACTGGCACATCAGGGGGCAATGCGGTGTTGCCCAACGACACGAAGCATGCAGTCAGGAAAGCCTGGAATCAACCTATGACCTTACGGTTGGAAGACGATGCCTCTTCCTCACTTCAGGCACCTTTTCATGAGTTATTAAGAGGTTCATAATAATTTACAGACAATGAAAATCTGATACTTATGAAGGAAGTTTAGAACAACCACATGATAACCTCTAAGGTTGCTCATCCCTGGTCTGATAGTCGATTTCATGCTGCAGAAAAATAAGTTCTATCGTTGTTTGTTCCCAACTTTTCTTCTCCAGATGCTCCTTTCCACACTCAGCTTCAACAGTCAGTTATCTTCATACTCATTTCTATTGAAATTATAGCTTTAATGACAAACAAAATACCAATTTTACACAACACCCTCCTCCTTCTTGCAACCGGTGATGCTCATTATCCCTCTCTCCATGCAGCTGTAGCCTCATTTTGTTCCACTATACAACATTTTGCAGCCTCTTTAATTGAATGCAACATACAGTTTCATGGTATATTTACTTGCTTCTGTGGTCTCATTATCTTCATTAAACAGCAGCGTGTGTTTCCATTAGCACCCGCCTAGTGGCAACACAGATCTGCAAGAGCTTCGCAGGCTGTTAGAATCAGCGGCTCCTGTAGAAACCAAATCTGAAACCCAGCTGGAAGCTCCTGAACGCAGAAAGATCCGCATGTCTACGAACTTCTGCAAGCAGCTCATTATGAAAACCAGATTTAATGTAAGCAGTTAACTTCCAGATTGGGCCGTTATCTCAACCGCCATTAGCAGCTGGGAAAACGACTCCCATAATGTCACAGCAGAGCTACCAGGAAGCACATGTTAATGGTTAAACATGTCAGAGGTTTAAACGGGAAAGAGGAGTTTAGATTTTCTCATCTTCAGCTGCTATAAGTCACAACTCTGTAGCTTTTAACCCTTTAACCAGCGAGGATCTGATCCAGCTGTTTTTATGTATTTTTAATATAAAATATTGTTCAGCCTGTTAGATGTTTCATATTTCAACACTACGGTGTGTGACGGAGCTGCCAGTCCATCATCCGCCTGCCGGTCTGTCAGTCGTACTGGAACAGGGCAGCGGTGGCCAACTGCGGTCCTCAGTCCTGCAGGTGTTAGTGGTTTCCCTGCTGCAACACACCTGACTCAAATCCATGGGAAATAACTCGCAGACTTTTGCAGAGTCAGCATTGTCAATGTCAGGTGTGTTGAAGCAGGGAAACTCAACAAATGCAGGACTGCGGCTCCTCGAGAAGCGGAGTTGACCCCTGAAATACGCTATTGATGAAGGTGTCAATGCTTTTCTGATATAACAATAAGAATAATAATATGTAATAACTGTATCCATTTATTATCCACAACGGCTGTGAGAGTCTTTCCTTCTGGGACTTTAAAACACACAAACAAACTTTTGTGCACAAGAGCGTGTGATCATCTCCGAGCGGTCCTCCGTGGTGAAGGAGATGAAAAAATAACCTGAAAACCTGAAGCTTATTAGTGTTCCCAGTCTGCAGGTTACATCTGCAGCGCCTCTTTTCATTCCTGGGATGAAGACAGAATGAGAACAGAGAGCATCGCTGTGGCCGGAGGGGAGATTGACACATTTATCAAAGAGCAGGCCTCCTCTTCCTCTGGACGCCGGCCAGCCTCCGAAACAGATGCACAGTGAAAGCGCCCAGATGTACCGTTAAACCCTCCTGACATCTGCAGGGTAAATAATGCCGCTACCCTCTGTAACCTCACACATAACCAGAAATCAGCGTGATCTCAGGAGTCAGAGAAAATCTGCAACTCTTTCAAGTCCTCTTAAAGCTGCTGCTCAAGGCGTTTGAATGCAACAGTGACAAGGTGTCTGTGAATACAGAGCATGAAGCTCTGCTAATCAACTGATGACAAAGTAATAGCAGTCAGCACAAAAGGCTGAGAGGATTAGGAGTCTGTATAACCTGTTGATGCATGTGCAGAAGCAGAAATGTTTCACTAACAGCAGCCATTTACAACTCATTTACATTAGGTTTACATTTCTCTAGCTGTGATTGTTAGTGAAGCTTAAGAGAAGTTTGAGCTTCAAAACTCAATAAAAATGCTTTAAGTTTGCACTTTTAACTCTTTGTGTTAGTTTTTTTTTTTTTGTTTTACTGCCCCCAAGTGGCCAAAAAGTGTAACTTGTGTTCTTTCAGCTTACCTCTGAGGTCTGATCCGAGGATGAGGCTGGCCCATTTCCTCTGCAAGGAAGAAAAGCCAAGAACTACATTCAGTTTCATGGATTTTCCTTCGTAAAGCAAAACATTGTTCAGATGGAAAAAAGAAAAACAGAAAAAAAAAGTCAACTGCTTTCCATTTTTATACATCAATAAGACATTTTCCACAAACTACCAGCCAGGGGACGCTACATGTTTCACATTGCAACACTCCTCTAGAGCTGGTCTCATTTCACAACATCGCTCGATGAGGAAACCATTCACACTGTTTCTACACACACCACAAGCTCATCATGTCCAGCAGTGACATCAGGTGTGCTACTTTGTTTTTACAGTGAAATAAGACCATCGTGAGGAGGTTACAGCAGTACCTGTGTGTGGTTGTGGCTGCCAACTTTACAGACAGAGGAATAGCAGGCAGAGAAAAAGAAGAAAAAGCAGTGACAGACTGATCGAGACAAACACAACAAACCACGCAGAGATCTCAAATCATCTCAGCTCAGGTGTTCACAACATGAAAAATCTGTCTTTGTAGCTGCATTTTAGGCTGAATCTGTGAGTCTTGTTCATGAAGCAAGAAAAAGCTGCAGTGGGTTTTGCTGAGCAGCTAACATGAAGCAACCACGATGTGAGGATACGGTACCTGCGCTAGGCTGAAGGCGATGCAGCCGATGCTCACTTCAGGATGCTTCCTCAAGGTGAACACAAACTCCCCTTTATCATTGTAGACAAGCACATGTCTGCAGAGAGATGACAAACATAACAATGGAGGGAAAATTGCATTTTTAACTCATTTTGTTCTCATTTTTCTAGTTCAAAAGACTCATTTAGTCAAGGCATCAAACCAGGACATGAAATATGTTGAATGTTACAGATGAAGGCATAAAAATAGTAAAATCATATCTTGACACTTTAGGGTTTATACAATGAATGAATACACAAGTGAATAAATATTCCAGAGAAAAGAAACTTATTTTGTACATCAGCTGAATTATTCCGGGATTCTTTACTGTTGCTTTCATTGTGTGAACACAAGAGAAAGAAATCTTATTACTCATCAGTAACTGCAGTGCACTAAAAATAAATAATGAGCAATAATAAAATGAGAGTAGAAGATGAAAATCTGATAAAAACGGTCCGTTCTCTCCGGTGCATCCAGTCCATAATGCCACAGGTGGACAGCCGTCAAGAGGGAAAGAAGTTATTTAACCTCCTGCTCATCTTGCAGCTGATGCTGCTGCGTCTCCTCCCCGGTGGGACGGTGGAGAACATGTGGTGGCTTTGCAGATTCAGCGCTGCTCCATCAGGCAGGGCAGTGGGACACTGGTTTTACTGGTTTTCTTGAGTCTGCTGTTGTTCTTAACAAGGCAGCATCCGGACAGGGAGGTAAAGTCAGAGGTCAGGCCCCTGCAGAAGGCGGGGGGGAGGGGGGGTCTGCAGCTGTGTGGAGACCCTATGATGGTCTTTGATGTGCGGTTAACAGTGTAGTTTTGGTCCTGCTAACACAATAATTTGCTCTTTTTTCTTTCTTTTTTTTTTTTTAAATTAATTATTTTTTATTATAAATGATTTTTTTTAATGAAAAATTGACAAAAAAATAAAATAAATAAAAATGAAATATATGAATACTTTTTATCGTGCAATATAAACATGCTCAGTGAAACATGCGGTAAACAGGAGAACGCACAGTTTTACTGGGAGCTTGATGCTGTGGTCAGCATTCCCAGCAGCAGGACGCCGACAGACAGAATTAAGTCAGCTGTTTTTAACCAGAACGGCTCCATAACCCAGTACTCCCAGTAAAACCTGCACAAGCCACATGTTTCCTGAAACACTTGAGAAAATACTATTTTATTTCTATCTAATTTGGTCCTTTAACTAAAATAAATTAAACTTCTTCCTACTTCTTTTAGGATACTGTTTAAACGTTTTGCAATTGAGCTTTTTAAAATGTGTTTCAACAAACCCTCCATCCAGTAAATAATTTGTAGTTTATTATAAAGGGGACGTGTTAGAATTGATGTAGTGCAAAAAGTATCCACCAGGGGGCGAAAGACAACGACCAGATTGTGTAAAACTGGGTTTTGAGTATAAAATGATGTAAAAGGTGTCTAAAATGTATGTATCAGATATGACATGCATGTTGTGAGAGCATGAAGTCTCACTGAAAAACAGAAAAAGCTACATTTAGATAATTTGTTTTATACTCATCCCAATCTTCAAACACTGTAAAAGATGCTGCTTTCAATCAGGCCACATTCTTCTATTGTTCTAAGATTGTTGTTCAGACTGTGATAAAGTGGAGTCAGCATGGGACCTCCAGCCGGTCTGCAGCTTTACAGTCCACTCCTGTCATTAAAGCTGCTTTCATTTGCAAATCTGGCTTTTTTTTTCCCTGCATCCAGTACATCAGCCTCAGCTTGATGTTTTCCTTTTCCTTCATCAGACGCCACTGCAAGAAGTCAGCGTTCTACATTTCACCTGTCAGTGGCTTCAATGTTCTGAACGTTTGAGAGAAAATCCACTCACTGCTCAAACTGCGGCTCCTTGTCGTTGATGATGACACAGTTGGTCAGCGACAGCTCGTCTGTCGGGCATTTCACCGCTTTCAACATCTGGAAAGAGATGAGAGGAAAACAGTTCAAGTCTCCGTATGGAATATTTCCTCACACTACATTGCTGATTATTCTCTGAAAGGAAACTTATGAGTGTTTCTAAAGTTTTTTTTAATTGCTTTTATTGTTTTATCTTCTATTCCTTTGACTACCATCACACAGATCTCACTCTGCACGTTTTTAATGTACTACTGCTTTATTCAGCCCTTTGTTGCAGCTGGCATTGTGTTAAAGGGTTCTATAAATAAAGTTAAGAACACAAACCTGTTTTGTTTTTCTGGCCAGAATCGTCAAAATATGTATGTTTCTGTCATGAAAACGCTGTTTTTTTTACAATTGAAGTGAACATTTTTTGACCAAAAACAAAACCAAAAGGGTTCAATTTGCACCGCTTTTGGTTTTTTAACCAACTCCTCCTCTGTAGAGCAGTGTTTCTCAATTCTGGTCCTCATGCCCCCCCACCCTGCCTGTTTTAGACATGATCCTCCCCCAAAGCACCCGAGTCAGATGATTGAACTTCCTCATCAAGTTCTTTGCAGCCTGTTATCGAGTCTTTATTTCATTCAGGTGTGTTAAAGTCAGGTTGCCTATAAAACATGCAGGGCGGTGGCAGCGGGGGGGGGGGCGTTTCAGACCGGTATTGAGTAACACTGCTGTAGAGGTTGCAGCTGTGTTTATATCAGTGCATGATACTTTCAATTTAATGATGGTGGAATAATTCCTTTTATGAAGATTAGAGACAAAAGGAGCAAAACATTTAGTTAAAAATGTAGATTCACTGATGGCCCTGCGGTGGACCAGCGACCTGTCCGGGGGGTGCACCCTGCCTCCCACCCAGTGACTGCTGCTGGGATCGCCTCCAGCTTCCTGCAACCCTCAATCGGTTAAGAAAATAGATGGATGGATAGATTTACTGATGGCAATGCCGACACCTTGTCGAAGCAACAGTTGTTGGGATAACAATACACACCGTCTCTACAGACCAGCGGTACTGATCCCCATGAAGCTGCACATCTGCAGACAGGATTATTGTTTTCCTAAAAGGTGTTATCATTTACTATCACAGTTGTTGATGGTCCGGTGGTTTTGTCTTTTCAACGACTAAATGGGAAACATTCAACGCCGCTCAGGCTCATGTCTGACATGCTTCGTATCACTGACAAATTCATTCTCTTTATGCTTTCCAGTGTTTATGATTTTAAAGCAAAGTTAAGCTCTACTACTGAAGCATTTCAAAAATATTTCTAGTACTTGCGAGTATAGAAGATATGAAATGTTGCCCCAAACAGCGAGACTTGCTTGTAAAAGGTCAAAGTCGTCTTTATCAATACGCCTCCAGCGTGTGTGTTCTGCTTTTTTCCACCGTCAGAGGAACGCATTCAGGTTTGTTTCAGCTTGTCAACCAGTTTTGTGTTGACAAATAACATGAAAGCACAGCAAAAAGTACATTTTCCTGTTAAGTTTATGAAAAAGCGAGACGTGAATGAAAACTTCTGCACAGCACTGCAGCTGCGAAATCTTTTAGCCTGCATAGTCTGAGTGGAAATGAAATAAAAATACTATAAGTGGTAGATCATAAATAGCCTCGATGGAACCCCAACTCACAGAGGTCTTCAGGTCTCAGGGGGTCAGACTTCTGACCCTCCCTGCCTGAAAACTACCACCATCTCCACACAGTCAAACATTGCCTCCATGCACTTCCTGGGATATGTTCAAATCTACACGCCCACCTTCCTTATGCATATAGATCCACATGCTATAAACATGACTCGGTAGGGAACATTACCAAGGATACAGCTCTGCTTTTTAAGCCACGCTTCATGCAGACTAGTCACAGAGATGCTGCATCTGGTCTGAGATCCCAGCAACTAAACATTTACAGCCATAAGAAAAGCCATGAGAGTTACAGAGGGAAAAAAAACCTTAAAACGGATTCATATCTGTAGCGGACCTCCAGAACAATCAACTCCTAATGTTTATCTCCAAACATCCAACTTAACCAGGTTGATTTTCAGTCAACAAACTGCTGTGCTGTGAAGCTTAAATGTCACCAGAAATCATTTTATATGCAAGCAGTGAAATGTGAAAATCTGAAGGACATGAAATAAAGAAAAGTCTGTAACTTTGCAGTCAGTTGTACCACCAACCAAAGCCAACCAGTAGCTTCACCATGCTGGTTTTATTTCTAATAAAAAATAAACAACAACATGGGTCCTGATTCATGTAAACCTTTGTCTTTAGAGTGTTTATCATTTTAATATTAGAAATTAGGGGTGGGGAATCGAATTTTTAAAAAAAAACAAAAAACAAAAATCTAGATTTTTTTGTCTCACAATTTTAAAACTGATATTTTTGTTTTAATAAATTCAAATATTTAAAACTAATCAAATCATAAAATTTTTGTCATTTTTATTGTTTTTAATTGATCTTTTTACTTGTCTTCTTGGGCATTATAGCAGCAGAATGATGGTCTGGCTACTGTGTCGTTTTATTTCCTCATTGAAATCAAGAAAAATAACGAGCATAAAAAGTTTAGTACATTTTTTTTATTCTCAACAAAAATCAGCAATATCCAAGAATCGCAATTTAAATCGAACCCCCCCGAAAAAGAATTTGTGATAGAATTGAATTGGGACTAAACCATATCGCTGCAGCCCCGTTAGGGGTGCATGTGTGTGTTTTGCATGGTGAAAAGCTGGGAAATCCATGAAGATGAAAGCGGTGGATGAGTGTGGAACCCTTAACTTCCTCCCAGCTTCAGGGAAAGATGCTGGTTTATTTTGCAACTTTTTCAGTTCTGTTTTTAAAGTTTTGCTTTATCAAGGGACGGTGCTTTCATGAACACCTTTATCTACGTTTTCATACTCTTTTAAGACCAGTTTTTTCCTCACAGAGCGGGGGGATTGTGTGTGTGCGTGTGTGAGAGAAGAATGACGGTTGTTGTGGGTTTAAGTTCTTATTTTAGAGTCTAATTTTTTACCATTCAAACATTGTTTTTATTATGTAAAGCACTTTGCGCTGCTATAAATACAATTTGATTTGAAGATGGAAGATCATTCGTTAATGAGATGACACTAAGTCAGTGTGATTACAAGATAAAGTCCCGGAATATCTCATAATCCAGCAGGCTGGATAATCTGTAAAATACATGGAGGCAGTGCTAGGAGAATGTAGATATCTCTGAAGTGGAAGAGCTTTGGTTTTCAGTTATTAAAAGCTAAAAACTACATTCAGTTTAAGACTGAAACTATAGAAAAAACTGATTTAAAAAAAAGAATGACAGCTGCACTCAAGGATTAAACCTGGATTTACACACCACCTAACAATGTGAATAAACACAACAAAGCTTTGTGTATTACAAAACATCCACATGTTTTTGTAAACAGCTTAAAAATAAATGTCAGATACTTTTACACCAAGTTGCGAGTGTGTATTTACAGAGGTTTGCCTTTATGTCAACAAAGTTATATGCAAATTCATTCATAGCTTCTGCCATCAGGCTTTAAAATGCTACTGACAGTGCTTTATGTAAGGTTTTGTTGTTTTTTTTTTTTTTAATCTTTTACTCCATTTTTATTTCTTTCTTTCTACTGCTGAACTTTCCACTGACAGTGAAGCTGTGACTCATTCTGCTGATGTTGTGTTTGGCACACTGACGTTAACCGGTGTGTGTGATCAATGTGTGTGTTAATGTGCTGTTACTTACAGTGAGCCAGGTCTGCAAACTGAGATGCGCCTTGGGGATAAATACCCGTGCAAGCATATATATATATATATATATATATATATATATATATATATATATATATATATATATATATATATATATGTGTATATATGTGTATGTATGTGTGTGTGTGTGTGTGTGTGTGTGTATAAATATATGTATATATACACATAGATAGATAGATAGATAGATAGATACACACACATTTATACATACTAACACACACACACACACACACACACACACACACACACACACACTTTTACTGGTGTTGTAACTTGTTTAGTCAAATGATTTTGTTCTACAAAACTGACTTTTGGATTTATAGTTAGTGAATGAATAACCTTCATAAAAGTAGGAGTGTTGAATTATTTTAACCTTGCATTGTAGCTGTTCCTTGTTATGTGGTTGGCTATATTAAAGATGTTTATTTGTTTTTTCACAGGCTGCAGCTTAATTCAAAGCGTTGGCCAGTATCTTTGTGTTTGACTGGTTTACTTGGTGTCTGTTGTTAATTCTCTGCCCATTTAATATTTTGACACTTCCTGCATGAAAAATTCAAAGTAAACAATTCAGCTTTCACAAGCCAGACCACGGCTTGCAGCCTAGTGCAGCATCTTAACACTTAATTCATCAGTTTTACAACAGACAAAACAACTGATCCTCTGCCAGTTCGGTGGCTAAAACACCTGTAGACTTTATTTAGACATTTATAAATAAACTAAGAGCAACACAAGCAAAAAGCGGTGATGGTGGTCATGAGATCTGCGCTCCACTTCCGGGCTGCCTGCTAACTTTTGACTGACAAGTGTTCCTGCCACACAGGCTACCGCTGCGTTGGATCTTTTTACGTGTAAAAAGCCGGTGGTTCTCGAGCTCTTTGTTGCGTTTAGCACTCAGTACTTTCACTTCGTAGGATATTTGTGTTTAAGCTCCAACATTTGTATCAAATAAACTCACCCGAGCAGCCATCTTTGTAGTATTCTTTAACTCCTTTAAGTGAAATTGGACATCGGAGTTTTACGCTGACGGAACAAATACAGAGCGGAGGCGGGGTCTCTGGACGTAACGTCGCGTTACGTCATTACGCACACGGTGTGAAATGAAATGAAATGAAATAAAAATGAAAAAAATGAAAAATACTTGATTAATCCCCAATGGGAAATTCAATATTGTAGTCGATAATGATAATTAACGAGAGGAGGTCTTGTTCCGGAGGCTGATGGCTACTGGCAGGAATGATCTTTTGTATCTTTCAGTTTAAACATAAAAACATAAAACATAAACAGGAAAATAAGTTGAGAAGAAATAAAAATGTAAAAACTATTTCAAATATGCACTACAGTGACACTGCATTGGATTATTAAGCAGTATAAAATGCATATATACATTAGAAAACAACATATCATAAACAAATAATGTATGTCATATATAATGGTTATAATGTAAAATGTATCACCCATCCAACTATGCTTTGCCTTTTTATTCAACTGTGCAAATAGTTCATTTATTTAAGTAGACTGGATCAAAAAGTTATAAAAACTTTTATAAGCTGTAGTATTTTTTTTCTAAATGTTTATTTGTTATTTTTTTCATGTTTTAGTTTATTCCCCATTAAGGAAAAATGTATTATTTTTATATGTTCTGCATTTTATTCCCCTTTGTAGATTAAGTTTTTGACAATAAAACTTTTCAAATTTAAGAATTAAAATAAGAACCAAAAAAAGGAAGAAACCAGGTTCTTGGGAAAGTTTTGAGTGTTACATTTGATCCTTTGTGGTGTCACTTTCTCTTTCTTTTCTTTGCCTCCTTGTACCATGTCCTCTTGTCTCTCTTTGCTGAATCGGCCATGGCGTGCATCTAAAACCGCCATTGTGCTGACATCCGGCACCTGGAGCGTGAAGGGGTGCTGTAAAGCCAAACACAGCTGGAACATGATGCTCCAAGCTGGAAAGAAAAAGTTGTGAAGGATGGTTTCTCAGCCTCAGTGTTTTTTAGGGCAACTATGACACAAGAAATATGTTTGATGAATATCATGTGCCAACAAAACGATTCAAAAATGAAATGTTTTAAAGGCTTTTACATGGTCAGTTACATCAAGGCTACTCAATGTAGTCCAAGTACAAACCTGCACCTTCTTTGAACACTGAAGTGCATCAAATCTGTCTAAAATGTTCATAACTTGGAACTAAGGTTATTTAAACACGGCATGAAAACTAGAATTAAATCAGCTTTCAAGTACAATTGTAAAGCATTAATGCAGTTCTCCAGAAATGTACTTTATAGTTTGGTTAGTGTTGCACTGTTAATGGGTTCAACAAATTATACATTTGTGTTGTAATTTAAAAAAGATAATCATGTTCTTAATCCAATTTAATGCCCTTTGCGGAGGTCATATAAAATTAAAGACTAACAAAAACATGATGTATATATATATCTTATAGTGGCATTTTTTGGTACATTTATGAAAAAAAGTTTTCACTGCATAAAAACCATATCATTCAATTGAATGTTAATTATTTAGCATCATAAAGTTTTATAACTAAAATGTTGACAAAACACAGGACAAAATCCTTAAAATACAAAATATTTATTTATTTTTTTTTGAAAATGTCTTTGTAAGAGGAAAAAAATAAAACAAAAAAACAAAAAACAAAAATCAAAACCAAATCAAACGCATACAAATTGTTTGGTTACTAGCATACCACACTAGTGCTAGGAACTAACAATGGAGAAGTGTTCATTCAGGGAAACTCACAGATGTTCAGAGGCAATGAAAACGTCTCCCCCGTTACCCTGTGTTTTCATATTGCACCCATCACTGAGGCAAACTGAAGCGCCGAAAAAGTGGCACTAGTGGTGAAATGGCATCCTCTCTGTTCTACAGTGAAATTAGCAGGAGGGCAGACATGTGGCAACCAGCTGATTCTCCTTGTTTTTAACCAAAAACACTAAAAACAAAAACAAATAGAGTTTAATACATATCTGAAATAGAGAGGGGAACTTTTACTGCTTTGATATGGCAAATTAAAGAAAAAGAACCAAAAAGGAAACAAGAGCTGGGGAGAGCTCCTGGAACAAAGTTCAGTTTCCCAAAGAGTATCCCGACGTTCCGAAAACTAAACGGTGTGCTTCTGAAAGATACGGACGAGAGGGAAGAGGAAGCCTTGCTCCAGCCGGCAGCGGAGCCGAGGCCGTAGAGGTCGACGTTGCACCAGTGAGGTTGCAGTGGAGTCAGCTTAAGGCTCGGCAGACCCAACCTTACAGCAGATATAAACATGTTTTTTTCTTTTTAAACCTTTTTATTGTTTTTCATTGTGGTTGAACAATATTCCCTGATGGCCTGATGTGGCCGCTGAGTGTTAGACAGAGTCCTGAAGAGATATCATGAAAAAAAACAAAAACAAAAGAAAAGTTATGAAATTGTCCATTTTGGGAGGAGGAGGAGGAAGAAGGGATGCTTCATGGGGGAATCCTGTTTGTTGCAGTTTGTGGGACTTTATTTTTCTCTCCCTTGTCCCCTTCTTTAAAAATGTGACACGCTGTTCAAAAAAAAAAAACCAAAACAAAAAAAAAACCCACACGCAGTTCCTCCATCTCACCGCCGTGGTAATCTGCTCTGCGGATGGAAGACGGAAACATTGAGGCAGGAAAAAACAAACACTTTGAGCCGTGAAATTGTTGGATCCTCACCTATGTCAGTTTCTTGGCTTTGTTGTAAAGCGAGTCCACCACTTTGCTCATGTTTTGAATCGTTTCCAAAGCTGCTTCATATGTTTTGTCCACCGGCGGCTCCTCAAATATGATCAAGACACCTTCGCCTTGGTCGAGGATTCCTGAGGAAGACGAGTGCAATTACATTTCAGCATACAGAAGGTGATACTTCTGCTTGATCAGGGCGCAGTCGAGACATTTAACATTTCATTTACCGTGAAACTTTTTGTCCAGAATCATTTGTGATAATTTCCTCTCAACATCGCCCTTTGAAAGAAAAAGGAAAAGAATTAAACACACAATTCAAGGTCACAAACAGATGCGAGTTAAAGAAAATCTTCGTCCTTTTCCTCTGAACTTACCTTTGATAGTTTGATTAGACTTGATATGTGTTCTATCTGAAATCAGGAGAGAGACAGAATGCAGGCTGAAGAGGGAAACATAGCTGCATGTTTCCTGGAAACACAGCACTCTTCTTACCTGTACTCTGGAAAACGGTTCAATGACTCTGATGAGGTTTTGTTCCAGCAGGTTGTCGTACAGCTTGGCCAGGTGAGTGTTGATGATCGGATCGTCCCTCAGTTCTGCCTTGTACTCTGCGAGGGCCTGAAAAAGAGAGAACTTTGACTTAAAAACACACAGCCAGGAAAATCTGGAGGTGTCCGGCAGGAAGCTGGAAAGCACTTCAGCAAAAAAGTGCCCTGACCCGGGACCTGATGGGAATCTATGGACAAACACTTAGGAAACTCTATTAAATCCAATTTATTTATTTATTTTTAATTCCCAGAGAGAAATAACTTTTTTTTTTTTTTAAATCTCTCATGAAACTCAAATGCATTTTTTTTTTATCCTAGAGAAAAATAACCTGAAAAAAAACCCCAAAAAACTCATAACTTTCAAGCAAGCACTCCAGTGAAGCAAGCCTCCCTGTCCATCTACCACTTCTGCACTGCCAGCAGACATCCGGGTCTCCAACTTTCCTGCAACGCAATATTCATTCTTCCATTTGTTTTATTTAAACATTGTAAGTTATTTATCATGTTGATTATCATTTGGAATTAAAATAATTTGTTGTGGATGGATTTATTGTAGCGACTAAAGAAGCTCAGCTTTGTGCGTTCAGGCGGGTTGTCCAGCATTTCATGCTGTGCTCTTCTTTAAAGTGTATCTATGATGCACATTTCAGTCGAATTTAATTTGATATCTAAGTCCAGAAGCGCAAGAAATAACCATTTTCCACAAACCCCTTCATTCATGTTGCATTGATCCTCTCAGATCAGCCTCTGCCAGAAACAAGCCAACAGAGAAAGCTCCGCCCTCTGCCTGCAGGCTGCATCTGATTGGTCAACTGCTAGGAGTAGTAAAACTGAGCATTGAAGGTGGGCGTGGCTTTCTTCTCGTGAACGTGCACAACTTAGAGAAGACAACCAATCACAGAGTCCCTCCCCCAGGACGTCACTACAATTTCTAAGTAGAAAAAGCTCTCTAAAACCAATCGTTTTCATCACCATGGAAACCGAAAGTAGAGTGCTGGAAAACTGGAAAACTCAAATGTGTGTTTAGGTGATAAAAAAAAAAAACAACAAAAAAAAAAACAACAAAAAAAAACTGCGCCGCTCACATGTATGATGAGTATTCCACACTATAATCTGTAGAAAGCTTAGAAAAGTAGACATAACATCATAGAGCCGCTTTAAAAAGGCACTTCTACAGGATGCATGTTCTCACTGGGAACAACAGAAGGAAAGAAATATAAAAAAAAAAAAATAAACAAGAAAAAAACTGCCATTTTCCTCTCATAGTGTCCTCCTGTGTTTCCGTATCGGTTCGTAACCATCAGTGTGTCGGTATCCAGTCCATCTGGTGTCGCAACACCAGCAGAGACCATATTTCCCTGCAGAGGGAGCGCTCGGCTAGGCGTAGCACAGGAACTTCTCACCCCTCTCTGCAGGAAGCTGACACCAAGGTCAACAGCTCATAAATCAAAGGTGAAGTTTTTTTTAGCAGCGTTTAAATTGTGCCTCTGTGAAAGGCAGTGATCACGTGGTTTTAGGCATTTCAGGCAGGATTTTCAGGTTTTTATTCGCTTCAGGCTAAGTGCTTATCATGCACCACTGCTTTTCTAATTTAAATACATGGTTTACTCTGTAGCGCAGTGCATGCAAGAAAGTTCTAGACTTGACTGTAGCACCAAAACAAGACAGAAGAGGAGTTTTAAGGTGAGAAAATCCTGTCCTTTTGCTTCAAATACAGGCAGTGTGATATGGACTTACACAAAGAACAAATTAAATGGGATTGTTAACAGACCCTTACCTTTTCAAAGTCTGCTAGTGATCTGTTCTTGCTGGCCTGGGCAACGCATTTCAATGCATCTGTCTGAACACATTAAAAATTTATAAAAATATTTCAGTGTAATTTCAATTTCACATCATTTATAATTATATTGAAGGTAGAAGAGCTTAGTTTACCTGTCGCCCAGCATATCGCAGGGCCAGTTTACCGCTGATCAGAGCTTGTACCTCCTCTGGTCTGAAAGCAACAATAAACAATCCCATGATGCCTTGGTGTTGTGTTCCATCATGACAACCGATGAACATTGCGGAGATTCATACACACTACTTACAAGTTGAGCACAATTTTGCACAGAAGCATGTATTTGAGTGCTGTGATGGCTCTGGGACTGTCGATCGAGTCGTAACCCTCAAAGGCCTCAAAGAAGTAGGAGTAGGCTGTCTTCCAGTCCTTCTCCTCTGCTGCATGAATGATCCCTGCAGGACGCAAGAAAAGCAGGTTCAGATGAAATATGAGGTGAAAACAGAAACTTGCATGAAACGCATATTGTAGCAACTTGAGCGTGTTAACTTGTTCTGGATGTTGCCGTGAAGACCAAAAAAAAAACCAACAAAAAAAAACAAAACATCAACGCTGGAAACTACAGAACCATGAACCAAAAAGTGTGTTCTCCTCCTGATTGACACATGTTAAATCTGCTTTAAAGAGATGAAAATGACCGTGTAAACAGCTAATGACCTACGCCAAGGAGGTTATGTGTTCGTCGGAGTTTGTTTGTCTGTTTGCATCGTTACTCAAAAAGTTACAGATGGATTTTGATGAAATCTCACAAGGAACAAATGATCACATTTTGGTGGAGATCCGGAAGAGATCCTGGATTCTGGACCATGAAGTTACGTTGGGTGCTAATCACAATATGCTTGGCGGAGGTCAGCGCTCTCAGAGTGCTTTTCTAGTTCTAAATGTAAATTCAGAATTAAACCTAACTCTGAAGTAAAATGCTGATTTGTTCCAGTTTTAAATACGAACTGATTAACTCCTCTGTCATGGAAATGGCCTCCCTCTCCGGTACTCTTCCTCCCTTCTTCTCCTCAGCTGATTAAAAAGGTGATGTGCTATGCTTGTGTAGATATTAAAAGACATCAAAGCGAAAACGGTTTTTATTATGTGGTTTTCCATGTTGTTGCTGAATAAACGAGAAGCAGGAAGTGGAGGATGTTTATTTCTGGAAGATGTAAGTACGCAACGTCTGCCTCCCCACTAAAGCCTTCCCACTAAATCTAAAGCAGAATTACGTGAAGGTCAATAAACACGATTTCCATGTAAACATTTGGAATTATTTCATTCCGAAGAAGAATTACTAAATAAAAAATATCATGTAACCTTAAAAAAACAATACTATGATGACATGATGTTCTTCTTAGCAAAAAGCCGCCCGACTGAGAATCATTTGCAAAGGATGAGCTCGGTCACTGAGAAACACGAAATGTTGCTTTTCCAGCAACTGTTGTGGAACAAAATTGCTTCGCTGGTTCTGAACAATTCATCATGTTTTCAAAACAAAATATTCATGCGAGTCAAACGGACATGTTTATGTAAATAAACTGAATAAAAAGGGGAAGTAGAAAACCTCACGGATATTTGAGACCATGAAAAAGTTTTTGTTTTGGACGCATACTTCAGGTAAAACTCTGGAAGCATCAAACACATCACACCTGACTGCATGTCCAGCGCCGCCTGAAGCTTCGGAGGGCAGTAGATGGCGTTAGCGGTGGTTCTGGCAGAAGTGAGAGCAGCGCGGGCCTTGGGCAGATTACTGAGAGCGTGGTACGTTTTACTTTCAAGCAGCTGAACCTCCACCAGAAGAGCTTTGTCATCCATCTTCTTCAGCTCCTGGAGCAACTGGGAACCTGAGGAGAAGAGAACAAGTTGAAGTCATTTACAGTTTGTCTTGCAGCACATCTCTGTGAACAAATCATGAAGACGAAAGAAACACGACACCAATACTAGAAGCACTCAGAGAGCGCAGACGTCTGCCAAGCCACTGTGATTTATTTATTTATACTTTCTGCCAGTGATTGTGGGGATTATTATTGAGTTAAAAGCTTTACTAAAAACATTATCCATATATCTTCAAAGTAAAGAACTTTTAAAGAAAATTCCTGTGATCCTAATCACCTCAAATCCATTTCTGAGAACTTCATCAAACTCCGTCCAAAACATTAGGAATAATGTTGCTAACAGTCAGACAAGACAACGGCTTGGTGGCGGTAATAATAAAGATTAGCAGGACTCACCCAGGGCCAAGGCCTCCTGGTATCTTTTGGTATCAAAATAGAGCGAGATCAGTCGCGCCTGAAAGCAGAGAGAGATGTTAGACAAGCAGAAGAAAATTGTGCCAAACAAGCAACACAAACATGAAAGGTCAGCAGTAAAAACTTCACACAAACAAAGATTATCACATTAGTTATGTTATTCTGTTGTGCTAAATCCAGTTATGTGTCTGCTCAGGATCATATTTCCAATTACAGACGGTATACTACGAACCAACGACAACTATTCAGAAAGTGAACAAATCCCTGTTGTTTCTTCATTTTCCATTTTATTCTTAACAATTATACTCAAAGATCCAGTATTAATTTAAGAAACGAGCAAATGACTTATCCAGCTACCTGGCCTTTAAAAGTCTTAATAATCTAAGATGTGATGAAATCCTGAAACATCTTCCAGACTGATTCAGGGTTTAATATTTTGTTTCAGTTAACTTTTAACAGAAACTTCTAAGAGTAATAATTTACTTCAACACAGGATTTATGAAGTATTTTACATTAGTTTCTGTTCGAGCTACTGATGTTGGGCGGGTTGGTTTTTCGTTGCATGAATGTCTCTCTGACTCAGTCCTCTTAATGTTTCCTTACAGGTCCTCTCCCCCCTATCCAAGCACGGTGTGCATGAAGACCAGACTATAATCAGGACACAGCTTCATGGAAAAATGTACTTTATGACACACAACACCATTACAAAAGCTTGTTGATCCTATCATTTGGAATTCAGCTAAAAGCTCCACATAATCCCGGTGGCTTATTTGGAGACGAAGCTCTGCTGCGACATGCTGACATCGTTGTTGTTTCGCAGATATATCACACATCAGCGAGTCTCCACGGAATAATCGAGACGCACAGTTTCAGATTTGTTTGGCCGCATTTATGAAGTTCGCAACTTTCATTTCAAACTTGAGCAACGCCACATGAGAGGTGTCATAAACAACACCAGTTTCTGCCTGAGATCCCAGCGACCTACTCCATAATCCCATCCAAAGCTGCGACTCATGTTTCGGTACATCACCTTTGTTTTCACTGTCATTAATCATAAGCTGTGTTGTGTATTTACACAACGCAGGAGCGAGAGAGGACAAATTCATTTGCTGAAGACAGATTTCATCTGTGAAATGTGACTCATTTGTTCTTCACTGTCATTACATCATTATTATAAGAATCAGCTGGAGTTCCAGCTTCACATCGCGCTGTCATAATGAGGAAATCTGGCCGCAGATGTGTGTGAAGTTAATACGCCAATTACTCCAAATAGTCGTGATGGAAGGTGGTGCTTACAGAGAATTAACTAAGTTTTGCCTGAATAAGACGGGATGTAACTACTCTTAAATCACTCTCCTCTCAGATGTTTTCAAAATGCATTACATGAAATGCAAATAATCATCTTTTCATGACAGCTTTGGTGTATTTTTGGTTGTTGCTTTGCCAAATCAGGCAAACTTTTCATCCAAGGTTAAACCAGGGTATTCATCTTTTGCAATCTGCCTTTGCGGTGGCAGCACCTGAACTGTGGAATGAGCTTCCTTCACACATTAGACAGGCCTCCTCTGTATCTGCTTTTAAATCTGTACTGAAGACCCATTTGTTTAAGCTGGCTTTTTCTGCACAATAAGTTGACTTTTTAGATCTGATTTTGATTGTTTTATTTGATTGTTTTCATTTTTAAAAAAAATTGTTTTTAGATATCTGTAATTTTTTTAAAGTTGTCCTAATGTATGTTATTTTTTCTGGGTTTTTTTTTTTTTTAAACCCCCCACAATGTGGCACTTCGGTCAACATTGTTGTTTTTAAAGTGCCTTATAAATAAAGTTGTATTGTATCTAACAGTTCTTTCCTTTAACAGAGAAATTGTCCAACTTCTAGTTGAAAAGAGAATAGCTGATCACAGAACGTTGTCCCTTTAGTGTCCGATACTGCAGTGTTTGATGTACACTTAATTATTCCACACAAGGATTATCAGAAGTTTGTCCTTAACGGCTACTATCCTGCAAGTTTAGGACCTTTCCTGCTGCAACTCAACTGAAATGGATCAGTGAGTCAACATGCTTGGGTAGAACTTGACTCTAATCTGTTGAGGAGACCCATTTAAGGTGTGGCATTCAAGGACTGGAACTGGACACCCTTGTTTTGACCTTCTTACCTCAAGAGCCTGTCGTAGGAAGGTCCTCTTCTCTGCCTTTGCCCACTCGATGCACTCAAGACACAGCTCTACCTCCTGCCCCGTGGCCGCCTCCATATCTAGGAAGAGGTCCAGCAGAGAGCGCACCAGCCGAGCAGCTTTGGCCTTGCTGATGGAAATCAGGAAAGGCCTCACAAATTTCAGCAGGCCCCCAAGTTCTGGAGAGAGAAAAAAATAATAGCATGACAATCTCATGTAGAACTGTTCTTTTCTATTGTAGTTACATTTACATCTATTATAAATCACTTTTTAATCTAGGAGACTGTTGTGAAATGACTATTGTCTAAACACAATAAAGTACTTTAAAATGTATGTGTGTGTGTGTGTGTGTATATATATATATATATATATATATATATATATATATATATATATATATATATATATATATATATATATGTGTGTGTGTGCAAAAGTTTATAAAAAGTTCAAACTTTACCTGCAGCTTGTCCAGTCTTTGCCAAGAGCGTCCCCAGCTCCAGAATACTCTGTTCTTTAACCCTGACAGCTTCTTCATCATCCTCCTGGACATCTCTTCTCACTGTTACAGAAAGTCAGCAAGTTAATGACAAGAGCTTTTAACTCACGTTTTAAGTAATGTAAATCATTTCACTGTCACTTTCCGTGGCTTACGTGGCAAATTTTGCAATTTGGAAATATGTTAAATGTGAAGTTGCAGCAGTTGTTGGTAATTTGAACAGGAAAACAGAATTGACTTTTTGTGTGTGTCTTGTCCAGCATTTAAGCAAGCAGAATGATGGACTGGATGCTGTGTTCTGTTGAGCAAATTTACCTTGCCAAGGGGAGCATTACTGGTATGATGATACCCTTGATTTTCTGGATTTTCATTTTATTTCTTTATTTATTTTTGTATGATTGTAATACAGAGTTTCTACTGCTGGACCAGACCGGAGAAGACAGAAGGACAGAAAGACAAAGGGAAAGAGAAAGAAAACACCTCATAGAGAGAGAGAGAGAGAGAGGAAGAGAGAGAGAAAGAAAAAACAGACATATGCATAAACATACGCATATACACCCATTCGCATATATAAACATATGTACATACAAATTGACTTTTTTCTTCTTAACCAAGATTTGTATGGTCTAGTGGGAAATTTACTCATACTGAATTGACCAAGAAACACTAGTGACAGATCTAACATCACCAGGACTATAAACAGGACAGCTGTGTGATTGTGTGACAGATCTAACATCACCAGGACATTGAACAGGACAGCTGTCTGATGGTGTGACAGATCTAACATCACCAGGACTTTATGGTGATGTTATATGATGGTGTGACAGATCTAACATCACCAGGACTGTAAACAGGACAGCCGTCTGATGGTGTGACAGATCTAACATCACCAGGACTTTATGGTGATGTTATATGATGGTGTGACAGATCTAACATCACCAGGACTGTAAACAGGACAGCTGTGTGATGGTGTGACAGATCTAACATCACCAGGACATTAAACAGGACAGCTGTCTGATGGTGTGACAGATCTAACATCACCAGGACTGTAAATAGGACAGCTGTGTGATGGTGTGACAAGGCAGTTTGAGGACATGTTTATGACAACGTAACCATTTTAGACGGATTTTATATTTTTATTTGTTTGTCAAACTAAACACACAAACGCAATAAATGACAACCTTCTGAGAAAGGTTGCAGTAACACAGAAACTTGACTTTTGTTTGACAAGAAGCTGCTTTTCTGTTGTGGTGACAACAGGCTAACAACGTTAGCAGCACAGACAGCTATGCTAACGTGACAGCTAACCGTAGAAAGTGTCCGGAATGATTAAACATCACAAAACCCAATTCCTAATTACAAACACAGACTCATACAATCGTGCTGACAACAACTAAGTGATACATGCAGCAGTCAGGGCCGCTAGCGAGCTAACATCAATTAGCTACCAGTTAGCATTAGCCTTCATTCAACAGTGAGTCAGCACGCCACCGGCTCGTGCTACTGTTAGCTAGCACGCTAACCGGACTCACAAAACCGTCAAGAGAAGTCAGAGGAACTGCATCTGTCTGAACACGCTAAATAAACACTAACCTATAGAATGGAGAATGTCGATAGAGGCGTTCCGATCCGTGCTAATGAGAGACTGAGCTCTCTGAAATTCAACCACCGCCGCAGCCGCCATCTTCCTTATTCAAATACTACTTGAATGAAAATACGTGCGGAGATTACGTTACCTGGCGTGGTGACGTTAATGCTTTACGTCTTGGAAAATACGTGCACACATTACGTTACCTGGCGTGGTGACGTCAATGTTTGACGTTCTGGAGTTCAAAGATGCATGGGAAAAGTAGTGCGATTGAGATTGGAAGACTGGTTTGCATTTTTATATGAGAAATTAGATTTTTTTTTTGTTTTTGTTTTTAATTCATGCAATAGATTTCATGTATAAAATATAATCACACGACTCAAATTTTCAGCAGGAAAAAGCTACCACTCCAGATTCAACCAAGTTTGACTATAAAACACCTTGGACTGTTTTTTTTTTGTTGTTGTTGTTGTTGTTTTTTTGTTTTTTTTAAAAAAAACAAACAGTTTTAGGCAACACATGTGGGTCAGCTAAACATGATGTATTCGTTTAAATAACTGCAGCTGACAAGGATTGGATCTTGAGCAAAGCATTGATGAAGAGGAAGAAGAGGGAAGAAGACACAATTCTGAACAACATAAAAAAAAAGTTTAATTCAGTAAGGAAAATTTAAAATGAGTTATTTTATTTGTTCAAAGGAGTAATTAAAGTGGTAATTTTACCTTTAAATGGCTAGTCTCGTTTGAAAGTTTAGGAGTGATGCCCACTTTTTCACTGTATCAAAACACCAAGATGCTGCCTTCATATCGCCCCCTGCTGGTTTTAAGGAGGTACTGTCAGATGAAGTGTAACTAAGAAGCAAGTTCTCTCAACTGTGTTTTGCTTTTGCTTTTATAGATTGTGTTGTTGACTCAAGACAAGTGTTACTATTTCATAAAGTGAGCTTTATCGTTGATTTGGGAAAGATCAAAGAATCATTTCGATAAAAAACCCTTCCCAACGTGTTCCTCAGGAGCTGAGAGACTTTTATTTTCGCTTTGAGTTTTAGCAAATTCACCTGGGTTGAGACCAAGTAAAGGATGCAGAGACTCCAGAATATTCCACTTCCATACCTTCAGAAACTTCTGTCCTTGATGGTTTTGTTGTTTTTGGGACTTGTCTGCCTTCCAGTCTGTGCAGTGATCAGTGCCTGTTTATTTCACAGCAGATCCGCTAAACATTAATGATGCAAACTCACCCAAGTAATGAAGGTCATTTTCCAATTATATTTACGTATCCACTTTTTTTGTTTATTTATTCAGTAGTTTGATGTTTGTTGAACCCTCTGATGAAAAGTATACTAGCTATTAAATAGGTGAAACTCCCAAACCCTCCACAGTTTGGATGTGAAGACTGAAAGATTAATTTTAAGCTCACATTAGTTTTTATAAACAGGTGCTTTTCAGGTGGAAACACTGAAGCTCTATTTTCAATACCAGATATGTGTCACACGGTGGAACACCTCTGTTCTTGTAGCGTTGGATGCAGCTTATGAATGATGAAGGATACCGCTTTTCCAGAGAGAACTAACAAGTGCAGAATTCTCTGTATACAAGTTTATTTTGACAGAGTGAGAAGAAAAATCTCTGCTTCTGTTAAATTAATGATCCACAAAGTCAGACAGGATAACAGGATCAAGATATCAGCACTTTGTTTTAATGTTTAGGGATTCTTAGCGGATGGCTCAACGTCCCAGAAGATCTAATAAAAACTCTTTTATCCAATTTATTTTCTCTTACAGAGGTGATAAAACGGCGAGCCAGCCTCGTTACATGTAAGGCTCCTGTGAGACAAAAGAAGCTCATTTTATTATCTTAAATAACATTTATTCAGCCAGCGAGTTGATAAGCCTGAGCACCAACTCTGACCACAACGACTGTTCTGCGAGACTCAGATGAAAACAGCTGATCATTTATGTCCAACTGGATCTTCTAATTCCCACTTTGGGAAAATTTACAGGAAGATTTGGTTGTTGCATTTCAGGCCCTTTTCAGAGGTAAGTCACCCAACACTCATATGCATGACAGGAAATGCGACCATTTGAAGCTCTTAGACAAATTTACAAACTACAGACCTAAGCAGAAGGAAATTAAACTTTATTTTGTTCATTGAAAAAAAAACTTTTGGAAATGAAAAAATTAAATTAAATGGATAAAAAGGAAACAAGCTGCGTCAGCTATAATGATGAAAACATACGAAAGAAACGTTGGAGCAGCTTTTTTTATGTTTTATTCCTGTATGGTACCATGCTGCCCTCACACAACATACCAATTTTTGCCCTGTGTGGTGGAATCTATACGTATAGTGTAGTTTTAATATGTTACTCATTTATTAAGTTTCTTTTGAGTTGTACAAGATATATATTCTGCATAGTTTAGAGTAGTTCAGTAAGCTTGCTTTTGTAGATTCATGCATAAAACTGAGTGTTCTTTTCAAGGCCTGTTTCAGCTTTGACTGTTGTTATCTCCAAGCTAGCAGTTGTTTTGACTAGTGCTGCCAGGCAGAGGTTGTTTGTGTATGCCTAAAGAACACTGTAGCACTCTGAGCAGGGGCAGAGCTCTCGAGACCTCTCGCCCGCAACATCTGTACATGGCCAATAAATTGAACAGAAAACAGTTGATTTATAGATTTATTTCTCATCGGATAAATTCCACCACACCCTGTCACATTTCCACAATGTTTCGCTTTAAAGGATGCAATCCTTTCAAAAAGAGGGAAAAGCAAAAGGAAGAAAAAAAAACAATGCTTTCATTTCTCACATGACCAACAGGAATTAATTTGGAAACACCTTCTAGGAGGAAGTTTTAAGTTCAGAACTCTGCTGTGTTGCTGCAAAAAGAGACATTATTTCCTGGCCTTTTTCTGGCTGGAAAAATATCTTTACACTTATAAGTGAGTAAACTTAAAGTTTTGATAGTTTCAAACAACTTTTTGACTAAATTAATAGTGGAAATTAGTTAAACTGCAGCTGTTGCCCTGAACAACAGAAACGACATGCAGGGGACAAACAGAAAAAACGCACTAAAATGAATATTTTATATTGCTTTTGATTTAAAATTCTGAGAGTTTTGACAACTGGATGGTAAATATTTTGCATTTTTATTATATAAATAGTGTTCAAATTGAAAAAACCGACAACAATAAAAAACAAAAAAACCAACATTCTGATACACATATGGTACAATGTTTCCTACAGGCAACAAACCTTGAAACTTCCAAAGATTAAAATAAAAACATAATTTCTTCAGATTATGTTTATTTGGTCTCTGTTGAGACATAAAAACACTTCAAATATTTTTCCCTCCCTGGCATCATAATGCATACCACAGAAGGTTATATTATTATCTTCTCCTTCAGTGTAAGCAACTATTTAGGTCTGATCATGTCCAGTTTATTCAGCACTTTATTCTCCAAAAACATCTGAACTATCAAAAGTTTGTTCATATAAAAGGTTAAAAAAAAAACACATTAGTGTTGGCAAGAAAGATCTTTGAACAAATGCAAGTGAAATGAATTGTGCTTTAAGAATCAATCAGCATTCAGTATTATTTTTATTACCAAGAATCACTTTATAAATATAAATTTAGAATATTAATTGTCATTGGATCAGTAAAAACTGAGATAGAATGGAACATGCTGGTAAAATCAGAGAAAACAAACTTTTGTGATAATGTGATTTGTAAATTGCAAAGATGTCCTGTTGCATCTGTTCATCTCCGTATGGAGATTATGTTGAGATAATTAAGTCGCGTCCTTCCCCCCCAAACTTCCACACACAAACTTAAGAGCAGAACTACTCATTAGGTATGATTATCGGCATGTTCTCCTCAGCAAATAAATATTCCAATACCTTGAGGATGAAAAGATGGACAAATTAGAATACAGAGCAACAACAGGATGCAGTTTTTTCCTTTTCAGGCTGAAGTTTCCTCCTGACTTGTGATTATATTATAAACTATGATAGGATCTTACAGTCTTCATGATTTCACTGGAGCTATTTTTCTACTGTCGTTCCATGGTGCAGTTTGTCTGATGCTATGCTCATCTGAGAGACTTTTCTGCTCCTCACATCTCCAACTTGTTGCCTGGTAACCCAGTTAGGTGTCAAATGCTCCCCCAGTTGTTTGAGATTTGTGCCAGCTACTTTCCCAGCCTTTTTCTTGCTCCTGATCCAACTGTTGAACTGAAAATGAGCAAATATTTTCCATGAAATGGTGAAAAGTCTCCTCTTTAACAGCTGAGATGTTTCTGCACAAGCAAATTGATGCTTTTTTTTTCTTTTTTTTTTCATTTTCTGCAGCTTCTCAGCTTAAAATATGTGCTAAATACAAACATATAAAATAAATAAGCCTTTAGAAAATAAAGATAAAAAGTCATTATTGTGTCTGTGCATCTGCAGCTTGAGGAAGTTGTCAGAGTTGAAAAGACAAAACGAGCACGTTGATTAAAATGGGACAATAAGGGAAAGCAAGTGATGCTTTAAAGCATGTTAAATGGTCAGGTTGGCGCTGCGAGATGCTGCAGAGAGAGGCAGATCTGCTGCTCTGTGTGGCTGCAGGAGGAGCTGTTTGCGCGCAGAAAGCGCAGCCCGATCTGAGCGCACAGCGGCGCTGCGCCACCGTCAGCCATCTCACACACCAGCTGACACAACACAACATCAGCCCTCGCAGCATCCAACCTGGACCAGGAGCACATCTTCATCTGAGCATCCATTCTGCAACTGTCTGCCGTCGTCTGCGCACTGAACGCACCAGGCGCGCGCATCCACCGCATGCGTTTTTCTTTTTTTTTTTTAAAAAAAAGATTGTCTCGGCTTGGAATATTTTCTTTGTTGCATTTCTACTCTCCGAGATGCTTTAATGCTGTAAGGACAGCTTCAACAGGAAGAGCAGGCTCGAGACGCGCGGGGCATCAGCACTGCATCGCGGTTTTTCCTCTCTGAGCTGGAAATCTGGTGAGTTGATTCTCATTTTCTGGACATATTTACCTCCATGTGTTAGAAAAGGAGCAATGCGCAGATATTTAACCAGGACATGACCACAGACATCGAACCATTTTGGGATTTTTCTGCTGAATCCATCAACATGTTGCGACATACTGGCAGAAAGGGACAAATAAAGACATTTCTTTATTTTCCTCTTGAAGCCACTTCATCTGAAAAGCAACAATCTGGTTCTGCTGCACAGTTTCAGCACCATGGAGAGCCCCCAGCGTACCTCCCTCCCCATCACTACCAGGAGGCCCATAAATCCTCCAGTTATATTAGTCTGATAGTCTGCATATTAAAGCCAGTATTTGTCAGCATGTAAAAGGTCTGGAAACATGGCGATGATGGGACAGGATGATGGAATGAACATAAAGTCCTCCCTCTGCAGCGCGCGAAAAGGAACCAGAATCCACGCTTTCATTTCCGTTTTTAACGGAGAACATTCACAAATGAGCTCAGCTTGTTTATTTCAATTAATCCTCGTTAAACGAGTTGCTTTGTGCATCAAACGCGACCTTCACCTGTTAATACGGTGTTTACGTTTCTGCCTTCCATTTTAGCGAGGTGGTGGGGGGGGGGGGAGGCGCGTGACTCACCCCGATCTGTCGGCCATTGCCTGTAAATCTCAGACTGTAAAATGATTCGGGATGTTTTCCTCCCGTTTCCACACGTGCAGCTTTAAAATGGAGCAAAACGGCGTTTTTGTTTCAAAACGCAGCAAATGAACAGAAAACGCGGAGTTTCTAGAAAAAAACAGGACTAATGATCTACAGCAGAAAGAGTGGGTGGGTCTCATCTATGTGTGTTCATTATAATGCATTCCACCACTTACTGAGTCAGATCAATATTGCTAATAAGCCGTGGGGGGGTCTATTGTCAGATGAACCTTTACGAAGCAGAAAACTGTGATTTTATCTGTTCTGAGCTGAATGATGCTGATATGAGAGGAATGCTATAACCCTTAGCTGGTGTGCATCATCTCCTTTTTTTTCTTTCAGCAGTGTCCCCCCCCCACCCCCCCCCCCACCCCTTGCCCGCCTGTGAGCTCAAATCCAGCAGAACCATCAGTAGAGGTGCTTCTCGCCACCTCAGAGAGCTCTCCACAGGATCGTCTGCTCAGGCGCTTTAGATGCCCAGCAGCAGCCTGAAGGATTGAGGCTTTCAGACCCTCAGGACCTCCTCCCTGGCAGACGTCCTTCTGACCCTAAAAGCTCGTGCGCGCATCCCTCTGCAGTCACCATGGGAACCGTGCTGTCTTTGTCGCCTACTTACCGAAAGGCAGGCCTCTTTGAGGATGGGCCTGCCACCGTGGGCCACTACACCGCCGTCCAGAACAGCAAGAACGCCAAAGACAAGAACCTGAAGCGACACTCGCTCATTAACGTGCTCCCCTGGAAGCGGATAGTAGCTGTGTCGGCCAAGAAGAAAGGCTCCAAGAAGGTGCAGCCCAACGGAACCTACCAGAACAATGTCACCCACCTGAACAACGAGAACCTGAAGAAGTCGCAGTCCTGCGCCAACCTGTCCACCTTCACCCAAGATCAGAGCACTCCAGCTCTCACCAAGAGCTCCAACAACACAACGTCTTCAGTCAAGAAAGCGCCCCTGACCAACTCCAATGTGGCCCCGGGGACCCCAAAGAGGGTGATCGTCCAGGCATCCACCAGCGAGCTGCTGCGCTGCCTGGGGGAGTTCCTGTGCCGGCGTTGCTACCGCCTCAAGCACCTGTCCCCCACTGACCCTGTGCTGTGGCTGCGCAGCGTGGACCGCTCCCTGCTGCTGCAAGGCTGGCAGGACCAGGGCTTCATCACCCCGGCCAACGTGGTCTTCGTCTACATGCTGTGCCGCGACGTGGTCTCCTCCGAAGTGGGCACGGAGCACGAGCTGCAGGCCGTGCTGCTCACCTGCCTCTACCTGTCCTACTCCTACATGGGCAACGAGATCTCCTACCCGCTTAAGCCCTTCCTGGTGGAGAGCTCCAAGGAGACCTTCTGGGACCGCTGCTTGTCCATCATCAACCTGATGAGCGCCAAGATGCTCCAGATCAACTCCGACCCCCATTACTTCACTCAGGTGTTTGCAGACCTGAAGAACGAGAGCCAGAAGGAGGAGGAGAGGAGCCGCCTGCTCATCGGCCTGGACCGGTGAGGGGATGCGAGGGCGGGGGGTGAGGAAGGGGAGGCCAGGTGGGGTGGGGTGAACTGCAGTCTGACATTTTGTCACCTTTGAAAACTCATGTGTGATGCTAGATATTAATTCTCGTCCGAACTATGAAGAGACTCAGCCAGGAAGGAGGTTAACAGGACTGGTAAACAATCTGCAACTTTTAAAGGAGGGGTTGCGGGGAGGGGGAGGGGGGCGAAAGGGGTTTTTAGTTGATCGTAAGAAACAAATCTTATTTTCAAACTTGCAAATGATGGATTATCCAAGAATGAAAGCTTTTTTTTTTTTTTTTTTTTGGATCATATATCAAAAATATATATATTAAAAAAAAAAAGCCAGATTTGGGTAAATCCTTTGCTGACATTCAGATTTATTATACCTCTAGCTACTAAAAAATGTGTAAAAGAAAAAAAACAAAAACAAAAAAAAACACTCTTAGGTTGAAAAGTAGAGAAAAAAAACTAGACAAAAGGAAGCTACAGCAATGAATGTGGACAGGACTGAGGCTGCAGCAGCCCACCAGTGACCTTCTGACTGTTTGACGTTGTGATGTGCACTGCCCACTGCAGGAGGGTGAGGGCCATCGCCTGACTGGCTTCTTCACGCATCACTGATGAACAGGCGTCCCCGGCTGGCTCTCTAGAACACCCGCGTCCCCTCCACTAAGCACGGACACGACTGGACATGTTTTTACTGCGATGCATATCTGGCCCTGTAAGGAGAGCGAGCAGCGCGAGCCGCCAGTGCTGGATCCATGTTTTTGTGGGTCTCTGGCTCCATGGAAGGACAGTGAGCACTGCTTTGTGGGACTTTTGCTAAAAACATGACAGCCAGTGGACATACATTGTGTGTTCAGAAAGACCTTATTTTCATCTTGAAAAGAAAAAAAAGAAAAAAAAAACCAACGTTAATGGATGTTTTACTCCACACCTTATGGAGAATTATTTATTGCTTTTACTGAACAAGTTTTCTTTGATTTATCCTTTTTTTCTATTTTTTTTTTTTTTTTAACTTAGAAATGTAACATTTTGCACGTGTGCCAATGCGATTTTAACAGAGTCTCCTGGAGGGCGTGGAGCTGTAATTTCCTCTTTTTACTTGATTTGTAAACCTGCATCTGCATTAGAGAATGCTGTGAACAAAGTGACACTAGTTTATTTAGCTTTGCTTGCTAAAATAGGCTACTTGTTTACCAGGGACATTCTTTTTGTACTCTTTGTCAATAGGTTGTGTTGCAACCACTTTGGAATGATGTTTTGATTTTTGTGCTCATGATTCAGCATAGAAAATGTTATAACAGTGCCATATCCTTGATGAAAGTCCTGCAGGATTTCTGTAACCGTTTGTCCAGCTGTTGAATGAAAAGTTGGATTTTCATCGACTTCTAGCTACTTTCTGACACGCCATTTATTGCCATTTAGGTATTTATTATTTAGGCACGTCCAGTGTGACTGAGAAACCTTGATCAGAGACATTTGGACTGATAAGTGAAGGACAAGGAGAGGAGGAGGTTGCTGGTTTAGCAAGGCACGCTTATCTTTGGTGGGAATGAAGATTGGTTTGGTTTATGCAGATGAATGTTGCAGGGATTTATAATCAAAATGCCCCTTAAATCAAAACCTCTGATGAATCTGACCGTCACCAACGAGACATCCTTAAGAAGAGCTTGCTAACAAAAGAAATGCCCAGAAAATATCATCTCATCATGATTTTAAAGCTAATATCCAACCTGCTGTCCCACATATCAGAAGCAGAAAGCAATTTTTAAAGGGAGTGAATGGATAGCAGCAAATCTCTTATCGCTGCAGAAAAGCACGGCGAACCTCGAGGATAATCCCTCAGCATCAGATCAACGTGAGGTAGCATCCTCCTCGGGGCAGGAGGAAATGAGGCGACCTCTGCAGGTCTAATCACATTTTCAATCTGAGACACCAGTGGGCCAAAAATGATGCTCTGCAGCGCGCAGCGGGAACACCAAACCCAGATCCCGCAGAGCACAGAGGATATGCATCTTTTCATCTCCACTGCAGCTCCTCCGTTACCGGATAAGCTGCCGCAGCTTCTCCTCACAGGGAATCTGTACCGGTTTTCCCGTCTCGTGTCACAAATGTGCGCGCTCGTCTTCTGTGCAAAGTCAGAGGAAGATGCAACCAAGTGTTAAAACAGCTGTGCTTCGCGGGGACACACACACGTCTGGGATTCTAGGCCTCAAACACACACCTCGAACCTTTCCCTGTCTGTCCATTTGAACCGACTCACTTGAAATGTGCCATGTTTCTTCACTTGCATCATTGAGTAGTTGTTTGTAAGCTAGAAAAAAAAACTTGTAAAAAGAGAAAAAAAAAAAGAAGTGATAGATGAAGATTTCTGTCAAATTCTTTTCTGTATCTGGTTGCGTACTTTGTAGATAAAAAAGAAAACGAAACAGTGATTTAAAAACTTCAAAGAGCGAAAGAGAGGCGCTCATTGAGCCACACGTGTGTGTGTGTGTGTGTGTGTGTGTGTGTGTGTGTGTGTGTGTGTGTGTGTGTGTGTGTGTGTGTGTGTGTGTGTGTGTGTGTGTGTGTGTGAGAGAGAGAGAGAGAGAGAGAGAGAGAGAGAGAGAGAGAGAGAGAGAGAGAGAGAGAGAGAGAGAGAGAGAGAGAGAGAGAGAGAGAGAGAATGGCAGCAAATTATTTGTAGAGAAGGATGTGTTTTCCTTTACGGAGGAGGGAGGATCTTATCCAACCACACGGTGGGATGAAGGAAGGATGTCGATGCTGTTCTGTAAAAATGCTTTTGTTTGGGAAAAGACAAAAAAAAAAAAAAAAAAAAAAAGTTGCTGTAACTGAAATGTTATTTTTTCTTTTTTAAGTTTGATTCTGCTTATTTTAATTTATTTTTGTACTGTGATGGAAAAATAAAATGCACTGATCGTTCTCCAGGCGTCATGTGTCATTTTTTGCTTCCTGCTATGGAACATCAGCCAGACTGCACGTTTTTGGTCACCTCTGATTTGCACAGTCTGAAATCAAAGCTACAGATTAATACTAATATCTGAAGGTGATCGCCTCTTTGGCAGCTGATTCCTGCCTTCAGATAAATAGATTGCTCCAGAAATAAGCAGATCTGGACTGTTTGTCTTCCTGGAATATAGAATAAATTCACATCTTAATCCAGTTTTTGTTGTTTCAGCATCTTTTACTTTTTCTTTGCTTGAAGGCAAAATTGGACCCTTAGAAAGATCAACATCTTCACCGTGACCATGCATCTTCTGACATGGTTGTTTAAGAACGAGAAGCTACTTGTTGTCATCATTTGAGGTTGGATAACTTGTTGCAAACTGAAACATAATCATCAGGCTTGTCTTTGTTGAGTTAAACCTTGACATCTTTTTTTTATTTCTTTTATTAATTTTGGGAAGGGCTGTTGATCTCCAAACACATACATGGATTCAACCTCAGTGCTGAAACTGATAAAACGAGAGAACAAAGAGGTCAAATTTGAGTTGACAACTGCTATAAAAACTGACTAGTTCAGGAGCAAGACTCTTTAGGTGACGATGTTTTTGTGTTTGAGTGAAAGAAAGATGGATGGATGGATGGATGGAAAAAGGATGGCTGAACAGTACACTGGGAAACAGTGGAGGCAGTGTGATGCCATGTGATTGTCTACAAACTGAACTGGATCACTGATGTTTACTTCCACCAAGGAGGTGGTGGAGGTTATGGTTTTGCTGGTGTTTAGCCATCTGTTTGTTAGCAACTTTATGCAAAAACTACTGGTCAATTGTATGTATTTTGACTGAGAACAGGTCTTGGTCCAACTTGAAATTCAATTTAATTTCAGGAGTGATTCAGATCACCGTCTTGAACCAGGACTTTTTGAAGGATTCTTCCGCATTATGCGAAAGGGCCATCTTCAGAATATATGCATAACACTTACATATGACTCCACAATAAATGGTGAGAAAAATCCAAAAGATTTTACATAGATCTGGATCCCGGCACCATTCTGGATACTACAATCCAGAACAGGAAGAACATTCTAGATACTACCATCCAGAACAGGAACAACATTCTGGATACTACCATCCAGAACAGCAACAATATTCTGGATACTACCACACAGAACAGGAACAACATTCTGGATACTACCATGGAGAACAGGAACAACATTCTGGATACTACCATGGAGAACAGGAACAACATTTTGGATACTACCATCCAGAACAGGAACAATATTCTGGATACTACCATCTAGAAGAGGAACAACATTCTGAATACTACCATGGAGAACAGGAACAACATTCTGAATACTACCATGGAGAACAGGAACAACATTCTGGATACTACCATGGAGAACAGGAACAACATTCTGGATACTACCATCCAGAACAGAAACAACATTCTGGATACTACCATCCAGAACAGCAACAATATTCTGGATACTACCACACAGAACAGGAACAACATTCTGGATACTACCATGGGGAACAGGAACAACATTCTGGATACTACCACACAGAACAGGAACAACATTCTGGATACTACCATGGAGAACAGGAACAACATTCTGGATACTACCATCCAGAACAGGAACAACATTTTGGATACTACCATACAGAACAGGAACAATATTCTGGATACTACCATCCAGAAGAGGAACAACATTCTGAATACTACCATGGAGAACAGGAACAACATTCTGGATACTACCATGGAGAACAGGAACAACATTCTGGATACTACCATCCAGAACAGAAACAACATTCTGAATACTACCATGGAGAACAGGAACAACATTCTGGATACTACCATCCAGAAGAGGAACAACATTCTGAATACTACCATGGAGAACAGGAACAACATTCTGGATACTACCATCCAGAACAGAAACAACATTCTGGATACTACCATCCAGAACAGAAACAACATTCTGGATACTACCATCCAGAAGAGGAACAACATTCTGGATACTACCATCCAGAAGAGGAAAAACATTCTGGATACTTCCATGGAGAACAGGAACAACATTCTGGATACTACCATCCAGAACAGGAACAACATTCTGGATACTACCACACAGAACAGAAACAATATTCTGGATACTACCATCCAGAAGAGGAACAACATTCTGGATACTAACATGGAGAACAGGAACAACATTCTGGATACTACCATCCAGAACAGGAACAACCTTTTGGATACTACCATCCAGAACAGGAACAATATTCTGGATACTACCATCCAGAACAGGAACAACGTTGTGGATATCACCATCCAGATCATGAACAACATACAAGAACAATGTTCTGGACACTACCATCCAGATCAGGAACAACATTCTGGATAGTACCATCCAGAACATGAACATTCGAAGGATCTTTGGAATTTTCATCTCTGTAAGAGAACAAATTAAGACATAAAATGCAAAAAACACCACAATGTAACCAAGACAGCTTGGATTCATTACCAAGCTGTCTCTAATTAATCTAATGGCGTGTCCATGTCAAATGAATGGAGGACAAGAACAGGCTGCAGATCATCATATGGGTGGAAACGAGCTGCTTTGAGGAGGTCTGTGCTCAGAGTACTTTTTTAGTTATCGGTGATTCTTCTGGATAAAAATATCAGGAAGAATCCTGATGTGCTGCCAAAACTGGCAGATTGACTAAAACGGAGCAAAAGGTGTGATCTTAGAGCTGCAGTGACCCAACCAAGAAAACTTCTTAGAGTAAAAGTCACTGCTGCTGAAATGTTTGCAGGATTTCTAAAAAAGCTGGCATTTCAAAATGGCGGCGTACAGAGACAAAACACTTCTAAAAACATAAGCTTTAGCCACGAATCTGCTGTTTTAACTCCAAATATATCACGAGAGATTCAGACAGATTAGCGTGGATCATGTCATTCACTTGAACAGCAGTTGCAGTTGAGTCTTAGTCGCTCCGTTGAGGGAAAAACAGTCAGCCAGATTATAAACCCCTGCTGATGCAGCGGCTAAAACAAGGCCGTTGTCATGCCGACAGCAGGGGTTTCTGCCATGTTTGCGTCACCATGTGAAACAGCTGTTAGTGGGTGGATAAATAGGGGCTTCGGCCAAGCTATCACTACGTCACACATTAGCATCATTATATAGCAAGTAAGCTAACACACAGATGGTGGTTAAAGCAAATAAATTTATTAATAATAAACGGATTAATGAAATATTTTCATTGTGGAACATATAAGAATGCCAAACCTGCATTCATACAGAAAAACATATGCACAACACGGTATTACAACATTTCCCTTCAGACTTACTCAGGATATTTCAGTTTATCTACGCAGAAAATAATGGCATATTACACAAATATGCAAAATACAAACTTATCATTATAAAATAAGGCACATAGTGAATGAGCGGTGCATACATACAGGTTTTTCTGAAAGCCGCTGAAAGCAAAATAAATTACAAAGAAAAAGGGCTGTTATTCTTTGGCTAACTTGGTGGGACTTAAAAACAGAGACATTAAACGTGCCTGGAACAAAACATTGCAGCTAGACGGACAGACGGATGGTAGATGGACACTTTCCAACACTAAAGTGAAGAACATGATGGCACATGTGATAACATTGGTATTTAAACCCATGTAGAAACAGATGATAATAAAAAGAACTGACAATCAGCATAATTGGGATGTAATCGGTTATTAGTTTTGCACACCAAAGCAGATCATTCAGGAATGAATCAGGGGATGTTCCATGTTTGCACAACATAAAAACTGCACAACCAACCATGTTTCAAAGTGTATTTGAAGCCTGATGTCCTCAAGTGTCCAAAAACTGTTGAAAGCATGTCAGTAAGCATAACATTGTCCTTTGTGACATGTTTGCTCATCAACAACCAACAATGACAGCAGTTTTGATCCAAATTAACACCCACTGACCCACAAGTGGAAATATTTACTACTGCAGCAGCTGTGTATTAACACACTGTTAGCATTTCCTGACAAACTTGCCACTTATCTTTAAGTAGGACAGAAGGTCATAAGATGCACATTTACGTGCACAATTAGCTTGAGCTACGGTTGTAGCTCATTTATTGGAGCAGAATAAAAGCATGGGGGAACAAATGGATTTATGAACCAACGTACGTCAGTGCTGCTGGTATGCCTCCCTCCTTTTAGCTTGCAAGGCTATTTCCTGTTATCTGCTGCTACCAGTGGGAACAGGGAAGCAGATTATAGACCAGTTAAAGTCCAAATGAGCAAGTACAAGTAGGAATAATCACACCGCCAACGGCATCATCTTGCTGTGTTCGTGCCAATACAAAAGAAGATAAAGTGAACTTTGGTCAAACACAATTACGTTGCATCCCAACATCATCTTAACGTGCTGGTTTTGATATCATCATTCGTGACGTTGATAACGACGTAAAACAACACCAGTTTTAAATCCGCATGAATAAATTGGTTTAATTTCTTTTCTTTTAAATGCGCTACAAGACGTTAATGTTTATTTGTACGCTGTTGTGGGAGGATTTGGTTCAGGAGACGCCAATGTGGTGAGAAGCAGCATGAAGGTGCAGTAGTTTAGAAGAGTTTAGTGCCTGAGGACAGATTTTGGTTTAATCCCAGTTCTTTGCCTTGGCCATGGCCTTCTGTTTGCAACAGTGAGAAATCTCTTTTCTTTAGGGAGATGAAGGAGTAGGCGAAGCTTTTCCAAATGGCCCCGTATATATTTTACAGCTAGAAGACAACTACTCCTTGATCTGTGAAAGAAACAGGGATAATACAGCTGCGAGGCGGAGGGGCAAAGCCAAAGGCAGGATAAAGCAACATCTTTGTAGCTTCGTAATATTCCTGGTGTTAGTTTCCATTTTCTGTTGCTGGTATTCTTTCTCTTTGTTTTCACACCTCATGGGTACAGGATGGCTACGAGAGAGAAGAGACAGCGAGGCTCTACTGCCCTGCAGGATGGTAGAGTCAGCCCGACTGGGCGAGGAGCCAAGTGATTTGACAGGGGAAGCAAAGTGGAAAAGGAGGGAGGAATGGGGGCAGGGAGACAGGGAGGCAGAGGAGGAGAGGAAGCCAAGCGAGGCTTTGTTCACCCCCCCTTTTACCGTAAGAAAGCAGCAAAAAATACGTGCTAAGTGACACAGAGTCCATCCTAATGATGAGCAGGGAATATCTGATTGGAAATGAGAGAGCAGGAGATTACCACGCTGGAGGATATGCAGTGATTTTATAGCTCGCTCTCTCACACACACACACACACACACACACACGCACACACGCACGCTCCTACTCCATAGCTCTTTTATTAACACCACTTCATTAATCCACACAACAAATGCACAAATTTCCCCAAACACCTCTTTTCTGTGTCAAAACATCTTATCAAGCAACGGGACAAGGTCACCCAACAGAGAGCAGTGAAGAAGAACAGAGATTTACTTCTTCAAAAGACGCGGGCGCTCAAAAGCTAATTAAGATAAACGCCGTGTTCGGGCAGCATTCACGCAGTGAGGTGACTGTGACACTGTGGCTAAACTGTTAACAAGTCTTCCTTGACTTGTTAATGTAAATGTCATTACATTGCAAATATGCTAAATATAAAGGTATTAAATTATCTGAAATGATTTTTGCAAGAGAAATGTAGATGGCAATTATCCGTTAACTTATGCATACTTTCCTCATTTGATTTATTTGATTTGAACTCTAAATACTTGATAAGTTTAATGCATTTTATTTCTAGAGACCTTTGTTATTCATGATAGACTAAAAACAAACAAAAAAAATCTACTTGTCTTGAATTTTTGGAAAGCACAGTCTTGTTAGCCAGGAAGTAGCATGTGCTACATGGACGTTAGCTCTTACAGACTGAGATGAAGAGTAAAACATTTACAACATCTCATTTACCAAACTATGGTGAAAACCTATAGTAATTAACGTAGCACTGGTATAATGAGAAATAAAAAAAGAAATAGAAAAATAAAAAGAGAGATGTGCATTTTCCCATTTGGCTAGCATGTTAGCGATTAGCTAACTGACAAGCTAGCCAGTTATAAAGCTCCAGGAAATCTACTAAATTAAGTTTGATATGATTAGGCTGGTTGAACAGTAGCAGAAAAACTTTTTCATGACAAGAAAAAAACAACAAACATCATCTCCTTGATTTTAACATAATTCGTGCCTTAAGAGAAACATCTGCCATAAATGTGTTTATTCATCTCACAGCCGACTGTGGATGCCGGATGTTTTTAGATGTCTTCATTTCTCTTCATCCTTGGACATTTAAATGTTATAAAATCGGTCATCTCCTGAGCTTGTATTACAACAGGTTTAAGAAAAACAACAAAGTCATGGACAGATAACTGAAAACAAGTGGGAAAACCTTTAACACAGCTGGCAGCTTGAAGAAACGTGACTCAGGAAGTGCGTTTAACATGAACAAGATAAGCGTTATTTGGCTCTAAACACTCAGAGGTCGGAAAAGCCAAGTGTTTGAAGAGTCAAGGATGGTACAAAAAGTCTTTGCCAAGTGCAAACCCCTTAACCCACCCAACCAGCCAAGCTCTGAGTCACCTTCCACGTAGAGTAGCTGAGCTAAGAGGGCACACAAAGTCACACACAAGCACACACTCCGTTGCTGAGATGATGGCGGTGTTGTCCAGCAGAAGCCTGACTCAGAGGACTAAAGAGCACGATAAGTCAGACTACTCACTGCAAATGAACCTAGGTTTAAAGGCTGGAGTTCAGATGGGATTACACTGGCTAGCAACGCTGTTGCTACGCAAAAGCATCACATCTGCCATCTACAGAGAATATGCACAAAAGGTAGTTATTTTTAAAAAAGAAAGGGAAAATAATAAAAACAAAGCTTTCATCCCCTAATGATCTACTACCAGATATTCGGTTATAGCATTACCTTCAACACTATAATGAGCACAAGTGCCTTGCATACACATTTTTATTCTAATTCTGGATTTTAATCTTTAATGCATAAGCAGGAATGTTACAAAACTATATTGCATAGAAAGCATAAGATGTAGGATTTAAATAATCATATATCAATGTGTTGTATTTAGCAGCTTGTTTTGTTCAGGATATGCTCAACACATCCAACTAAACATCCTGCAACTAAAACTACCAAATATTTGGAATTTGTGCCTCAGACACCTCTGCTGTTCCCCCATGTGACTGTAAACAGTTAATAAACTAAAAATACACAACATAGGTTGTTCCTTTTACCCTCTAGGTAGGCGAGTCTTCAGTTAACGTCATTAACGTTGTAAATCTTTGAATATAAATCACAAAAAAAAAGGTTTTCGCCCCCTACTTTAAAGCAGAAATCACAAATTAAAGTCATGCATGAACATAATCTGCAGGTTCAGGTTCCACATGAAGCTTCATGGACTATAAATTCCTGCAAAACATTTTAAATATTTTTTTTACCCTGTAATGCAACATGTGGACCTCTGAGACAGGTTGTTGTTTAACCTGATCTCACCTGGACTCAAAATAATCAACCTGCAATAAACTAAATATTGCACAAAGCAAATCAATGAAATTTTGACGATTAAAAAACAAACAAAAAAAAGCACCTTTATGGTGAAACATGATTTTCAAATATGTTCAGCTGAATCAGGCTAAACTTGGAAAAAAAAGGTGGAATTTGGCATTTCTGTGAAAAGTGAGGATTCAGCTGACAATCAGCTGCATCTTCTCCTGGACCGCTTCAGTTTCCTGGAACCGCCAGGATGTAACCAGATCGGCTCTTGGTGAAGTCTGGCTGTGATTGGTTGATCTTGGGCTCGACGATGACGGTGCATTTCCTCCCGTTCATGCTGCACTGAATGGGACTGGCGATGTTCACCTGCAGCTTCCTCCTCTCACTGCAGAGAGAAGACAGAAAGTTTAGAGCAAGAAGGACAAGAGCAAGTACTCAACTATTTAACATTTTAAAAGACAAATGTTAGAAAGAGAAAGATGAACATTCCCTGGAAAACGAATATGGGGAACATAAATCCATGAAGTCATAAATCGTAAAAAAAAATATGGATTTTATTGCTCGTAGCCTTAGTTCTTTGAAACATGGGTTTTAACTGATGAAGTCATCAGAAATGAAGGATGGAGCCTCATAAAGAACAATATTTTCTGTTCTTAACATAAATTTTCTGCTTGTATTTGATCTGGGATACTTCCCATCCACGACTGTGAGATTAATTTTTCCTGAAAACAAGTTTGAAATCACTTCTCTCTACAAAGGATGTGTCATCATCCTGAAATATAACCTCAGTGTCAGTGAACAAAATACCTCCAACATGTATTTAAAGCAGAAAAAGATGCTTTTTTCCCAGGCCCTCTGTCTGCTCGGTTAGCATCATCTCATGTTTTATTGGACCTGCACTGAAATAAAATGTCTTCTCTTTAGTTCGCTGTTTTTAAATGTTGCGGGTGATTTAAGATTTAAATCCCTTTTTTGGGTGATTACTTCCAGTTCACTGACTGACTGTTTCTCCTCATTTCTTCTTTATTCCTTTGGCTGTTTTCTGTTTTTAAGGTCTTTTTCTCAGAGTTGTCCTTCCCTTCTCCATCGCTACGTTTCCTTCCCGTTCTCTTGGTACCAGCTTTACATTTTAGAAGCAGCTGATGAAATGCTGCATCAGTGTGTGCAGAATTTCTTATCTGCAGGTGTTTTACAAGTGTGAACATGAACATGCCGGCGCTGACCAGAGATGATGCATCCTGCTTCACTGTGTTTCCGTAGCTTTGGCTTGTCAGCTAACATTATTTATTTACATGCTTGGTTCATCCTCAGGGGGTTTCATGTTCTGCTAAGTCACAGTTCAATGCAGAAAAATAAAACCTGCAGATTCATTAGTGAGCAGAGTCCGAGTAGAAAGCGCAGCGAGGAAGATGTTTTAGCTCGTAAATCATGCTCTTCCTCACATACAAACAGCATCATCATCTCAACAATATATTACATTAATCACACACAAACAGGTGTTTGAGCTAGAAGAAAAATCTCTCTCACACACACATACATATACACACATACAGCAACACTATCAGGCAGTACTGTGACACAAACACTGCTGTTTGATGGAGTGTGTTCCAATTCAGGCACACTCTGCAACTCAAAAGACTAAAGATAAAATTTATTTATTTAAAGAGGAAAATGATGAAATTTGATCAAAATGCTTTGTTTTATTTACATAGTGCTAATTAAAAGACCGTTGAGACTTAACACAGAAATGAAGGGAAAGCGAATGTTAGCGTTAAAGTCTTTTATATAAACATCAATCCTCCACATGAGGAACACACAAATAGATCAGACTGAAGCAAAGAAACCAACTAATTCCCATTTGACGGTTTCAGCTCAGTCTCACGCCGTCGGTGGGAAGATGTGAGGAAGATCTGTTAGCATGATGGAAAGAAGCTCAAGTCATTAGCAAAGCATTGCATGCTGAAAGGTTGAGAGCTGGATGGAGCTGACTTGATTGGCTGCAAACGAGAGTGAAAACAGTCCGTCCTGCAGATCCGGTTTGAGAAGGAATTTCATTTCCAGCCTGAGAGAAAACCTAATCATTCCAACAGGGAATAAACACCTGACTGGAGACGGTGATGGTTTCCACATCTGACTTTACAACACAGCAAGAAACAAAGCGACACCCTACTTTAACTTTTGTTCACATTTAATCACATTAAAGGGGATGATTTGTTTTGCAGATGACTCTCTAAGCTGTTGGTAACAGTGGGTAACATATGCAAACAGTGCGGCAATTATTACCCCAAAAAAGCTAAACGTTCAACACTGTCAAACACCACCAAACCCACCAGGCCAGAATAAATAACTGGTCTGGCTCATATCTGCACCAGGCTTCTGGGTGTCAGCGCGCCTCATGTGAACCACAGTCCATCCAAATGCATCTAAAACCTGCCAAAATCCATGAAACTAATAGCGGGCCAAAGCGAGCCACCAGGTCAGAGCCAAAGCTGGCTCACGATGGTGAATTACTGAGCAAACAAAAGTGGCTTAAAATGGCCTAATCATCATGATCAATCATTTCTAACAGTCAGTGGTGGTAAACAACGCTAAGCTAATGTGAAGTTGGGCAATTTGTACCTCCAAAGTATGAAAGGGGGATCGTTCTTGCATCTAACGCAAAAGAGCAAGAAGAAGTTTCTGATTGGTTAAAATATGCTTACAGAAGAGTTCAGAACAAAAAGATAAGAATTTAAAATGTTAATCTATAAAAGAAAATACTAAAAATGTTGTTTCACAAACAATATGACGACTTAAACAAATACTAACCTAAATGTAGACGAGCATTAAACCAACACATCTATAAGTATAATTACAGCCTTAACTATGCAGGAATATGTAAAACATCACAAAAGCACAACAACAAGAGAGAACTTAGGAAAATGTAGGTGTTACAAGTGAACAAATGCTGAAACAAACCAATAATTTGGAGTATTTGGCACAATGAGGAAGGCTGTGCTGAGTGAAAACCTGGTTTAGTGCTGGGAGATCAGACAAGCAGTCATACAGGAGCGCATATGTCAGTAGAAATATTCTAAAATCTGTAGTTGTACTGCGATAATGCTTGTCTTTAATCACACTCACTGCATCCAGCTGCATCATGTGATGAGCTACAGAGGACACAAACACACTCGCTGGTTTGCATCCTCATTTTTATTCACATGTACAGGATGAGTGGAAACATACAAAGAAAAGCAGGAGGAGGGTTTCTGAGCGACACCGGACGTGTATTTGAATAAAAGAAAACAGTGTGCATGAATGGAAACGGAGACAGTTGCAGGAACTGCATCTGACCCTTAGACTGTTTATAAAAGATGGGCGGAGCCTCCGTGACGTCAGCCGTAGGTTTCTGAAGACCTGAACTGGAGCTCAGTGGGCGGTTCCTGCCGTCGCCATCTTGGCAACGTCACGCATGTTGTCTCTTCCTTAAAATACAAAAATGAGCAAAGAGGTAGAGCTGAGAGGGGGGCTGTGAGCGTCATGGTGGATGATTGACATCTGTCAAACTGCGACCCTCATGTAGCTAACAGAGCTAGCCCAGAGCTAATGGAAGTTAACGACAACTAACCAGCTACCAGAGCTAGGCAGTCACACTGTTAGCTGTCTGAAAACCATGGTTGTTCTACATTCCTCCTTCTTGCAGCGGGATATCGGGTACCTGTCAATCAAAAGAACACGCCCCTAATTATGCCTAATTTCGAGGTGAAATTAGTTCTAAATGGAGGAGTTATTAAAAAACTTCACTCCCCCCACAGCTGTCATGAAGGTAAACCTGATCTACTAAACCTAAAATGTTGTTTTTACCAGGCTGTAAACATGTTTATTTCTGCTGTGAAGTTGGTCTTTTTAACATGGGAGTCTATGGGGATTCGGTCTGTTTTGAAGCCCCTAGTGGATGAAGGGGGAACTGCAGTTTTATTTGCTTCTGCATAAGCTTCACTTTTATCCACCGGAGGTTGCTGCTTGGTCTGACTAGGTGGTTAAAAAGACCAAGTGACTTGGCGGCTGTTTCCTGCCTGAACCGGCTAACAGAGTTATGCGACTGAACGGCGTCGTCTAGGAGACGGTGGCCCATACAGAAAGCGGACAAACCCAAACATGGCTCATTATAAGGACCTCAGCTTTGTTGGAACTTAGACTGAGGAAATTTAAATGTTTATAAAATGAAGGGATGTTGAGTTCAGGGACACCTGCTGTCTGATATAATCCATCGAAAGACTTGAACGTCAGATCTCCTTTATCTGGGAGAATTGGTAGGTGTACTGGTGCTGTTTTTAGGAGCCCAATAGCATCTGATTGTGTGAGTTAGACTACAGGAGTGTGTAGAGCAGAATAAAAGTGTATCCTGTGGATTATGGTGCTGCATCCAAACATAGAGAGGCTGAGAAAATGAAGATGAATTACAGCAGAAATCATGCGAGAGCTGTGGAAGGAATGATCCATACGATGTTTCTGGACTGGAGAGCAGCAGTGACTGGGCTTTCAGTGGCTGTCACATCCAGTTAGACCCTTACTGGGTGAACGGGTGCTTTGCCTCGTTTGCTGTTAAACACAATCGATGACGGGAATCAAAGCGGGAGAATAAAGTGGCAGAAATTGCGATGCTGCTAAGGCAGACAGAAATGTGAGGTAATGTTAATGTGAGGGGGAGACTGAGGAGATGAGTGTGTGGTAATTGCTTTGTGGCTGAGACAGAGCAGGAGGACGATGTAATGTAAATAGGCTCAGACAGGAAGGTTGGGAAGAGGGAGCTAAAAGCATGGAAATAAACATGCATCTCTCTTTGTTTAGTCAAGTGCTTGTTGTGACACACTTTCTCTGTGACACACTTACTAATCATCATGTAAACTAATTAATTTCTTCCAATGTTTTTGTAATCTAAACATGGCAGATGAGCTGTGAACTGCATGACACTGACTTGTTGCACAACAACTGCAAGTCATAAACAACAAGAGGAAAAAAAAAAGAAGCTCCTGCTGCCCACGCTGCACTCCCCTGCAGCTCGGCTTATGTAGGGTGGAAAAAGCTCAGAGTATCGCTGGTGCTGGTTTCCATGGCAACTCCTGTGAACCTAACTCCCCCATCTGTCATGGCTGCCAGCCAGCCAATGGTCGCGTTTGCATGAGTGTACTGCGATATGTCTCTTCCTCTGCCCATCTCTCATCTCGCTACTTCGACATCTCAGTGCAGAGCTGAGACGCCAGAGGGGATGCTGCCCTGTGCTGCTTGTGAAGGGCAAACAGGGACACGCGCACAAACATCCACACACACACACACACACACACACACACACACACACACACACACACACACACACACGCACGAGATGACATCCTCCCAAAAACCTCCACGACAACACGGAAAGGGTCTCCAACACATACCTGATCCATCAGACCAAATAGCTTCCTCTAAACCTCAAAAACTAAAAGCCTTTTTCTTTGTTCCTACTTTTGGTTCACCTGTTTGCTTTTGTTAAGATGTAAAGATGCATGAAGATCAGCTCTTTTAATCCCTGCATGCATGCAGTTATTCACTCAGGATGGCCTCAGTTCTCACATTATCAGACTAAAAAGATGTAAAAGGAATTTATCAACAGATGCAGAAGCATGAAGGCCTGCCAAAACAAGACCACAGAATTTATCACTAACAGTAGAAATTAGTTGAGGCAAAAAATATCGGGATGTTTTGCTTCACAATTTCCAATTTCTTTTTTTTTTTTTTAAATAAATAAAAATAATTCATTATAAGATTTTTGTCATTTATATCATTTTTATTGTTCTTTTTACTTGTCTTCTTTGGCATTGTAGCAGCAGAATGATGGTGTGGCTACTGTGTTGTTTTTTCCTAATTTAAATCAAGAACGAAAAAGTTTTGTACATTTTTTTGCTTTTAGGTTACATTAAAACAAAGACACAACAGGAACTATTTACATTTTTTCACTTTTTTCTTCAAGAGGTTTTTTTTTTTTTTTGGCTAATTAAAGTTATTTCTGCTTTTTTTTTTTTTTTTTTTTACAGACTATCCTCATAAAACCAACTCTAAGTGTGTCTGTGTGAGTTTCTCATTTCATTCCAGCCAGAGCGGATCTTTCTTTGTTCTTTTCAGACACACAAACTTTTGTGTCAACTGTTCAGCTTTGGCTGTTGCTGATTGGATATCATCAATTTAAGCTCTCTGATTGGTTCAAAGCTTGACAGAAAGTAGTTTCAACATAAAACCGACATGAAAATAAAAGTCCATCAGTGTAAATAACCCTAAGTAATCTCGCAAGGTAATCAGGGTGGGAAATTGAATTTTTAAAAAAATTGAATATTGGGATTTTTTTATTTCACAATTTTAAAATTGATTTTCTTGTTAAAATAAAAAAAAGTTTTTTTTCTTTCTTTTTTTTTTAAATGAATAAAAATAAGCCATTATAAAGTTTTTGTCATTTTTATGGTTTTTATTGATCTTTTGACTTGTTTTCTTGGGGATTATAGCAGCAGAATGATGGTCTGGCTACTGGGTTGTTTTTAAGTTGTTAAATTAAGAAAATGACGAGCAAAAAAAAATTTTTTATTATTTTTTTGTTTAGTCTACAAAAATCATCAATATCAAGGAACGGTGAGAATCGCAATGTAAATCAAATTGGCACACAATAAAACTGTAATCGACTCGGGACAAAAGCATATCGTCGCAGCCCTGCAAAATAATATTTTGTATTAGCAGTTATTGTCTTTCTTTGCCATCAGCTATGGCTAACTTTCCGTTTATGCTTTTATTTTTGAAGGTACTTCTGCCGATCAGTTGTGGTGCGAGCAAACTTAACGGCGATGAAAAGACAGTTAAAACTGGTAACGGATTTCCAGATGAACATATATATTATATATATATATATATATGTTTAACATGTTATTAATAGGACTATTTGAATGTTTACATTGTTACAGAGATAAATTTTACTGACAGATATAAAATTATGGGTAAGGATGTAGGAGTGCAGATTATAACTTAAACACCTTTTTTGTGTATTTCCCCACCCAGAGTCTTACTGTCAATAAAACTAAAAAATCATCAGTCAAGTGTCACGCTTGTGTTGGTTGGGGGGGGTGTCTTTGCAACTCTTTGCAACATTGTGATGGTGACGTATTTTTAAATTATGAGTGTGATAAATAATATTGTTATCACAGATAACTTGTCGGGCTGCGCGATATGACCAAAATCTCTTATCCCGATATGGCTCATTTTATATTTCCATGACGACATACATAATATAAAATTGTTTATGTCATTTTGTGTCAGTCATCAGTTATGTGTCAGATGTGCTTGGCAACGACAGCAATGGTCTCCTTCCATCTGTGGGAACTCATTTATGAACAAGCTCATTGGTTTGGGTTGGCTGGTCATCTTTTAGTGAAAAATCCTGCTCTGACACACGTCTGCTACCATCTTCCTCCATGTTTGTTTATATATTGCAGCGTGCATGCTGTAAAGCGCATCTTGACGTAAAATACTGCAGTAAAGCAGCTTATGGTGGTGTAAACAATAGACCCTCATATGAAACGATGGACATTTTCTATCATCCAAACGACATATATCGTCATATCGTCCAGCCCTAATAACTCGTATCGCGTCTGAGACTGAAAACTACACATTATAGCAGAACTGTAAACCTCCTGGATGGGATATAACTGCCTGGGAAACTTCTGTAGCTCAGAAGAAGTGAACCATCACATGTTTACCGTTGCTGAAAAACTGTCAGCTATAATGCTCAGAAATTCGGCGTTTCAGGGATTAATTGATGTCTTTTTAAAGAGTAAAAACAACGGAGCTCTTTATCTCCAAACAAAGAAACCTGATCAGTTCAGTCTTAAGGTCACTGGCTGGCCTTTCCCATCCAGAGCTGGCCTGAGCCGGTCACAGCCCCCAGGGCAGACTTGGTCCATCACTGGATGGCCTCTCCAACTGGAAAATCAATTCTTTCCTTTACTCCACACCCCCTCCCTCCCGATGTGTGCGTCTTTGCCCTTCATGCCATGTGAGCCTGGGCTCACTGGCTCCCAAAAGTACCTCCCTTTTGTTTGGAAGGATGGCGGCTGGCAGGCGGGGAGAAAGAAAACATTTTGGACGATTTGGTGAGAATATAAGTGTGACAAAAAGGAAAAGAAGAGGAATTTAATTATAGAAGTCCTGAGGAAAAGGTTTCCAAGTGCAGAAAAATGCTTTGAAACGAGAACGGCGATCTTCAGGTGGAAGAGTCAGGATTACCTCCAGCCTGTTAAAGCAGCCATTCCCTCTTCCGAGTCATCCTCTAATAGTGAACCTGGCTCTTCCCCAAGCTGGCATCTGCTAAAAAATATATGAGTGCTGCAGGTGGGGAGGAGGAGAGGGTCACTGCAAAGCTGGCTTCCACTAAAAGACTCGAGACTTTCATCAAAGTGAAGTCTTTTCTAGCAAAGACAACTGAGACTTCTTGGGAATAAATGGCTTAAAGAGAGACAGAAATTTATTATAAATAGTCTCCGTTTTGCTCTTCCATGTCACAAATATGCAAAAAGAGTGTCAACATTCATAGGAATGGATTTGATGGTCATAAACACAGATATGCAGGGAAATATCTGCATAACTTCTCTGTGTGGAGAAACTCCAGCGTTTCGGTGCTGATGCCACCGTTTATATAGAGCAAAACCTGTCTCCTTTTATCAATATTTCAGCTTGTGAGACAACACTGGGATCAAAATGCAGGAATGAAGAGGGAGCAGCACACATGTGCAGTACATGTGCTCCTGACAGTGTGTCTTTGTGTGTTTTAAGTCAAGGCGCCATGAGGCAGGATGAAGGGAGCGAATGCTGCTTTCTCTCTCTCCATGTTAAAGCACCAAATATACGTTTCCTCACCCAAAGCAGGTCAGATAAAACATGAAGGAGGGATAAATATAGTGCAAAGAGAATGTTTTCAGACGCTTTCAACACATCGTGTGAAGATGAACGATGTCACGTTAACATCATGTTATCGTTAAACTGGTCTGACTGGAAACAATGTCAGCGCAAAACACAGAGAAATGTTTAAATATAACGTTATTTCATCTCCAGATAAACAGAGAATACTGCAGTCCTCACTCCAGTTGTTCAATAAGACAAACGGAAATGTCTTGCAATGGTCCAGTCCCAGTCCAGACCCAGTCCCAGTCCAGACCCAGTCCCAGTCCAGACCCAGTCCAGACATTCATACAGCTAAGAATCTGAGCTGTGACAAAGTACACCAGTAAAACCCATCCAGTTCGAAGGAGCTGGATCAGTTCTACCTCATAGAAGGAGGATAAATTCAAAGTGGGAGTGTGAGACATATCTCAGACATTTGCAGCTGAATAATTCAAATATTTTGCATCCTCACAGGAATGTGTGTTGATTATAAGATACAGATCCTACGGAAATCTTTATTTTCTACCTCGGATGAGACAAGTGAGATCTTTCCACTGGAGGCTTTCAGGTTTCCATCAGAAATATTGCTTATTTTGAAAAAAAAAAACAATCACGGCTGAATGCAGATTTACTGTGTTTTGCTAGAAAACAATCAAACCCACCAACCATGACCTGATAACATTTTCATTTCCATCTGTGCATATCGTCTGGCAACATCAGAAGTCGAGCGGCATCGTCATTAAATTACAGCTGACGGATGAGAAGAAAATGATCAATTTAAAAAACTATTTGGAGCCCAAAGAGAATTAAAAGTAAAGAATTTGGTCAGGTTAGATGATTGCAGAGTGGTTAAAGTCGGAGTTTAGGATGTGCAAACAGAGTTTCTCTGGGTTTCCACCCGACGTCTTCCAGTCAAACCTTCAAGCCGTCAGAAAACAGGGAGCATGAAATAAAATGGGACATGGGATGTTTTGACGTCCCATTCATCCTTTTCTAAACTTCTCCTTCCTGTCTTCACCTCCCACTCAGTTACACAGATTTCCAGTTAACATCAGACCTGACACAGCATCTCTCTTCCGCCTCCTGTCACACTTTCTGCGTCTCACATGGCTGCATCTCATGGCTCACGTGCGCCTCTGTGCTACATCCAAACTGGAGAAGAAAAAGAAAGATGCAAGGAGCAGCACAAATATCAGGACTCACACCTACGTCGGGCTAAAAATATCAGGAAGAGTTAATGAGGGGAACGGCTCTCGCTATGAATGATCATCAGGAAAACGCAGAGTGGGATATGAGGACGCATAGCCAGATATCTAGCTCCATGTAAAGTGGTTCAAAATGTAGAAACTGCCTGAGAGGCTCCCTGGATGCTGCTCTTCTAATTACACGACTCTGCTGGAGAGTTGTGCAGCTTCAGTAGATTTGCAACTGCAGACATGGAGTAGAAATAATAAAGGCATGAAGAGAGGATGAGACAGTTTGTGTAACTACGTTCCCATTCCACCTAGAACTGTGCAAAAACTAAATATCACAATAAAAAAATGTGAATGGAAACCTGAAATATTGCTATGAAGTTTTTACGCTCTGATGAGGTGGTTTTTCAGATGTTTCCATCGAGAAGTCGAAACTATTTTTTGTGTGACGTGGGGGGGGGGGGGGGGGGGGGGGGGGGGGTTTGTGACCAGGTCATTACAGGGAAAGTTGGCGCGGTGTGGAACACGCAGCAGCAAATCCAGAGTTTTATAAAAGAAAATGATGAATAAAAGCTTCAAAGGTAGCAAATAATACAATGTGGCTACCCTGAAAAAGCCGCAATTCCCATAAAATCCGGGGTGACGAGATTTTATGAGAATTGCGACTTATGTGCTAAACACTGTTCAATGGAAACACCTGCAAATTGTAACTGTTGTTTGTAGAAACTTCTAAATATTTATTTTATTTAGCAAAAAAAAAAATGTCATGGACACACAGCTTGTGACATGGTGGGAAACTTTAGAGAAAAACTGCAGCTAGACGCGACATCTGCCTTTCACTGAAAACATGAAGTAAATGACGACTATTTCATCTCCAAGATGGCAAAACACTTCTTGTAGCGTTGTTTAATGTTGCAGAAGTTAAGAATAAAACTGAAAACTAAAGAGAATAAAATGTTTGGAGGCTATAAAAACCCAAAGAAGGAATCAAACACGTCTCTAAAAAAGTTTTCACTTGGAAACACACGCCGGAAAAGCAGCGAATCCAGGCATCAGTGTCTCCTCTCGTCCCTGTTTTTCCCATGCTCTTTCAGTGTTATCTTTTCCTCAAGCAACAGAATGAAAAAGCTGTTCTCTAAAGATTATTATGTAGGTCAGATGAAAATCAGGGTGAAACAGCACTGGCAGCAAATACAGTATTGATTAAGAAAGAGGAGGAGAAATAAAGTAGTAGTTCTATAGTGTGCAGGGAGAATGGAGAGTGTAGAGGTGAAGCGCACATCAGAGCGGTCTATACCACAACTGAGCATCAAGGCTGCTTTAGGCCTTCACTCAAAACAAAGAATAAAAGGCTGAAAGCTTTTTGAAAAGATGAACGCAGACTGTATATGAATGTAAATGCATTTTTTCACTCAAACAAGTGCGAAGCTGTAAGTAAGAACTGATCTTCCATCAGATGCCATTTTACCAGCCAGTTAGCAGAAATACTCAGCCAATGGCAGCATCTTAATGCATCTCATCATGCAGACATGGTTCAGATGAATTGGTGAAGTTCCAACCAAGAATCAGAAAGAAGAAGAAAAGGGTTTTAGTGGCTGAATGGTTGTTGGTCTGAGGATTTCAGAAACTGATGATCTACTGAGATTTTCACACATAACATGATCTGAAGAAGAGAAACTACGCAGCGAGCAGCAGTTTTCTGGACCAAAATGTCCCACTGAGGTCAGACGACAATGAACAGACTGGTTGGAGATTCCAACCAAGATATGAGAACATCATGTCTGAACACACAACACGTCCAGCCTGGAAGCAGATGGTCTCCAGCAGCAGAAGACCACAGCGGGTTCCCTCCTGTCAGTAAGAACAGGAAACTGAGGCTACAATTCACACAGACTCACCAGAACTGGACAATAGAAGATGGAGAAACGTTGCTGGTCTGATGAGTCTCCAGTTCAGCTCCACATTCACATGGTAGGATCAGAATCTGCTGGAAACATCATGACAACAAGGATCCATCCTGCCGTCAGGATCAACGCTTCAGGCTGCTGCTGGCGTGGAAAATATTTCCTTGCTAAACTTTGGAACCTTCATCTTATTGGCTGCCAAAGACGTCTTTTGCAGTTTCTGTATATGGAAAGCCAATTGGGTCAAACATGTCCATCAAAATGTCCCCAAAATGTGCGATCAGAGCAGGCATCCGGTCAAATCGGCCCTTCATATCTGCCCAGAACTCGACATTTTGTGGTGCCTGAAAGATGAGCCAAACTGCTCCAAAACGTTGGTGGTAAGCAGCTCTCTGCTAAAACAGCGGCTTGCAGCCAACTGAGCATCATTTAACCAGTACAGCCTGCTGCTGACCATGTCCATCCCTTTCTGAGCACAGTGTAGCATCTTCTGATGGAAACTGCCAGCAGGATGATGCACCATGTCACAAAGATCAAAACATCTTGTTCACTGTCCTCCAACGGCCTCCACAGTCACCAGATCTCAGTCCAGCAGAGCAGCTTTAGGATGTGGTGGAACGGGAGATTCTCATCATGCATGTGCAGCAACTGTGTGATGCTTCGTGTCAACATGGAGCAACATCTCTGAGGAATGGTTCCGATGCCTTGTTGAATCTCTTAAGGCAGTTTTGAAGGCAAAAGGACGTTTATTGTGATGCTATAAAACTGGCTTGTGAGTGTACATGGACATTGAACATGATCTTAAAAAGCAAGCTGTCGTTAATATGCTGCAGTTGTATTTCTACATTTTATGCACAGTAAGCAAGATCTGGACCACTGCAGTCTGGGAATAGAGACGCTGACTACTGAGCGATGTCGAAGGCCCCTGAAGCATTTCAAAGCAAGCGCCTTTATGTGTTTTTTTTTTTTTTAAATGTGTGAAAGCCTTAATATTTTATGCATGAGTTTCCCATTTCAGCTCATTTTGTTTGAAATCTTTAAAGTGAAGATGTACATGACACAGCAGTTGTAGCGGTATCTGGTTTAAATAGTTTGTCCCACATCCATCCAACTAAAAAGACAATTGATCTTCACATTTAGTGAACATCTTAAACTTACAGAAGTGTGTTTGTCTAGACCAGGGGTCGGCAACCCGCGTCTCTGGAGCCGCATGCGGCTCTTTAGTGCCGCCCTCGTGGCTCCCTGGAGCTTTTTCAAAAATGTTTAAAAAAATGGAAAAAGATGGGAGAGGGATATATATTTTTGTTTTGATATAGTTCTGTAGGAGGACAAACATGACACAAACATTCTTAACGTTTTCCAGCGCTGTGAAAATAAGTAGAATAAATATTAAATTTCAACATTTCTGTCAAGGAAGATTTGCGTCATAGCCTGCGACACACGTAGCCGATCTATCAGCAGGGCGGGAGGAGGCAGGTGACGTAAACAAAACCGGCGGTGATGCGCCATGGATCCCAAAGGGAAAAAGAGAAAAATAACAGAGAACTGAGGATTCAACGTTTCTTGGACCGAATCATTTGTATTCATTGCCAATGCGAAAGGATTTCCTGAATGTTTGCTCTGTAGCGAGAAGTTGTCAAATAACAAAAAGAGTCATGTGGAAAGACATTTCCAGGGAAAGCATGCTGCATTTGCCAGTTGGGAGTGAGAGAAAAAGTGTGATTGCATTACTTCTGGAGAAATTAGAGGAGCGCAAAAATAGATTAAGAAGTGGATTACATATCAAAACTCCACTACTGCTGCAAGTTTAGTTGCAACCCGGGAGATAATAAAGCGTGGAAAACGTTCACAGATGGTGACTACATGAAGGAGTCAGTCATCAGCATATCAGGACACGTATTTCCAGACTTCAAAGACAAAACCGAGATAATAGAGAAAATCAAAGACATGCCCCTATATATATATATATATATGTATATATATGTATATATATATATATACATATATATATATATATACATATATATATATACATATATATACATATATATACATATATACACATATATACACATATATATACACACATATATACATATATATATATATATATATATATATATATATATATATATATATATATACATACATATATATATATATATATATATACACATATATATACATATATATATATATATATATACACATATATATACATATATACATATATATATATATATATATATATATATATATATATATACACATATATATACATATATATATATATATATATATATATATATATATATATATATATATACATATATACATATATATATATGTTTACATACATATAAACATACTGGCATAAATGCAAAAAAAAGAATGAAAGTATTTAGAGAGCAAAAGGAGGAGAAGATGGCAGCGTGTGATACCCACTGGTAGGTTCAGCAGATACAACCATCTTGTTTCCACTGCAGAGCAGCTGAATGAAAGCCATCAACAACAACGGGCCACGGTCGCACTTCTCACAGATTCATTTATACTGTTCATAAGATCAATGGAAGATGAAACAGCTTCGGAAATATGCAACACAAAAACCTCCTTTCTCTGGAGCATACTGTTCCACAGATGGCGGAGGCTAACAGGAACTGCAGAGCAACACAGCAGGATGCTTCAGCAAACAAATGCATTTGCTTGAGGTCTCCTCTTAAAGCAGTGAGCTAAACCTCATTCCCCTCAATCAGCTGTGGTTGGCCTTTCCTAAAGGACACTCCGACACCTCAAAGCCCAGCAGAGTTAACTTAAAACACATTAGGTGAATCAATATGCAGGCACACACCGAGTCAAAACACAGGCAGCCTCAATTAGTTGCTCATTACTGAAGGAAGACTGCTCACTTCTCAAGTGGTTACGCCTCCAGTTTTGTTCATTAAAGCCAATCCATGTCTTAATCAAAGGTTCATCTATTTTCATCTCTTGACACGTCATTGTTTTCTTTCAAGCAGCCAGAAAGTTAAAATGTTATGAATGAACAAGCACCTGGGATGTCTAGGTCAAGGGGTGTCAAACTCCAGTCCTGGAGGGCTGGTCTCCGGCAGGTTTTTGTTGTTTCCCTGCACCAACACAGCTGATTCAAATCAAATGGATCCAGTAGCTTCTTGTCAGCCAATTTTTGAGTTTTGGTCAGGTGGCTTGGAGCATGGAGACAACAAAAACCTGCAGGATACTGGCCCTCCAGGACTGGAGTTTGACACCTGTGGTCTAGGTGATGAACAACGCTTTTGCTGTTAATGCTCATTGAAATGCAGAGAATCGCCAAACAAGACTGGTTCTTTACTGGAAAGTTTCTGTAACATCACAGACAAAATGCTGAGGAACATCACATCAATCCATGACTCCGCGTCATGTATTTTAACCGTGTAATGCACGGCTACTCTGTGTTTAACCCTTTAAACAAGCTTCAAAAAGCTTTTTCTTCAGCCATGGAGTCTAATACAGCGTATGTTCAGGCCATAGAGGCATCACTTACAATGTGTTCAGACCAAACGCGTTTTGAGCGTCAAACGATCGACACTGGTCACTAAACTGCCACTTTTGTGTCCGGCGCCCAAAACGCTCCTGCCGCGTCTGCTGCTTGTGTCTGGAGAGAGCGGCAAACGTGGCAGAAAAGAGAGGGGGGAAAGGCGGAGCTTTTCTTCCAGTCAGTTTGAATGATGGCGGATTCAGTGGAGATATGGCATGGTTTTATTTAATAAACAAAGCTAGAGAACGTTGTCGTAGGGCAGTGATAGTCACTGTTAATGCAACAAGAGCCGCACTCAGCAGAGAGCCGCCGCCCCCAAACAAAGCGTTGCTAGGCAACGTATCCTGCTACGTTGCCAAATCAGAAACATTCAGCTTTTTAGCAAGGAATGGTTATCCTAAATATTACACGGAGTAATCGCATCTCAGCCCCGTGTCTGGGTTCACCACAGGAATCCTCCAGGAGCTGCGAGCTGATCACTCTGATTGGTTGACGCCGCGCGTCGAGCGGCCAAAGTTCAGCTTTGTCCATCTCTGGCTTTTGATGCGCGTTCCGCGTGGAACGCAGACGCCCAAAACGCGATGCGAGACAGCTCGATGCCCCCTTGCCGCGCCTCCCCATAGACTTTACATGGAAATCTGCCGCTCTTGACACTCAAAACGCGTTTGGTCGGAACACACCGTTATTAAACATTGACACCTGCACATTCCAGATCTTTCTTTTCACTCCAGCAGAAATGTGAGAAGCACATGGTTGTAGCTTTTTTTTTTTTTTTTAATGGTGAATGATCTTCGTTCCATGTCTGGATTAGGACCCTGTGTCCCCACAATGATGAGACAGTGACAGGAAAAGTTTGGTTGCGTTTGGCTGTCCTGTTTGCATGGTAACGGGGTTTTGGTTGAATAAAACCAGAAACATGACAACGTGCTTCAGAGTGGATTTTTCCTGAAATCAAGGCCAGTCCAGTCAGTCTAAACTGGGATCAGAATCTGTAGACGACAGTGACATCGGTAATGTAATCTTGCACCAGCACAATCAGACCCTGTTTAACCTGCAGAAAGCATAAAAACAATGGACCTCTGTAGCTGTGTTTCCATGACATTTTTTCGCAAAACAAAAGCGACATTTGTAAGTTTTGACAAGCAACAATTGCGATTTGCAGGTGTTTCCATTGAACAGTGTTTAGCAAGCCTCAGTTCTCGTAAAATCTGGTTCACGAGATCTGATGAAAATTACGGCTTATGCAAGATATCCACGTAGTGTTGTTTTAGGGTTTTCTACTTGCTGCAGAGGATTTGCTACAGCGTTTCGAAGCTTCTCTCCCTCATTTTCATTTCTAAAACTCTGAAATTTGCAGTTGTTTGTTCCATCTTTACTGGAAACAAACTGGTCACGACCCCCCATGTAATATCCGGGGACACGTAAATGCAAAGAAAAAGTGTTTCCAGTACACTTTTGCAATATATTTCTCTCTCAAAATGGCTAAAAAAAAAAAAACAAAACAAAAAAACTCATGAGAGTGTAAAAACGTTTTAGCGATATTTTTGTTTTTTGTGTTTCCATTAGCAGGTTTTTATTGCGGAAATTTCGTTTTTGCACAATTCTAGGTGTAATGAAAACACTTATGCTTGTGCTCCTGGATCGTTTTATGTATTTGTACTGTTGAAACGAGAAGTTACATATGCCACATCACTAGCAGTTAGCATGCAATGCTTCTATTGTGTTTATGACAATGTGGCGCATGCATGCTACATGCTTTCTGACCTTTTTTCTCCTGCATGGAGGCAGTGGTTATTCCACTGTTGTGTAAATGTTTTTTTTATGTGGAAACCTGCGAACAGAGCCCAACAGTGCTCACTGGAACATTCATAAGTTCAGAAATACCAAACCACCAGTAAACCACCAGTATGCTTGCAACAATAAGGTTTGGAAGGTCTTTAAAGAGACGTTTGCTCTCACCAGTTATGGGATGTTTCTTGTGACACCTTGGTAATGACAAACCTGGTCATGGGCCATAATTTGGGACGGAATCGGCTGAAAACAAGCAGGATTGCATTTTAACAACTTCAGCCAGTCTCTTTGCTTTTTATGCCATTGTGCACCTCCTATCTTTTGGAAAAAACATTATTGACAGAGTCCCTCAATGTTATTACAAGTTTTAACTTATTAGCTTATTTGTTTTTACTTCTCTGGATTACTTGGGTACCAGCGTGTGGTAAAGATATCATGCTGCTGGCACCATTAAAAATATATTTACTAAGAAAAATGTTGATGTGCTGCTGTGTGTATTCACAACATTGGTGAACCGCCAGGTGAGTAGAATGAAGTCCCTTTTGGCTCAACATTAGAGAGGCTCTGATAAAAAGTAGAATTGTTGAATGAATTGAATAGAAACAAATTGATAATGTTGTAAAAAAATCAACTTGGAGTTGTTATGAAAGAGGCTTTTAAAAATGGTGGCAAAGACAGAAGGTAGGAAATGAAGACACATGGGAAGGAAAAGAAAGCAGGAGATCCAACTGAGATAGGAGGGATAAGAGAATAAATCAAATGAAAAAATAAAGAGAAGAAAAGGAGGGTAAAGAGTGGGGAGGAGCCGTGTGTGCTGAGGGTAATAATAATTGGCTTGACGCTGGGAGATGGTGTGGTGCTGTTGCTGGGCGAAACATGGGGGTTTTGGGGGTGGGGGAGGGTTAGAGGGTAAATGTAGAGGTCACTGAAGAGATGGAGGCTCTTACTGTACCATCTTCGCCGTATAGCACTTAACTAGGCCCTTTATGCACAGTGAGAGTGAGATGATAGTCTGAAGTGAGAGCATGAAGCTCCTACGGCAGGGGTGTCCAAAGTCGGTCCTCGAGGGCCGCTGTCCTGCAGGTTTCCCATGTATTCCTGTTCCAACACATCTCGCTTCCACTAAATGGATCAAACAGCCAATGACATGCACAACTGATTAAGCTCTTCTACTAATTCATTTGAATCAGGTGTGTCTGAGCAGGGATACATAGAAAACCTGCAGGATTCTGGCCCTCGAGGACCGGAGCTGGACACCTCTGTCCTACGGGAATCCAGAGCCAGCTACGCTTGAGTCAGAGTGGTCATGTCGGGGATTTAATATAGCACATACACAAAGAGACACACAAACACACACACACACACACACACACACACACACACACACACACACACACACACACACACACACACACACACACACACACACACACACACACATGCTACACTGATGAGTACTGGCTCAAACAGGTATGGACTGCAAAGGCAATCTGTGTCTGCAAGTACATTTACTGTCCTCCTTCAGTGCCCACAGACCAACAACCCAGATCTGCTACTAAACATTAAATATCCCAGCTGAAGCTGTTTACAGAAGATTTACATGCTAAATAAAGATAAAACTGAACAGTTGCTGCAGAAAAGAGTGCCAAATTCATGCCACAAACATGCAGAATATTTGCACAGAGCCGTCCATTCAATTTACGTCTCTTATCTGTCGGTAATTAGCGCCTGATTCACAGCGACAGAAGCTCATTATGAAACCAGCAACTGAGACTGCGCTATGACGCATTCTGCATCTGAACCGGAGGCTGGAAGGCAAAGTTTAAGCCTGAGATTCATCTGAGATCAGGAAGATTTGGAACAAAATAAAGAGAAATGTTCTGAATGAATGAAACAACAGCCATAAATAAGTCACTGAAGCATCGATTAAACTTCAGAGGCAGAAAATTTTCCATGCAAAACTGATCCTCAGAAAGAGCACGAACTTTCATAAATCTAGTGACACTTATCGCTGCCCATTAGAATGCACTGGAAATGAGCCTTAATAAATCTGTCCCAGAGTGCTTAGCCTGTCAAAGGGTCAGAGCTAATTACATCTGTGCAATTTGTTCATGAGTTTATGGGAATGTGGCGATGAGCGGACGTGTCGACTGTTTGGGAAACTATTTCCTGGTCGCATTCACGACCGGGTTATCGTGATTATCATTAACTTCTACGTGGAACATGTTGCAAAAAGACTGAAAATGAATTCAATTCAGCTTTATTTGTATAGCGCCATGTGATGGCTGTGTCTACAGCCACACATGGGTGGTATCCAAATGCATCACACATACACTTAGATTTATTTTGTTCAACCAGGATTTACTTTGCAGACCAATATTTGTTAGACATTAGTTTCATATAGCATCACAACTATTCTGAAAAACCGCGTATTTTAGTTTATGTTGTGATGGTACAAATGTTTTCATTTGTTTCAGTCCCTTAGCTGTGAACCAGCAGGTGGCCTCAGGGTGGAGCCAACCAGTGGACCAATTGGACCAAACCAGTGGCTGAAATGGGAGGGGGAATTTAGGGTTTCCTTTTGTTCATTTAGTTAGGTTTTTGTGTGTCATCCGCTTTGTCTGGTTTTGTTTAGGCTGATCAGTCACTATTTAAGTTTACCCTTGTGTGTCATTTGTTAGGTCAGTTTGTTTCATTTTGTTGCTTGAGTTACTTCTGTTACAAATTCTTTGATAGTTTTGTTAAGTTGACCTCTTTTATAGGCCTGATTTATTAATTTATGTTAAAAATCCAATCCAAAATCCTGAGCTGCACGAGGCGACAGTGGGAAGGAAAAAAACTCCCTTTTACCGGAACTTATCTCTTTGTACGTCTTCAAATCCAGACTGAGAGCACTTCAGGCCAACTCATTGATTAGTCGTTTTCTTTTTTGTATGTGTCTGTTTTCGTGTCTTTCAACTTTTAGCTTCCTCTTGAAAAATAAGTTTTTAATCACAGTGGGATTTTCCTGGTTAAATAAAGGCTAAATAAAAATAATAAAAACTAATCATTTCTGAGGAAAAGCTTGTTGTAATTTAATCAATTAAATATTTAAAATCGGGCTGTATTTTGAAATTGTTCATTTTACCTAAAGCAATTAAACACATTTAGGTTTGGAAAATTTCAAAACTATCTGTTCAAGTCACAGAAATGTCTTTTATAAGTTAAAAATTTTAGTTTAAACATTCTAAATAAATGTAAAAATTCCTCAAAAGTTTATAAATTATGATAATACAAAATTGCATAATGTAAAGTTTTACTCACAACAGGACACAGAAACAATGTTGTAACATGATGCATTTCACTGTTTAATGAAAGATATTTGATCTCTCAAAGAACAGGAAAGGAACAATGAAGGGCGGAACATATAAACTAAAGAACAGAGCTGAGAACCTTAAAGAAGAAGAGTCTCAGAAAATTTAAAAAAAAAAAAAAAAAGTGAAAAAGCATCATTTACAAATAATAAAGCAATTTAGGATTAATGTTCAGCATAAAATTACAACAAAAAAAAAAAAAATTAGATCATGTACTGTAAATAATATAAGATTCAGAATATATGAAGAAATCTCTGTATGGTTGGTAGGGATGGACAATATGACCAAAATCTCATATCCCGATATAGCTCATTTATTTCCCCATAACGATATACAAAATGATATAAAAATGTTGGTGTAATTTTGTCTTGGCAACGGTAGCTGTGATCTCCTTCCTTCTGGGGGAACTATGGCCGTATGATGTTCCACAGGTAAACACCTGCTGCAGCGTTTGGAGTTTATTACGAGCTTTCGCCTCCACTTGACGCTGCTTCTGCAACTTTTGCTCGTTGACTCTATTCTTTATTCTGTATTCTTTATCCTGATTCTTATGCAGATGATAAAATGAGTTAGTTTTGTCAAATCCGTTGTTGAGACTGTGAGCTAGTCTGTTGTCGGTTCCACGTCGGTCTTTTTAAAACCACATCCATGTGACAGAAACTTTCCCTCTTTTAGGAACAAGCTCATCGCTCATCTGGAACGCGTTTGCTACCGTCTTTCTCCATGTTTCTTTATATACTGCAGTAAGCATGCTGTAAAGCGCATCTTGACGTAAAATACTGCAGTAAAGCACTTTATTATGGTGTAAACGACAGACCCTCATATGAAATAATAGACATTTTCTACCGGATATATATCGTCACATCGCAGAGCCCTAATGTGAGGGATATGACTGAAGAACTACATCTAACAACCATTCAAGCCCTGCATTTCCTCAGGCTGCCCACAAAGACAGGTGAGGCTCCGGGGCAGGGATCACCTTAAGGGCCGGTGTCCTGCAGGTATTGGATGTTTCACTGCAACAAGCTGTTGGAAATTTATTTTTAATTCAGATGTTGCTGCAGGGAAAGATTACATACCTGCAGGTTACTGGCCTTCGAGGACCAGACCTGGTGCTCCCTGCTCTATGTAAACTAGACATCCAGAAGGCCCCATCAGTGTTTAAAAGTCTATACAGGTGTGAAAGCAACAGATGCTACCGTCAAAACTCCTCTTTTCTTTTTTTTAAATCAGGGAGGGACCTTGCAAGTTTAACCAAGATGACGCTTAACTGCTTACTGAAACTATTTCATGCTTGACTTGCCAGTTTGCAGAAAATCCACAAGAGAAAGCAGGAATATGAGTGATGAACAAATTAAGATTAATTATAATAAAAAAAAAAAAACTGGATTCACAGGAAAAAAACAATGATGGTAGAAAAAAATACACTTTAATCATTTCCAGCCAAGCGCTGAATCCAAAGCTTTCATCAAGTTTCATCAAGTTATCTGAAGCAGCATTCTTTAAATCCTCCTTCCCAGACTGACAAGAAGAAAAATAAAACTTTGGATGTCCAAACAGAAATTCAGAGCAGGTCGGGGCTTCAGAGTGGAGACAGGCAACAACCCTGGAACACACTGTGACGGCAAAACAGGAGTGTTTGGAAGTAACTAAGTCAAATATTTGGCCACATACTAAGTCAGTCCCAGTTTTAAACCCATTTAAATGACATTTCTGTTGCTGATGACTGAACTAAAGGAAGTAATAAAGCTTCAGTGAAGTCCTGCAAAGCATCACAAAAGATAAAATCCATCGTTTGGTGAAGTTTTGTGGATTGATCGGCTCATCATAACTCTTGGCAAAGTCAGAAAACTAACCAGCTGTTTGAGCTTAAACTCCTAAGCCTCTCCTGGAATGTGAATATCCTCATCATAACATGTCCATGTGGCTTTAATGTTCCCAGCCAATATGACAAACAAGCATGTAGATTTGATGCAGACATGAGGCTGGACCTGCATCTAAAGACACATTATGCTTCTGTTATTAGTGTCAACGCCTCTGCAGAACACCTCGCCGACTATTTTTGTCACAGTGAGAGATAAAGAGGTGGAGAGAGGAGGTCTGTCTGGCAGAGAATCTAGGCTCTCTGCAGTGAAAAAAGTAGGTCAGATCCACACACATAAACACACACACATCCATTTTCATTCATACACAACCTCTGAGACATACCGCACACTTTTACACCTGTAAGCATCGTCTCTAATGCCTTCTTTCTCTGTCAAGACGCATAAACACACATCGTCACGGTAAGGAAAACACAAACACTCTGGCCTGGCCACTTGCCACACTTCCCTCCACCTACCCAGCCTGCCCCCCCCCCCCCCCCCCCCTCTGGCGGCAGCGCGGTGCCAAAGAGACGGGTGGGACTCCCCACTGGTCCACATAACGGTGACTTTGAGAGCATGTCCGAGTCAGGAGGATGTGTGTTATTTCACTTATATAACTGCTCTGCAGACAGGTTATCTTTGGAGACTGAAGCTCTGCCACAGTAAAACCCTCAACTTCAGGAGTATGAAGCTCTCTGCTTGGCTTCTCACAGCTATATTAGACTTTTAGTTGAGATATGTGATGTTAAAGACATGCGAATGATTGAAATGAAGTATGTAGAGAAGAGGAACGCTAAAAGAAAAGCTTGTGACGCGTCTTTCAGTTTTCCCATCCTCTCATTCGCCTTTTTATTCTTCAATTCTTTCTGTTCAGAGACTGTTTGGTTTTGTTCGGATGAGTCGCCGTCTCCTTCCCTCCGTCTGTGGTCCATTATGAGATGTACTGTTATTATCCGCAGCCGGCAGGGTTATTAATGGATCACATACGTATCAGACAAGCATGGATCCAATGGTTGCCATGGGAACTGCATCCGCAGCGCCCCAGAAAGGAGGGAGAAAGACAGAGTGGGAGGAGGAAGAGAAGTGGAATGTGAAGTGAAAAACAAGAGGGGGAGGGGGAGCAGCAGAGGGGCGGGTAATGGATGGAGCAGGAGGAAATAGAAAAGGAGGGATGGATGGAAAGAGGAGGAGAGAGAAGCCCACTTCTATCAGTGTGAAATGTTTGATTCAGCAGAAAGGGTGACCTTGGAGTGGAAGACAAAGGCATATTTCTCCTCTGTCTGCTTTTCTTATCACTTCTCTCTGCCTCCCTCTTGTCCTCGTTTTTATTGTGCCATCAGGAAACACGTTCATGCCATCTCCAGTTACTGAGCTGCACTTTGTCCTTAAATAATAATAAGTCTCTGCAGCTAAAAGTCGGAGAAAACAGATCTGATTCCAACATGAAGAGATGACCCTGTTTTATTTAAAGCGTTCTTAACCTACTTTCAGCCCTTTCAGCCCAGCAGTCTCATGCACTTTCAGCTTCCAGGTAATGCTTTTGCAAATGCCTTCCTTTGCTTACGTAGATGATTGCTGACAATAAACCCAGCTTGCTGCCCCAGAAGCGACCAACCAAAATCAAACTTATCTACTTTGCTCAAAGATACCGAATTCCCTTCATCGTTTACATCCATACAGTCACGGCAGATTGACTGTAAAATGTTTTTTCCACACAGTAAAAGAAATTCTGTAAAAAGACTGCTGTGTGGGTGTAAGATCAGGACTCAGCAGACAACCGCTACTGGTGTGTACATTACAAAACTAATCCTGCCCAGTACAGGCAGCCAGAAGGCAACAAAAGTCAGTCATCATTTTTAATTTAATGAGTTTTGACGGGAACGCGCTGCTTGAATCTCAGTGAACATGACGCTGGCTTACTGACGACACGACGTGCAAGATTTTTGCAAAACCTAGGGGAGATTTTACTGGAAATGATAGCAGCTGGAACATAGAACACACAACAAGAACAAAGATCTGTCTTACTTCATAAAAACATGTCATAAAGTCTGCAGTGCAATGAAATCACACAATTTCTCCGTTTCTAGCCTCTTAACACCCAACTTTAGAAATAGAGGGGAAAAACAAAGTAAAATCTAATATTGATTAAATAAAAACTAAAAGATTAATAAAAAAAATAAATAAATACACAAATAAGAATGAATAAAAGCAAATAATGAAATAGAATAGCTAGATATAAAGAAATAGATTAAACAAAGACAGTACCACTTGCAACACCAGCTGCCAAGCAGAAGGTGCGATGAGACGATGTTTAAAGATCCAGCGCCTCCTTGAACCTTTTCAGTCTGACAACACCAGTATGAGATTATTTACTAATGATTAGTGGCTTTAAGAGCACTAACAGACATGTTTACATGGTGGTACATAATATGGACTTTACCAAAACTTAAGATGATGTGTTTAGGTGATATGGCTGCTTGACATGAGGTGGAAACCAGTGAACATAAAAACCATTCTCTCTTAAATCACCTTAAAAAGAGATTCTACATGCAAAGATGCAACATCTTTAGCTCAGAGGCTCAGAATTGTGTTCATACACCAGTGTGCAAGTACGTCAAAGAAATGCGAGTATGAGCGCACAGAACATTAACTAAGTGAAAGACTGTTCTTGTGACGCGCATCCTGATAGAGATGGAAACAAGTCCACATCAGCGCAGTGATGGAACATCGCTGAGAGTAACAAAACTATGATAAACCATCGCTAACTGGGGGATTTGCAGCCTTAGCTGGACAACAAAGCTTGTGTTGCAATGGTGCGTTATGTATAACTACCAAAAAGAAGAATGGCTGATGGTAAAACAAAGAAAAACAAGCAAGAAATTATTCTAAATTCTGGTTTTGTTTTCTGTGATCAGATCACAATGGGAGAGGCATTTGCAGGATAGATAATAAAACATGCAAACATCCAAGTGAGGTTATTGAAATGAATCTTCTGCACAATCACAAGCCAGGAAGATGATGGGGCATAATGCAGACGTTACGACTAAAATATCCATTACACACCGAAAAGAAATAAATGAAGCAAGCACACTGACGCCGGCATGTCTGCAGACGACAGCTTACTAAAGTGATTCCTGAAAGGTTCCCCGAACCAACAACACACAAGTAAATCTGATTTTATTTGAGTAAATCAATATAACTGTACTTCTTCTCATAACCAGCATCCTCTACTTCTTTTCTGCTTTATGCATTTGATCAATCTGCATCATCTTCCATCTGTTCCTTCCAACTCATCCCTCACAGACACTTTCAGCCTCCCACCCCCCCAGTTCTCCCTCCTCTGGCTTGTTTTTTCCTCTGCATGCTGTCCAACTGAGCACTTCCCAAATCCCTCCTGCAGTGTCAGAAGCTGACAGGGGATGGGGTGTTAAAAGTTGATGTCTTGAGGGAGGGGGCCGGGTGCAGGGTTAGAAATAGAGTATGACCACATCAGTCTGACAGATCAATGAAGGGTTGTGCACCGCACACAGCTGCTGACTCATTCTGTCAGAGGGGAGGAGGCGAGGTGAAGGAGAAGAGGATGAAGGCTGGGAGGAGTGGAGGAGAAACAGTAAAAAAAAAACAAAAAAAACCATGAATTAATGCAGTCGTATTCAGAGGCAGTTACGACAAAATCAGGCCAAAATGTCCTTTTACTCACTGTCTGTAGGAAAAAACACATTTGGATGAATAATAGAATTATCTTAAATATTTAGCTCAAAGCTCTGCGATTCCACCAGACAGATCTGCTAACAGGAGGTCAGAATCACTTGTATTTTTATCTGAAATGAAAGAAATATCCAATTCTACAAAGGCAACATTTTTTTATTTTTTTTTTCTGTCTCAAAACTAAAACTGCTTCCAATTTATTCTTTACCATCATATTGAAGACTGAGAAGCAACTGGAAGGTGAAGGATTGCAGCTACACATATTCCTATTCAGACCCAACAAAGGTTTTTTTTTTTTCAATGCGACATTGTCGTCTTCCTCTGAGAGAGGTGGAGCGTGGCCAAAAGGAAGAATCCATCAAATCCAGATTGGGATCTTCTGAACTGCAGGACGTTTGTCTCGGAGTATTCTGGAGCTTCAGCAACATTTTACATCAATCCTGATGTAAAATTCAAGGAAATATCAAAGATGTGATGATTAATAAGCAAATGGTGATTGGAAAATGTGAATAAATAAAATAAAAATAAATTTAAAAAAAAACACGTCAACCGGACCCAGTCAGGCCAACAACACCTCAACCGGACCCAACCGGACCCAGTCAGGCCAACAACACCTCAACCGGACCCAACCGGACCCAGTCAGGCCAACAACACCTCAACCGGACCCAGTCAGGCCAACAACACCTCAACCGGACCCAACCGGACCCAGTCAGGCCAACAACACCTCAACCGGACCCAACCGGACCCAGTCAGGCCAACAACACCTCAACCGGACCCAGTCAGGCCAACAACACCTCAACCGGACCCAGTCAGGCCAACAACACCTCAACCGGACCCAACCGGACCCAGTCAGGCCAACAACACCTCAACCGGACCCAACCGGACCCAGTCAGGCCAACAACACCTCAACCGGACCCAACCGGACCCAGTCAGGCCAACAACACCTCAACCGGACCCAGTCAGGCCAACAACACCTCAACCGGACCCAACCGGACCCAGTCAGGCCAACAACACCTCAACCGGACCCAACCGGACCCAGTCAGGCCAACAACACCTCAACCGGACCCAGTCAGGCCAACAACACCTCAACCGGACCCAACCGGACCCAGTCAGGCCAACAACACCTCAACCGGACCCAGTCAGGCCAACAACACCTCAACCGGACCCAGTCAGGCCAACAACACCTCAACCGGACCCAGTCAGGCCAACAACACCTCAACCGGACCCAACCGGACCCAGTCAGGCCAACAACACCTCAACCGGACCCAGTCAGGCCAACAACACCTCAACCGGACCCAACCGGACCCAGTCAGGCCAACAACACCTCAACTGGACCCAGTCAGGCCAACAACACCTCAACCGGACCCAGTCAGGCCAACAACACCTCAACCGGACCCAACCGGACCCAGGCAGGCCAACAACACCTCAACCGGACCCAGTCAGGCCAACAACACCTCAACCGGACCCAACCGGACCCAGGCAGGCCAACAACACCTCAACCGGACCCAGTCAGGCCAACAACACCTCAACCGGACCCAACCGGACCCAGGCAGGCCGACAACACCTCAACCGGACCCAGTCAGGCCAACAACACCTCAACCGGACCCAACCGGACCCAGTCAGGCCAACAGCAGCACACAGGACGCTGCGATGGGAGACGGGCCTTTAAAGCAGCTGCTCTCTGCCTGTGGAACGCTCCCAGACCTCCTTCGGGCCCCACAGACGGCGAACTCTTCAAAAAAAAAAGAACTAAAAACCTTTTTTAATGAACTTTTTTAAAAATTTTTTTAAATGATTTATTGCTGTTTTAACTCTGCCTTCTGCAGCAGTTTGCGATTTAATTTAATTTAATTTAATTTGTAAAGTGCAATAAAAATAAAATTTATGTTTATTATTAGTAGCATATTTTAGTTTTTTGTAAAGTAATTTTGTTTAGTTACCTTTAACAAAGGTTAAATATTCACAAGCACAATTTTCAGCAAATGATTTGTAAATGAAGGAAATTAAAAAAAAACCCAAAAAAACTGCGAGCAGAGTGCAGTGAATTAGAAAAACGCAACATCAATCTTTCATTTTAGGCATAAATACAGCTTCGACTTCACGTTTCAGACTAATTTTTGTTTTTTACTCGTACTTAAAAAAAACATTAAAAAAATCAAACATTATTTTTTTTCTTTCTTATGGTCACAAAATGTTTTTTAACCTTGTATAATATGAACATTTTAATCACTTTAAGAAAAGCTCACATATGATAAATATGATTCCAGGATCTGCATGGAATCATGTGTCTGAATATTTCACATTCAGCTATAATCAAAATGGCTGTTAATCACTTTTCTGTCCTCCGACTGAATCACACATCTTTTGTCTTCAATCTTTTTTAATACTCCAAAGGGCAGGCAGAGGACAGCAGACAGGGGTTAACACACACAAACACACACACACACACACACGGTCAATCCACTGCACCGATTTTCATTAACATCTGCAACTAGAGACGGTGGCAGTCGCCGCTTGAGCCGACACCAAGCTGTTGCTGCGGAGACAATCCTCATAGCTTTTCTCAGAAAGCGGTTCCAGCTGCTGACACGACGCAGGACGACACGCAGGCTGCCGGGATTGTGTGATCCAGGGATTCACAAGCGTCAGTCATGATTAGGTCATGACCTACACGCTGACCCTGCAGGTGAAAGAGTGTGTAATCTCATCATTTTTAACAACACATCTAATGCCACAACACGCACCAGTTTTCTTGCACATCTGCATAAACACGCCGCCTTTCAAGGAGAGAAAACTCGCAGATTTCCACCTGTGAGAATTTAGGTTGAAAATAAATAATTCAGTACGGAGCTATTTTTACTTCAGCTTTCAGTGGGGGGGGTGTTAATGAAAGAAGTAACGAGTGATGCAGTGCAAAGACAAGCGAATGGGGAAAAAAATGAAAATAAAAAGACATCCGCTAGGAACTGGAATTCCTCCAGTTCCTTTCATTGCTTTTGTTTTATATGAATAAAATAAAGATTTGGAACCTTTTCTGTTTGTTTTTTACATGTTTATGAGCTTCCTAACCAGCTGCTCGTACACATTTTGAGGTCTAGGAGGAAGTTCAGAGGACACGGGGCCATTTCTGCTGCTGCTGGGGAATAATCTGCACATTCGAGGCCTCGCCATCGCAAACTTAACACCTCATCTTAAAGGTGGAGTATGTAAGATTTTCAATATTTTCAAAATAAATTTTAAAAAAATGGCTGCCTGTCCTGAGCCGGGTTCTGCCGGAGGTTTCCTTCCTGTTAAAAGGGAGTTTTTTCCTTCCCACTGTCGCCAGTGTGCTTGCTCAGGATGGGAGATTGAGTTGGACCTCCAACAGATTGAGTTGAGTCCAACTCAATCTGTTGGTTTCCTTATATAGGCTATTATGAATTGGCTTTCATCATGTTTTTTTCTCTGTCTGTAAAGCCTTCTTGAGATGGCATTGCTGTGATTTGACGCTACATAAATAAAGTTGAATTGAAGTTGAACATTTACATTTTGTGATTTGATCATAAAGTTGATGGAAAATTGATGAGATGAAAAAACAGTTTTCTGGCTTAAGTTTGGCCCAAAGTTCAGTCCTGGGCCCGAAATTTTGATAATATATACTGATGACATTTGTGAAAGGTCTAAAAACTCCAAAACAGAGTGAATCCCCAGAGACTCCCATGTTAAAAAGACCAACTTCACAGCAGAAGACGCCAACGCCTCTGTTAAGAAGTAATCTCATTTCGAAGTTTGGCATAATTAGGGGCGTGCCCTCATGATTGACATGTACTCAATATCCCGCTTCAAGAGAGAGGGATGTAGAACAACCGCGGTTTTTAGCTGGTTAACAGAGGGACTTAGCTTTAGCCCGCTTACCTCCGTTAGGTGGTTAGCTCGGATAGCTCTTAGCTACCGGCAGTTCGGAGATCGCTAGATGTCAATGATTCATCCTCACCCTCACAACCCCCCTCTCAGCTCCACCCCTTTGCCCACTTTTGTATTTTCTGGGAGAGATGACACGCATGACGCTGTTGTGATGGCGAACAGCCCAATGAGCTTCAATTCAGCTCTTTCGAAACGTACGGGTAATGTAAGGTAATTAACTAGAAATATTAAGCTGCTGCACAAGAAAGATGTATCATTTATTGATCGGAGAGGTTAAAGTACTTTTGTCACCCTCAGATTTTTCAATTCAGCTGCGTTTCCATTACACTTACAATTACACAAAACGTAAATAGTGCAACCCAAATACGCTAATTAAAACACCTATATTTTGAAAGGAAAAAAATCTTAAATAAAGCTAAAAAGTTTTTACACTTGCATGAGATGGTTCTTCAGACATTTCCATCTCGAATCATGTCGCAAAAGTGTAATGGAAACACTTTTGTCGCACATGGCGCAGCTAGTTTTGTGACCAGTTGATTTCCAGTAAAGAGTAGGCAGTGTGGAGCAAACAACAATTTCAGTTTTACAATGGATTAAAAAAAGAGATGAGGGATAAAGGCTTCGAAAAGCCTGAGCAAATTTTCCACAGCAAGTAGAAAACCCCCCAAAAAACGCTACGTGGTGACATTGCTTGAGCCAAATTTTTGTAAAATCTTGTCCGACTGATGAATTTTTATGAACTAAACACTGTTCAGAGGAAACACCTCTGCTTGTCTACACATTCTGCTTTTATAAAAAGCAGAAGGTGTAATGGAAATGCAGTCTATGGCTGATTTTCATTTATAAAAAAGAATAAAGAACTAACTATTACAATAATATCTTATTCGTTTGAAATTAAATGAAAAATACTTTATTAATACTTGATCGCACTTTTAGAACTCATTAGGATTATTTTTTTGGACCCACCTCTGCAGAAACATGCTACCTATTTTATATCTGTTGCACACAAAGGCAAAGTTCTTTCCTCCAAATGTTTAGGAACTCATGTTGACCCATCAGAAAGGCAGGAACATACAGTAGAGTCTTGCATTTCGCCTCAATCTGTTTCTGTGTGATGGCTGCAGCTCCTTCTCTAATCCTGGCCGGGGACTGTGGCTCTGCAAGTCAACTCCTTGATAAACATGAGAGAGAAAGCTAGAGAAAGTGGGGTGGCTCTGTCTCGTCTAAATATAGACCTCCACAGCAGCACAGCTTTAAATATTTCATTGCCTCCTCTTCAGAAACGGAGAAGAAGGAGTGAGGGGAGGGGGTGGAGAGAAAGACGGAGAGGCAGGGAAGGATGAGTTCGTGGAGGAGGGTTTGAAAGCGGTTCATGAGAGACTGGGATGAGTACAAAGGGGACGTAGACAAAAATAGGAATCGTAAAAAAGAAAGAATTAAAAATGGAAAAAAAGTCACGGAGGAGGGAAGCTGAAAGCTCAGAATTTTTTCCCCCCTTTTTTAAAATGCAAAATAAAAATGAACTATTTCTGAATTTCCCGAGACAACTGGTGAATCACGGCTTCTAAGACGGGTATCCTCTTGTGAGGTTCCTTGCAGAAGTCTGAGTCACTTCAGCTTGAGGCAGCTCGGTGCAACATTGATCATTTTCAGCTCGACACCATCAGCAAATTAAAACCACTTTCGGCTCTCACCAAACCCCCAAATTAGAATGAAATATGAAATACAGACTTGATTAATGTCAAGCAGAAACTGAAGACGGGTAGTTTATTCTGCTCCGGCCACGCCGTCACATTGATGAGGACAAAGTGCTGCTTTGTTGCTGCTGTAAGCTGCCCTTCTCCTTGCCTGCTATTGTGCACATTGTGCACTGTGCAGCATGCTGAAGGAGAGATAAAGGTTAGAGCCACATCTACAGGGAGCAGCAGCAGCAGCAACAAACTGCATGCAAAACATCCAACAATATGGAAACACAAACCGCTGCGTGCTGTCTGGCTCGATGGATTCCCCCCCGAATGCAAACTCAAACATAAAAAACATACAAACACCAGCACACAGATATGTGTCCACACGCCGGCGTGTCCTTTGTTCTGTCAGCGTCTCACAGTGATGGATGAGTCTGAATGGGAAGCACATAGAGGGTCATTACGGGAGGCCCAGTGGAGAGCCCCCCCCTCAACTCTGACACCTACAGAGAAATGAGCTTCATAATAGGATGGGATACCATCACAGAATGGCAGTGATGGAGAATGTTCACACCTCGTGCACACAGGCAAAGCCGAACACACACAAGCAGCAAATAAACACACACAGGCAGCAGCAGTGAAGTCTGCTTTAGATTTCTGCTTCTCAGAAACTGATTATAAGGCTGCATTCAGGATAGTCCGCTAGACTCGGTCCAGTTCGGGACTCTGCTCAGTTGTCGGGGGGTGTATCCCAACGCCAAGATCGCGTTAATGCTGCACTTTGGTCAAACGAGCCAAACCTTTAGATAATATATCCCCATTCCCACCAGAGGTGGCGCTGCACAAGGATTTTGCAAAAGAGAGGACAATACACACGTGAAGAAGAAAACTGCTGCGAGTTAAACGTGGAGACAAAACTTTGGCTGTTTTGGGTTTTTATTGTGTCTTATGCAGAAATATGCTGCAACAATGCAATATGAACACCAGAAGAGGCTGAGGACCCTTAATGCCATCGCTATGTATTTACCCACAATGCAATGCTACACCACATGCAGGAAATAACTTTTTTGTAGTCCGCTTTCTGTATTTGGTTCACTTGAAACGAACTGAAACCTGTGTTTAGGTCTGGGGGATTAATCGGATTTTTATCTCAATTACAATCTGAGTTTTCAACGATCATGAAAATAAAAGAGTGTGATTATTTTTCTCTCTGCAGTTTCCTCTCCTGCTGTCTTCAGCTGCTAATCGAGCGTCTCTGGCGTTGCAGCGCTGTGCTGTAAACTCCTCCCACAGCCGCTTTGCTTTCATTCAGACACTGTTGCCAACTTGGCGCCTTTCTCGCTAAATCTGGCGACTTTTTGTTAAAAGCGACAAATCTAGCGACTTTTACTGGAGTTATTGGAGACTTTTCTGGTGTTTTGGCGACTGACTTGAAGGCACATATTGTTCTGCAGTTACTGTAAGGAAGGAGCAGCGGGAGCCTCTCCCGTCCTAAAGCACTCCCAGGCGGCCAGTCTCAGTCGGCTCCGGCTGCAGGTCCATGTAGAATAACTGCAGTAGGTTGTGGAAGTTCACCTAAACATAGTTTATACCATTGTCAGTGACAACTGGCTGCATTATTTTCCTATACCTATACAAAGTTCAGCGAGTTAAACACTGTAACATCCCTCTGTTACGGGGTGTTACCATAGCAACGCGTTAACCAGCTGGTTCAGATCAGCTGTCTTTTAACAGGTGGATGAGAGAAACGCGCTGCAGCCTGACAGCGGTTGTTTGGCATAAAACCTACATCCAGGCCAACGTAAAATAGTTCCTATACTTCAGCAAATGTTGTAGAAAAGAAATACAAATTTGTTATAAAATATTTACGGTGTGGGACCGTGGTAAAACCTGAGTTTGTAGGCGGACTGAGTCCGCTTCTTTGATCTGAATCAGAATTCGTTTGGTGCGTTCACATTTCCCCAAACGAAGCGGACTCTCAGCACAAACTAACTCGAATTTCAAATCAAAAAGGCTGATGTGAACCTAATCAAAAAAAAAAATTAAAGGAGTGATTCTAACAGCCTTATTTAATCCTCAATGAAATATCAAGTATATAAAGTAAAAATAATGAAAAAAAAAAAACCTGTTTTGACTCAAGACTTGATATGACGACGCTGAGAAACTTCTTTCATGGCTTGAAGCAAAAACAAAGCATCCAGTGCAAGCAGGCTGTAAAAGCACAGAATGAAGCGATCGCAGCAGCAGGTAGCAAACTAAACATCAGTGGAACAATCGATAGTTTCCCTCCACATGACAGGAAGAGTAAAAGCTGCAAGGAAATGAGCGAGGCTTTTACAGATCGCTGGTCAGAGATATGATGCAGTAAAAAAACAATGGAAAGACGACTGTTAAAGCAAGACGTGAGAAATCTCTGCTGGAAAACGTGATGCGAAAGATTTTCAGGGCTTTTCCATGGAAACGTCGCCTGGACGGCTTTCCATCCTAGAACATCCCTCCCTAGTAAATACTCTCAGTATTACTAGTTGGTTTTCTTTGGTGATTTATTTGAGAAAAATGATTTGAAAGGTTTTCAGGTCTGGTGGGGCTGGTGGGATGTGATCTGATGCAACATCCACTGCATCCAGCAGGGCAGTGATGCAGGGACACACTGGTGACAAACGGCCTCTGTGACCTTCTTTCTGATTGGTTTTTGTTCTGATCAAGACAGAAATGTTATTTTGGGGTAGTTTTTTACTTTTTAATTGTGAGTGGGAAATTTGCTCCACGTTTAATGCATTTAGATGTACAAGCAGTGGGGGGGCTGGCAGGTTCAGGTTCATGCTGGGGAATCGAACCAGAGTTCCAGAGACCCAAGTCCACCCCTCAGGGCAGACACTGGGAAATCTGGGCAGCTGGGAAGAGATTTTTGCCACTTTCTTGATGTTTTCCATGTTCTTCATGTTGCCTGATGTAATGCATCCAATTAGTTTTCCTCATTCTGATGTAAAATATTATTATATAGATTACGCACCATCAGTAGTTTCATTTCTCTGATTTGCAGTCTGAACTCCCATACCTACTAACACCACTTTATTATATCTCTGACTACAAATACAATGTAAACGAACCTCTAAAAAAACAGACAGTGGGTATTTTATTATAAACAATCAAGCACTGATGTACGAAAAAACAATATCTTAAAGTTTCCTGGCTGAAGATACTCCCCAACGTAGATTTAAAATTTCTGTAGGTAAAACAGACAACATATGAAATATTTTCTGGTCATAAAATACATTAAAAAAACAAGTTTTATTTAACTTATGTTTAAGTTGACTTGTTTTTCCCACATCTTAGCTAGCATAAACTGTCTCCTGGTAGGAGAAAAACATATTGAGTGATGACACCACTGTAAGGTCTGTTATTTGGTATTTCTGTGAAAACAACAACAAATATTTCAACATTTAACTTTTTTTTTGGCATTTGGGCTACCTAAATGTCCCACCAATAAAAAGATTTTACAAGCCTGCAGTTGAACACATCATAACAACATAACTGACCTTCGCTTAATGCTCAGAATTACTGAGTGGAACTTGAATGCATCATATAAATCATTGCAGCCGTGAATCTGAGGGAATGATTCTGCTGTACTGGAGCACAGACTTGTGTTGTTGTTGTTGCAGGTTGGTTCAGTTGTGTTTAAAAAAAGACAAAACAAAAAAAAAACTTTTATGGTTTCATTATTTTAAAATAAACTTTTTAAAATATTTTTTCAAGTAAACATATTATAAAATGTTATATTTATTCTAGCAAAACCTGAAATATCAAAGAGAAAATGAAGCCAGTCTGAAGCTTAAACAAGCAGGCGATGACGACGAAGACACAGCTGAACATCTGCTCTTAAGACTCATTTGTTTAAATATGCACAAGGTTGCTTTCAACAGATTATCTGTGTCTGCTCTGCCTTTACTGGAGCACATTGTCTTTCCCCAAATTCAACCTGGACTCATTAATAATTTAGAAAAGAAATGTCAAGACTGGGAGATTTATTTTAATATGAAATCTATATTTGCTATGTTACTGACTTTATCACTGAGATCTCAGATTAAATACCAACAAGCTTAAAGTGTTTCCTTTTTGCTCCACACTCGTCCTGTTCGGGTCACATCAGTCAAAGTTGCACAAACGTCACAATACAGCTGGAATTTCCAGCTCGGATGTTCTACTAGTTTCATTTATGGTGGAAAAAAAACAAGAAATTCTGATCATTTCGTCAATTTAGACTTGTCCTAAAGAAATGTTGCAAATGAACTGGAATAACTTCAGCGGGAACAGCATCAGTAGGTATGAATCAGCGCCTACCTTCACCTCCTGTCACCCACAAGTCTATTCCACTCCACTGCTAGCTTCTAACCTGCTACCTGTTGCCCACTCTCTCGGTTTGCCTACCTTTTGAAATGGCTCAGCAGAGTGCCAACCAGCTCCCCGATGCGGCTCTCATTGGCAGGCACCATGCCCTGCAGGCACACCACCAGATCCCGGCTGTCCTTGGTGTGGAACACAACCAGCTGGTCCTTCCCCGGGGACACGCTCAGTCCCGTCACCTGGGACACACACACAGTGCACATACACAGCTAAACACAGGTAAACATGTAGACAGATACACACAGCAATACAAACAGAGGAAGCGGCAGAAAGCAAACCTCCTCTGTTTGTAGAAAAATGTGCAGACTCACGTGGAAGACGGATTTTAAACCAATCAGATTTAAACCAACAGCAAAAATAAATATTAATCTATTATTTGAGTTTTTATAAACACTTCTCAGCGCTAATTTGACTTATTAAAAACATAAAACAAGTGAACAGTTATGAGTCTTTCTCAGAGGCTTTAAAGCTTTTTCACATTCTGAACAATCAAGTCAAGCTTGTCTGAGAGACAAGAATCTATGGATATATTTACATAATATTTACATATTGTAGTATTTTATACTACTGGAAACCTCATGAGGATGTTTTACCCTGGTAAAAAAAAACACTGATCAGTCGTCAAGTCTGTTCTTTCAGTTTATATTGTTGCATTTTTTTCATATAAAAAGGTCAAATTTAAAGAATTATGTTTTAATTAGCATTTTAAAAAAAAAACCTAAATATGCAAATGAGTCTGAAGAGCTGAAAGACGTGTTGCAGCTGACTGACAGGAAACGTGACGCCAACAAGACGGCTGTCAGTGGAAACACTGGAAAGGATTATAGAACTTATAGAAGTGATGCAGAACGGGGTGAAAGTCTTTTACATGTAAATAAGAAAACAGGTAGATGGGCAGCACGGTGGCGTAGTAGTTAACAACATGGCCTCACAGCAACAAGGTTGCCGGTTTGAGTTTCAGCTGGAGGAGGTTTAAACGGTGGCCTTTCTGTGTGGAGTTTGCATGTTCTCCCCGTGTATGTGTGGGACTGGTAACCTGTCCAGGTGTACCTGCCTCTCACCCAGTGATTGATGGGTAGCCCTTAATTGGAACAATTAAGATGGAAAACAAGCTTCATTAACACCTAAACAGAAGAAAATTAGGCTACAGAGAAGCAGATATGATGAAGGTGAATCCTCAGCCTGCATCGAGGAGGCTGGAAGTTTGGTGCAGGTGCAAAGAAACGTGCAAAATGCCTGAAAAAAAGTCAACTGAAACACAAAAAATGGATCAAATTGATGTAACCTGAAGTACGGTGGCTGGGAAGTGCAAAACAAATTCAAATTTCAAAAGTAGAAAACAAAATTACATTTTGAAAATCAATTCAGAATTTCATTCATTTGTTTTGCTAACGTTTAATCCAATTCAGGGTTGCGGGGAAGCTGGAGCCTATCCCAGCAGGCGAAAGGCAGGGTACGCCCTGGACAGCTCGCCAGTCCATCGCAGCGCCGATTAAAAATTTAAAAAACAAATTTCAATTTCAAAAACCAAGATTTAATTTTAAAAACAAATTTATTTTCAAAAATTCACATTTTAGGAAATGAATATAAATTTGTTTTATAATATGCATATTTCAAGAAACATTTTTACATTTCTAGGAAAAAATTTATTTTAGACAAATTTTATTTTTAATATTTATTTTTAAATTTTAATATTTTTTTAACTTGGAATTGGTTTTCAAAATGTCATTTTGTTTTCTAATTTTAATGTTTTAATTTGTTTTGCACTTCCCAGCCTCCGTACCGAAGGACCAGAGTCCACTGAAACATTGGCTCTTTTTCTCTTTTCATCAAATGAAACGAGGTTTTAGTGATGCTGAAGAATTATGTTCCACAGAGCAGCGTACTTCCAGAAAGACATCTGGATTTCAGTCTGACTGCTCTGAGACGAGGTTCTGCTCCGCGAAGCCGATCTGCCAACTCTGATCCAAAGAGTTGGAACCAGTTTGGTGAAGAAGTAAAATTTAAAAAAAAAAAGAAAGGAAAGAAAAGAAAGAAGCTGTATCAAGCAAGATACCAAATAAAGAACTGATTTTTCTTCTTAAAAGACCAAACATTAACAAAAAAATGGAAAAAAATAAACAAAATCAAATAAAATAGATTTTTTTTTATAATTAATACAGATTAATACAGTTAATAAAACATCAGCAAATCAACCAATAGAAGAGAATGGGGCAGGGTTGGATACCGGGTTGGACGTCCAGCCCCGCCTCATTCTCCAGGCTCCAGCCAAGACCCTCTCAAATCAATTGAGTAGACTTGATTAAAAAACAGAATAAAAAATTTGAAATGAATGAAATATGTTCTGATTTTTAATCAGTCTGTCTTTGAGATGGTTCAGTCGATCAGGTGCACCTGCACTTCCAACAAAACATCCAGTTTCTATTTAGGAGTTTACTGAATGAGCGGCAAGAGTTGCTCTCACAGGGAAGTTCTGTCAGTTTATACGCTCGCATGAGCCATAAATAAGACTACATTAATAAATGTAGTCTCTTTGCCATCGGCTGCCATGTCCTCTATGTTTCATCAAAGTAGTACAAAATATTCCACAACATTAAAAAAAACACAGCAACAACGTCAGCTTGACATCAAGAACTTTATCCTCGGAGCGTTTGTGTGTCGGTCGATCCCCTGACTGGACACGACCGACACCTTCAGGGGTCTTCGTCCACAAGTCAGGCTCTGCATCACGTCATCAGGCAGTTAAAGACAATCTTAACATTTTCCTTAAATGTCCCTTCAAAACAAAAACACCAAACTCTTCTGCAAACAGCGATCAGCAGCGCATGCAGATCGCAGCACTGAGCTCTGCTAATTCAGCCATGATGTGAAGCGCATGCATGTCAACGCTTTTCTTCCCAGAACAGAGTCAGCACTCTGAGTAAAGATTCATCGATCAGTATCCCAAAGGCCACGTTTCATTTTTCTAATTACAAACCTCAACTCGGAGAGCAGGAGACAGCAGACGGGCTGCAAGCGGAATCCCTTCTTTGTGTTGGGATTGTTGGAGGAAAAGCAGCTCGGCTTCACGTCTCATTACCTCACACTTCTCTAATCTCTCTTTACTTTGTCATTTCCTCCTTTACTCATCATGAGCAGCGAAGGTCGGGGCGATCGCCAGAGGGCAGCCAGTCAGGAACATTAATATCCACCATCAGGAAGGGGAATCCTACTACAGGTTGCATTAACGTGATGCCTGCGACATCAAACTAACACTTGATGCAATCAGCACGGCTTGAAGCCTCCAGTCATGCCTGTGTGTCGAGCAATCTACACACAGTTAATCACAAACAGACAATTACATTTACATTTATATTACAGGCTTAATTGATTGGAACAGCGCTCGGTGTTGTAATGAGGTGGGAAATGATACATTCTGTTTCTCTTCCTCGTCTCGTTTCTTTCGTTGCGATTGACGAAACGTATGAATCTGTTTGAGCCACTTGTCGGCTCAGCCATCTGTCAGAAATCTGTCAAAACGCGCTCTGTGACTCAACCAAGAGCTGCACAACCCTTCGCTTTGTTTGCTCTGATAAATATAAACTCATCTCGCCACACGCCGAGAGTATTGATCTTACATCACATCTCAGATTGAGATGCAGCTCAAAGAAAATCTCCAGTCAGGAAGCACATCGTATGTTCAATGCAACAAATGCTTGATGGCTTAAAGCAGGGCTGGGTGTAACAATAATGTGTTGTACTCATTTGTGCGTTATACTCCCTTCCCAGGTGTTCCTCCTCCAGCCAATCAGGTGTGGAAGTGGCCTTTAAAAGACCTCAGGATCTGTGCGTCTGGGCCTTTTGGCCACCTGCCATTTACACCATGTCTGTATTGTGCATCAGCTTAATGACACTGTGGGTTGTCTGTTGGAAAAACTGAGCGTTTCTCCAGACTGGCTTTGTAGGGGAGAACTGCCATTTTGTTTAGTCAAATGGGGTCTTTTTCTTTTGTTTATGTTACTGTAGGGTGGGTTAGATGTAGGTTTGTACTTTGTTTTCTTTGGTGGGTAGGTAAGTTGTCCTTTCGTTTTGTAGGCAGGGGTGTTTTGTTTGTTATGTTGGCCTCGGCTCTCCCTGACGCAAATGGCTGTCTGGTGTTGAATCTGTGACTGTCTGTCTGTGAAGAGTGAATAAATGTGCTCAACTCTGGACTTTTCTCTGTGTTTTCATCAGAGGTTGTAACCTTGCTTCTTTAGGTGTTACTCCTTCTTAGGGACGTAACAGTGGGAAACCTCCAGTCCTGCATGTGTTCAGAGTTTCCCTGGACATTAAACTCTGCATGAGTCTGCTAATGTATTGGGATAAATAGTGTTTCCCACTTGTCACGGTGTGTGTGTGTGTGTGTGTGTGTGTGTGTGGTGACTCTTGGGAATTCCTCCTTAATGCTGGTGTACTAGCATCATTGACTACGCCTGATTGTTGCCAGTATTGGGACGGATGTGTCTGAGGTAAGTCGGGTCTATTTAGCACTGTGTGCGGGGATATTTTAGCCATTGTCTCAATCTTTCCATGCCGTTGCAGTGTCACCGACTGCGTGCTCACCGTGCCTGAGCTGCACTTTTGTATTCTGTGGAGAATAAATGGCCGGTGCAGGCGGGACCAGACCGCTGTCTCAGTACTTTCAACACAACGTAGAATACTGTCATCCAGAGAGGACCGAACCTGCCAGGACCAGGGCTGGCGTGGTTTCATCAATCAACCACTGATTTGAGTCAACCGTGTTGCAGCAGGGAAACTCTGAACACTTGAAGGACTGCGGCTCCCGGACTTGGCTCAGCCTCTTGGCCTTACGGTACCTGACCATCATGAAATGTCTGAACATTGTTTCTTCCCAGCTGTGAGGATTTCTTCCCTCAGCTTTTAGGCTTGTTTGATCGTCCACAACAAGCAAAAACTTTGTTTCTTGAGGCTGCAAGAACAAGAAGAAAATTCTCCATCGCCTGGTCTGTTCATACTCCAGGAGAAGCCTGGTCTGCAGCGGGGCGGGGATCACGCCGATGTCTGCTTTTAACATGGTTAGTTCATATTTAATGAGAAACTTTATCTGTGGCACGACAGGTTGCGCACGCGGCCGGGTCCGAGTGTTTTAATGCCACATGTTGTAAAAATATCCGTACTTTCTCACAACATCAATCAGCTGTTTTATTAAAACAATCCATTTAACTTGAATTAGCAAAAACACAGAAGCAGCAACTTTCCACTTCATGCCGCTCCATGTTAACCACGCCCCACCTTAAATGTCCGACCAATCACGCGACACTTCTCGGAGCCTCACAAGAAGAAACTTCTGCCAGCCTGAAATCGTATTCTGTCTTCAGTGACGTCGACGAGAACAAAATGACGTCTTTTTCTTCACGAAGCCTCGAGAATAAGAAAAAAGGATCCAAACTCCCCACTTCGCTCACTTAAGTCCTACCCCCTTCCTAATCACAACCCTTCACCCCCCTATACACCTACATACACATGCACCCCCCCACTCCCCCCTACACACGGACCACTACCCCCCATACACATGCGCCTCGACACTCCTCTGTATACACACCCCTACCTCCCATGCACAAGCCCTTACCCCCTCCCACACACAGACACCACCCACTCCCTCATCCACACCCCCAACCCCCCACACAATCATGTACTATCACACTCCCCCAAACCTACATGCCCTAACACACTCCCCCTTACACACAACCCTACCCCCAACAAACTCATGCTCCACTACACTTCCCATAAAGCCCCCACATATAAACCACCCCACACCTCCTACACCCCACACACTCATGTACTATCAGTCCCCTAAACCTCCACCCCCACAACCTTCACACACTCCCCCATACACACACCCCTTAGCCCCTATACCTTCATGTACCACTACAATCCTCTATACACACCCCACATATTCACCACCACACTCCCTCATACGTACCCCCCCTACACCCCACACACTCATGTACTTTCACACTCCCCTAAACCCATACACCCCCACACATACATGCCCCAACACACTCCCACATACACGCACCCCTACATTCATGTACCACTACACTCCTCCATACTCACCCCATACACACACAGGCACCCCCCATCCTCAACTATCTTGGGCCCGGGTCCCTCTGCCAGGCACCAGGGCACGGACCCGCCCCCACTCCAGCGGCAAGTCCAGGTCAGCCCAACCCCCACACGGCACGGCCGACCCCCCACCCCCGAGAAACAGGGGACAGCCCCGGGCACCGGAGCCCAGGACCCGCACCCAGCCCACCCCGCAGCGGCACGGCCACCCGTCACGGAGCCAATACCCGCTGATCCAGCCTCCGCCAGCGACCTTGCCCCACCGCCACAAGGCAATGACGCGTCTGTAAAGAAATTACTGTGATTTCCAGCCACTTTCTGTTGCTGCTTATTCCAGTTCAGGGTTGCAGGAGACTCCAGTCTACGCAAAGAAATTCCTGACCCGCGGCTCTCCATCAATCTGCTCGGTATGCCGTGTTTACAAAGCGTACCGCTTTGCTTCGTTCTAATTACTGTCATTTTCTCAGCTGTAATAGACTGTGATTGTTTTTGGTTTGGCCATAATGGTGATGCATTAATCAGTGTCGGAGAGACTAAAAGCTGTTTTCACTGATCTGCTGATTAAGTCTTCTCTAAAAAGGAAATAAACACCCTTCTTCTATTGTTAGTTTTTAACATATAATATAATAATAATAATAATGCATTTTATTTAAAAAAAAAAAAAAGCACCTTTCAAGGTCACTGTAATAAGGAGAAAACAACAATAACAATAAACAGATCAAATACAGACATTAAAAGGTGGGACAGCGTAAGTAGAGAGTATGCTATCTGAAACAGGTGTGTTTTGAGTTTGGATTTAAACAAAGGTAAATGGACAACGTTACGGATGTCTGCTGGGAGAAAATTCCTGAGATAAGGAGCCGAGTAACTAAATGCTCTCCTCCCCATGGTGCTGAGACGGCAGAATGGTGGATGGAGGATGGATGAGGATGATCTGAGGGAGCGAGTAGGGACTACAATGTGGAGGAGATCAAACAGGTAATGGGGTATGGATGGCCTTGAATGTGTACAGGAGGATTTTGAATTTGATTCTTGATTTAACGGGGAGCCAGTGCAGCTGCTGCAGGATAGAGGAGATGTGGTGAAAAGAGGGAGTCCTGGTGATGATGCATGCGGCTGAATTGTGCACAATCTGAAGTTTAGGAAGATATTTCTTGGGGAGGCCGATGAGAAGTGAATTGCAGTAGTTAATACAGGAGGTGACAAGACTGTGGACAATAACAGAGGTAGTACGGGGGGGGGGGGGGGGGGGGGGGGACAGACAAACGTTACGTAGATGGAAGAATGCAGAACGCATGATGTTATTGATATGAACATGAAATGATAGTGTGCTGTCGAGGATGACACCCACTCTTAACTTGGAGGGAGGGGAACACAGGCGAGATGTCGATAGACGTAAAAGCTGTCATCTTTAGAAAGTGTAGATTTGGTTCCAATGAGGAGAAACTCTGTTTTTGTCACAGTTTAATTTAGGAAAGTTAAAAGTGAACCAGGATGTAATTTCAGATAAACAGGCAGTTGTAAGAAGTTGGAGATAGTGTGGAATTTGGTTAACTGGACAAGTAGAGCTGGGTGTCATCTACAAAGCGGCAAAAATTAGCAAAAAAAAGGAGAGAAATGATGAAGAGAAGTGGCCCCAGGACTGAGCCCTGGGTCACACCTGATGTGACGGGTGAAGGACGGGAGTCGAGGAACTTGACCTGGACGAACTGAGTGCCGCCTGAGAGATTGAAGATTAAATCTGAATAAAGTTCAGATAATTTAGTCCTTGCCAGGAAATAAAATGAGCCAAATATGACGTCAGATTCACAACATGGCAACATTTGACAACAAGAGACAACAAAAGCTGAGGCGAAAGGCAGAAACAGTGCGAGAAAAAACAAAGAGCATCCTGTGATCTATGATCTTATAAAAATGGTGTGTGTGGAGGCCAGAAAGAGAAAGCAGGAAAGGGATCCAGAGTAAGGGTCACCAACTTCAGTCCTCGAGTGCTACCATCCTGCAGGTTCCAGTACTTCCCTGGTAAAACACAAATCCTAATCGACACTCGAAAGCTGAAGGTTACGCTATAAAAATCTGGGCATATCACATGGTAATAAATGGCAAATATTCCTAAAATTGAGGTATTTTTTCTTTACATTTTGTTCAAAGGACAAATAAAAGACCTCAAATATAAAAAAAAAAAAAAAAAAGATCGATCTGATCTTGTTTTCATGAGTTGGATCTTTAAGGGTTAAAATCACATTGACAAATAATTCCACAGTTTTTATCCTCAACAATTTCATTTATAAATGTACGAGTCAGGATAATAGTATGTTTTACAACTAAATCTGTTTAATTTGCCATTTTTTGTTTACCATTTTCTGGTCTGGACAACTCTACTTCACAGACGCCACGAGGACATCATTTAAACAGCAGGTGTCCCCAGTTTATTCTCAGCAGTTATGCAACCCATCCCAGTTGCCGTGTGTAAAAAAAAAAAAGAAAAAAAAGAAAGGAAATAAAAAGTAAGAGCAGAAGGTGGGGGCACTGTGATTAAATAAATCTCATATAACGAGGGAGGCTGTAATACTGTAGGAGTGCCAGGGAGACACAGTCACGTCTGTCGGGTCCAAAACAATCAGGATTCCTCTGCAGTGCATGTATTTACTTCTACAATTACAGTTTACGCATCGTGATCTTCATACAGTTATTTTATTTGATCATATTTATAAAAAGTTAAAATGTCTATAATGTTCGTTTTGAGGAGAGAAAGGTGCGTGTGTGTGTGTGTGTGTGTGTGTGAGTCGCATAATAAACCTCAGAGGAAAAATGAAGGCACAGAGCGCACATACAGGAGACCGACTCCAGCACATGCCTGAACACCAGACATCAGCTGATCTGCACTGCTGCTTGGTCTCCATGACAACACTGTCCCTTGGGAAGTTGGCATGACAACAATGGGAAGAGGAAAAAGAGACAGAGGAGAAAGGAATGACACTGCTAGACGGGAAGAAGAGGCGGGAAAACGATGAAAAGCAGCGACACAGCTTTATTTCTTCAGTTCAGGAGCAGAGAAACACAGCGCGGCCGCATCGCTCCAACACAGGCGTGAACTGGTGGATGTAACTAGCAGCCGTTGGCTCCTTGCTGCCTCCTGAACCATTTATCAGTTCATTCCCTTCAGCTTGTCCTGCAGGAGCAGCAGTAAATACACCCTGCAGGGCAGCCAAGGAGGCGCTGCGCTGTTGGCCTATCAGAGCTAATCAACAACCGGCTAACTGCTTTCCCCTCCGTTTGACCTTTCCTGATCAATATCTGCACGTCACTCTGCTGTGGCCCTCAGCCTACATCTCCACCTGCACCTGCCTACCCACCCTCCAACTCCCACCCACTCCTGTACTTTGTCACCTTGACCGCTTCAGTCACCCCTGCAGCTTCAGATTCATCATGCAGAGGTGCAGGTTACACACAGAGCAGGGCGATGAAATGGATTTAGTGCTCTGTACCTGCATGCTGTTAAAATAAACCACTGTCAACAGACTACTTGAGAGAAAAGCCAGTGATTTAATTAGATACTATATAATCTATAGTTTAATCCTGAGGTGGAGTGTTAAATACTCAGTTACTATAACTGTGTTTAATTTTTAATCTTATTTTTATGCTATGTAAATATACTTGCTGCTATGTGTGTGTATATATAAGATCTATGGATACAGGGGTGTAGTCCTGGGTGTACACTGGTAAACGGCGTATAGCCACTTCTTTTCAGTCAGCAGTGAGTTCTTCTAACCCCCCTGTGATGCTGCTTTTACATGTACAAACATCACTATGCATGTACCTGCATCAACCAGCAGCTCAGATAAGGTTACCAGTATGCTACACTGGTGTAGTTAGTCATCAGCTGGGTTAACTTTAGCCTGAACAGACATAATAAATATATATGTATGTATGTCTATGAGCCGGTCTCTCACCAGTCTGTGTGCCAGCATTGCTCTAGTCATTTCATAACTCTTTGTCTCAGGAACCAAAGAGCAGGAATTATGTGACAATGAGCAAATATACGGATGGATTTTTGGGGTAAACTAAATGGAGTAGTCTTACCTGTCAGTTTTTCTGAAACAGCGTTTTCATTTATTCATTCATTCAATCATTTTCCTAACCATTTAGTCCGATTAAGGGTCGCGGGGAGCTGGAGCCGATCCCAGCAGTCTCTGCGCGAAAGGCAGGGTACACCCTGGACAAGTTGCAAGTCCATTGCAGAGCTGAAACTGCCTTTTTCTGGGCTTCTTTTTAAAATGTTTTTTTCTTTTTTTTTTTTCCCCCCGAAAAAAAGGGCAAAAAAATTGAGATTATACCCACTTCTTGAGGGACCATGACAACACTGTACAGATAAACTGTGTATTTATATTTCTGATATTGATGCTGCTACTACAATTCAATTACCCTACGGGGATAAATAAAGTAATTCTGATCTTATCTTAAACAGGCCGATGACAGATGGGCTTTTCAGCAGAGTTTTCAGGCATAAACAGAAAAAACAGCTTTACAACTGGAGGACGTGGGAACTGTGACATGAAACGTTCACTTTTCAGCCCGACGTCTGAACATTTTCCAGTCACATGTGAACAAGACGTTGGAGCAAGTGACCAATATCTAACATAATTATTTAACTAAAGTAATTAATCAGAACAAGTGAAAGAAGCTAATAACTAAAGTTACTGACTAAAAGGAAAGTTTATCATGCCGACTGGTCAATTAAATGGATCAAATGAATGAACTTTCCAGAGAACTGGGTAAATAAGGAAGGAGGTGTTTCATTAGGACACACACACACACACACACACACACACACACACACACACACACACACAGCAGATGTAAGATTAAAGGAGGGATTGCAGGGTTTACAGATGGAGTAATCTTCTAAATGCTAAAAATAAACAATCACAACACCCAGATGTGTGCAAGGTGATTTCTGGGGATTTTCACCAAACCTCTCTGCAACACTTCCAAACCGTTTCATGCTCTATTATTCTTGTATTTATTAGTTTTCTACAACAAGAGAATTTCCCTTCTGGTAATAAAGGAAAATCATTAAGTTAATTTCCAATTAACACAAATTGGTGCTAGTTCTGGGCTGGAAAGCCCAACGAAACACGCAGCTTATTCAGATTTTCATTGTTTTGGTTTCATTTCACATACAAAGCAGCTTTTTTCCTGGTTCAGACAGTTGGTTTCTTTACTTGTCGTCCCGACTGAGGAAGAATTGTCGTGTTTTCTGTGTGAGTAAAATACACTGGTCGACGGCTTCAAACAGCTGCATTCAGGTTAGGAAAAAAGTGCGTCCCGTATTGGTTCAATCCGTGACGCAACGTTTGTCTGTCAATTAAAGGACGATTCCGTATTTTACAGGACGGTTGACAAACAGACTATATGGTGGTAACTTCTTCTCCTGCGCACAAACTTCCTACAGAATCGCTGTTTGTGTCCCCTTTGTTTGTCTCTCAGGTAGGAACTCACCAGGAGCACTTCCGTTGTGAGACTAAATATGCAGCGCTTTCTTTTTGCAGCTGTTTGTTTTTGCAGCACTTTTTTGTTCGTTTCTTTATTTGCAGCATTTTTCTTCTTTTGTATTACTTTTTTGGATTTGCAGCGTTCTACTGTACATGCAGCGTCTCCCGCTTGCTGTTCTATTCCTAAATGCAGCTGTTTTCCTATATGAAGCGCCTTTGAACCTGTCGGCCACCGTAGCAAAGTGTTAAAGAGGCAACAAGCGGAAATTCATCGTCTGTGGATTGGAGGAATTAAAACGTTGCTATGTAAAGAACTAGAGGAATAATTTGAACTAGATTATGATTTGATGTCACACTCAGTTTAACCGCATTGATCTCCAGCCACGTATTTATCAGTTGGACCGCCTCCTCTCTCCTGTCACAGCTCCTCTGTCCTCCCTCCCTGTAACAGGCTCCAGTAAGCGAGCTGAGGCACCGTGTGTTTTTTAAAGCAAAATGGTGGAGAACATTCATGTAACAAAACGTTCATCTGAAGAGAACCAGGATCTGACAATACCTCTAAAGAAACATCAATCGTTGGACAAAAACTGTTGCCAGAAAAAGAAAGCAACAGAAATAGAATAACATAGGTTTTGCTTTAGAGTGGGATGTCTGTATCTATAGACAATCTTTGCACGTATGTGAGTAACTTTGTGCGTTCCTGATTCCTATAAAAAAAAAACAAAAAAACAGAGTAGCACCTCTTTAATTTTCAAGCACGGTCTTCTTGCAACTAAAGAAACGCCACAGAAGTCCACATCTGCTGAGACTTCGGGAGAAGGATCCCAGGTCCCGGGTCCAGAGAGAGAATCGCTGCTATAGAGTCACCACCTTGTTTTTTCCAAAGTAGAGAGTGCTGCCAGAGTTTCATGTTTTCCATTAACCACACCCACCTCAAATGTCCAACCAATCACAATACTTCTCAGAGCCCCAAAGAGAAAAGTTCTGCTCGCCTGATGTGTCTTCAATCACGTCCACCAGAACAAAACGATGCAATGTTATTCTCAGGGGCTCAAAAACAAGAAAAAAGTCCTCGCTTCGGTCATGGAGTTCTTAGCTCGGGGTTCCGAGGACCCGAGTTCAGAACCACTGGTCTACAGGCAGGGTTTAACAGCAAACCTTCCACTGAAACTATTTCACTTTTTGCATCTTTAAGTTCTGATTTCCCTTTTTGTTGTAAATTGTTGTCATAATATTCTTTTTTTTCCTATCTATTGTCATAATATTCTGTATGTAGGAACAAGAGGGCTCACTTCACTTACTTTACTCTTAACTTCTTTTGTTGACTGAAACGCAAGAACACAGTTTGTATATGTCAAAGACCACAATAATTCTGTTGAATTTGTAACTGAATAAATAAGGTTAGAACTACAGATTGTGGTTTCCATCATGTTTTTGTGTTCATCTGTTGTAGGAACATCATTCCAATATGACAAATGTGATACAAGCCTTCCCATTGGCCAGTTTGGCACACTTCAAAGAGAGGATGATTGGGGGGTGGAGGGGTTAGCCTGTCTGTTGACGGCTAAAATACATGTTGGTTCTAGTGTCTAAATGTGGCTTAATTGTATTATTTGCAGGACTTAATGAAATTCTAGAGGTGCTTTAGTTCAGCAACATCCCAAACTGCACAGCTGTGTGACTCACTGATGTGTTTTTAATGGATTCTGGATGATGGAGTTCAATCACACAGATAAAAGAGAGCTGTCTGGGTTTAGAAACGCGTTGTGTACTTGTGGGACAGAGCTGCTGCTTGGTGGTTTTGTTCCTTTTCTGGAATTTGTTGACAATGACAGAAAAATGGAATATATTTCCAAACATTAGGAATCATTGATTGTTTTGTGTTCACATCTGCTGAGGTATAAAAGCTCACCACATGTGCCTTGTTTGTAGACACTGAACCCCATCTATCTGCTGGCGATGTGCTTGTCTTAAATGATAACAACTAAAAATCCCTTCGCCTCATCCTAGTCTCCCCCTCCGTCACCATCTGTCTCGACTCCATCCCCCTTTTCACTTCCAGATGCTCCAGTAAAGACTTTGGGTGTTCACTTTCCAGCTCTGTAATTCCGTCTTGTCATTTTGTCAGGCTGAACACTAGGGCGTCTTGTCACAGTTGTCACTGCACACCAGCCTCATGTCTCACTCATTTCACCAGACGACAGGGACTCGCCTCTAACTGGGAGATTAACGTCTTACACCTTGGCTTCCTGTCTCGTTTCTGCCTCACCGCCAAGGTCAGCAGAGCAAATAAACTGGGAACAGCAAGTTGAAACACATATTTAACTCATATTTCCAGGTTTGGGTCTAAAAATGCATTAAATGCAGCTTCTTTTCTTCTGTTCTTGCAGGTTACCTTAAACTGCATCATGTAGCTGGAGTTTCCACGTTCGGCTTTCTACTGCATGAGGTGCTGTTTCAGATTACTTAAGATAATAGTCGATTCATCTGAAAGTTACCAACTGAAAGTAGATCATTGCTCATTTCTCCTGAAGGCTGATGACATCTAAAAGCACCATTTATGTGATAATAACAGCAGAAAATGAAAAAGACACCTGAGGTTTTAGGGGAAACAGAAACAACATCAGAGCAAACACTGAAAATAAGAGAAGACTTTACCTAAAATGCAACTTTGGTAAAGGAAAACCAGGAAACTCGAAGCCATTAGGAGCTGTTTGCCTTGGAAACAACCTCCCGGAGCTGTGTACATGTAGCAGCATTAATGGGCCAATAACAGCATGAGCGTGAATTAAAAGCAACCAACAGCAGAGTTGAATGGGATTTTTGCATATTGACATGTTGCCACAGAGTCGGTTGGTGGGAGATCAGAAGCAGTGTCACCTCTGCCTCAGCTCCAGGAAGCGAGTTAGTTATCGCATGCAGCAGGACACTCAGCTGGAGGCAGAAACACCACAAAAATACCACAAAAACCTGAAGCAGACGATCATTCATGTCACTGATGTCTGAAAAACACAAGTTTTCTGACAAATATTACAATTTAATCCTTTAAATTCCAGCTTTGGTTGATTGTTCACACAGAAACATGTTTATAACATGACATGGTGGATGACCGCATGAGATTAAGATATTCCAACACAAACACACAGAGTTAGGATCCAAACGGCAGCAAGAGGCAACCTGTGGCCAAAACGTTGCTGCCTGAACGCTACATTTCCTCCAGGACAGCTTTTAACTTTGTCCTTGAAGCAAAAAACTAAAAGGTCTGACGTTTTTCATCTAATTTACATCACAGCACGTCATTTCTCTCTACATGATTACTCTACTGCACACAGCACAGTTCTGGCCCTATGTTCGCACACACACAGATGGACACACTCCAACCAGTTGACAGAGAACGCATATTGCTTCAGACACCTAAAAATAGTCGAAAAACAGTTTTTTTTTTTGCTTATTTTGGTGGGGAAAATGATAACTTCATGTCCATCACCTAAACAAGCAGCCGCCATTGCAGGGAGCGGATCATTAGCAGTACTCGCTTCAGGGGGACGTGGTAGTTTCCCTGTTTGAGGTAACAAAGGGAAAGATCTAAGGGACGTTCACATCAGCCTTTTTTTATTAGAATCCAAGTCCTTTTGCTCGGAAAGTCCGCTTCGTTTGGGGAAATGTGAATGCGCCAAACAAATTACGATTTGCATCCAAGAAGCGGACTCGGTCCACCTACAAACGCAGGTCTTGGTCTGTTTCAAGCAGACTATGAAAAAGTACCTTCCTGCATTTGGTGTAGCATTGCGTTGTGGGGTAGCGATGGCGTTAAGGGTCTTCTGCATCGTCTGGTGTTCATACTGCATCCATTGTTGCAGTGTATTTCTGCAGTATACTTGCATGAGACAAAATAAAAACCCCAAAACAGTGATAGTTTCGTCTCTATGTTTAAGTCTTCATGGGTCTTGTCCTTTTTTGCTAAATACTAGTGCAGCGCCACCTTTGGTAAGGATGGGGATATGTTATTCTAATGGTTTGGCTGGTTTGACCAAAGTCCAGGGTGAACATGGATACACCCCCCCTACCACTGACAGAGTCCAGCGGACTATCCTGATGTGAATGCACCCCTAGAATCACCTGTTTGAGCTCACATTCGCTAAAAATTAGAGCAAATGAGAGAGGCCGATTCAATTTTGGGCCTCATACACAGGCTTTGTAAACATGACTGATAAAAACCTCAGAGTTATTTTTGCAAAAATATGGGAGTATTAAGAGCCACTCTATTTAATAAAACCACAGTCATTCACTTTATCAGGATACTTCAGAGGTTGGACTGTTTTTTCCGTCTTTCATGTTACAGGATTTCAGTCATTTATGGGAAATGCTACGTGATGTAACAGCCTAGTGAAGCTGTCACATGATGTTTAAATGACTGCTGTAGAAGAAAGGCAACAGGAATTACAACTGAAGAAGAAAAAAAACAAGTTTATAAAACCAAAGGTAATTGCAGGTTGTGAGCGAGGATCAGACGCTTTGTCGCATGAAATGATTGCAAGCCTTTGCTATTTTCAAATTGCAATGTTTCTATATACTGTATGTATGGGGAAAAAAAACCTCCTCTCTCACCCACCCCTCCCATCTCCCCCAGGTAGGGCGGGTGGCTGTTCATCTCTCAAGCTCGGGTTCTCTACCAGAGTCCTGGGAGCTTTAGGGTATCTTGGCTTATACTCTAGATACTCTAGCAGTATCTTAGCTGTTCCTAGGACTGCGCTTTTCTGGACAGAGATGTCTGATGTTTCACCAGGTATCTGTTGGAGCCACTTCTCCAGTGTGGGGGACATGGCCCCCAATGCTCCGATCACCATGGGTACTAATGTTGCTTTCACCCTTCAGGCCTTCTCCAGTTCTTCCTTGAGGCCTAGGTACTTCTCCAGTTTCTCGTGTTCCTTTTTTTCCATCATTAGGGATGGTTGCGTCGATCACTACGGCTTTCCTCTGCTTCTTGTCCATGATAACTATGTCCGGTTGGTTGGCCTCCACCATTTTATCTGTCTGGATCTGGAAGTCCCAGAGGACCTTAGCCCTCTCATTCTCCACCATTTTGGGGGGAGTTTCCCACTGGGACTTGGGGGTCTCCAGTCCATATTCTGCACATATGTTCCTGTACAATATGCCAGCTACTTGGTTATGACGCGCCATGTATTCTTTGCCTGCCAGTATCTTGCACCCTGCTGTGAGGTGCTGGATTGTTTCAGGGGTTCCTTTGCATAGTCTGGACCTGGGATCCTGCCTCGTATGGTAGATCTGGGCCTTGATCAATCTGGTGCTCAGGGCCTGCTCCTGTGCTGCCATGGTTAGTGCATCTGTGCTGTCCTTCAGTCCAGCCCTCTCCAGCCATTGATAGGACTTGTTTATATCGGCCATTTCGGTGATCTGCCAGTGGTACATCCCATGCAGGGGCTTTTCCTCCCATGATGGTTCTTCCATCTCATGTTCCTCCAGATTCCATTGTCTGAGACATTCACTAAGTGCATATACCTTGGTGCCCTCTTCCTGATATATTTGTGGAGTTTGGATGTTTCATCTTTGATAGTGGCCTTGATGCTCACTCGTCCCCAGCCCCCTTCTTTGCGCTTAGTGTATAGTCATGTGACACTGGACTTGGGGTGGAACCCTCCATGCATGGTGAGCAGCTTCCTTGTTTTGACGTCCGTGGTCGGAGCTTCCTCCTTTGGCCAGCTTATTATCCCAGCAGGGTATCGGATCACTGGCAGGACGTAGCTGTTAATTGCCCGGATCTTGCTCTTGCCATTGAGCTGACTTCTCAGTACTTGCCTTACTCGTTGCAGGTATTTGACTGTGGTAGCTTTCCTTCTGGCTTCTTCATGGTTGCCATTTGCCTGTGATATGCAGGTACCTGTAGCTTTCCTCCACATCTGTTATCTTGTACTCCAGGATTGCAAAGCCCCCCGTATGGATTACCTTCCCCCTCTTTGTTATCATTTGCCCACATTTCTCCAGTTGGAATGACATTCCGATGTCTCTGTTGTAGATCCTGGTGGTGTGGATCAGTGAGTCGATGTCCCGCTCACTCTTAGCAGACAGCTTGACGCCATCTATGTACAGGAGGTGGCTGATCGTGGCCCCATTCCTGAGTCGGCATCCACAGCCAGCCTTATTGATTAGCTGGCTGAAGGGGTTCAGGCCTATACAGAACAGCAGTGGGGACAGGGCATCTCCTTGGTATATGCCACATTTGATGGAGACTTGAGCAGTTGGCTTGAAGTTGGCCTCCAGGGTGGTCTGCCACAGCCTCACTGAGTTTGCAACGAAAGTCTTTATGTTGCCGTTGATCTTGTACAGCTTCAGACATTCCAGGATCCATGTGTGGCATTGAGTCGTAGGCTTTCCGGTAGTCAGTCCAGGCGGTGCACAGGTTTGTCTGTCTGGTTTTGCAGTCTTGGGCGACTGTTCTGTCAACCAGCAGCTGGTCTTTGGCTCCTCTGGTATGTATGTATATATATATATATATATATATATATATATATATATATATATATATATATATATATATATATATATGTATATATGTGTGTGTGTGTGTGTGTGTGTGTGTATACACTGCTCAAAAAAATAAAGGGAACACTTAAACAACACAATGCAACTCCAAGTCAGCCACACTTCTGTGTCAATCAGTGTTGTGAAAGCAACACTGATTGACAATAAATTCCACATGCTGTTGTGCAAATGGAATAGACAACAGGTGGATATTAGAGGCAATTGGGAAGACATCACCAATAAAGGAGTGGTTCTGCAGGTGGTGACCACAGACTACTTCTCAGTTCCGATGCTTTCCAATGCCTGTCGTTTGTTTTTCCACTTTCCTTTTGAGTATAACTCCAAATCCAGACCTTCATGGGTTGATACATTTGATTTTCATTGATAATTTTTGTGTGATTTTGTTGTCATTCAACTATGGAAAGAACAAATTATTTATTAAAAATATTCCATTCATTCAGATCTACAACATGTTACTTTAGTGTTCCCTTCATTTTTTGAGCAGTGTGTGTGTGTGTGTGTATATATATATATATATATATATATATATATATATATATATATATATATATATGTATGTATATATATATATATATATATATATATATATATATATATATATATATATATATATATATGTGTGTGTGTGTGTGTGTGTGTGTGTGTGTGTGTGTGTGATATGATCTCTGCTCCGTTTATATTTATATTTTCCCTGTATAATATAGAGCATCTTTCATTGGCTGTGTATGAATAAGCCTCTTTTATAGCTTACGATGGATCTGCATCTACATGTGTAAAGCAAGTACCCCGTATGTAACCTCTGTTTTATACAGTTAATGAGCTCTTTGTTTACTATCCTCTGCAAGCAGTAAATGGAAGAGGTGTCATACGTTGTAGAGGGGGATGCTCTTCATGGGCTTGTACTGCCTCAGGGGGTCCATCTTGTACAGGTGGCGGTCAGTGATGAGCACAGCCCGGTTCTCTGCCTTGTGGAAACGGTTGATCTGGGAAACACAAAGCTCCTCATTAGTCGTTGCAAGTATGTACACACAAACACGTGAGCATCTACACACCCCGGAGGGAGACCAACATTTGTCCACACATGTTGTGTCTGAGTGTGTGGTTAACAGAGGATAAATTCTTTAAAATGACTTTACCTTTCGCACATTGCAGGAGAACAAAACTCGCATGAACTTGTCTTTCCGCTGGAGCTCACTGGAAACCAGTGTGAAGGAAGCCGCCGTGTCAGGGCTGTCGCGCTTCTGTCAGACACAAAAACAACATAAAATGTTTCAACATTTTATGAACGCCGCCAACATGGATGGAGTGAAACAAGTTCGGATGACTTCTAAGAGAAGAAACTTAATTAATGTGTCATATATGATCGAAATGAGCTCATGTCAACTTTAAAGTTGTAGGAAATCTGAAACACTGAATGACATATCACTGTCTAACCAGTGACCAGTACAACCAGCATTCATCCTGGGTAAGAAGTGAAAGTGCCAACTTCATATTTATTAACATTTCATCCTTTAACTGATTTCATTATTTCATTAAACCTATTTTTTTGTACTTCCTATGACTAACTCAGCAGCGGGTGCAGCAACAGATAAAGTCTTTCCACAATATATACGACTAAGTGCAATACAACTTTTTTATCACAGCAGATGTTAAACAGGCAGCTTCAGGTATATATGTATGTATGTAAAAATACAGAAAATGACTGTTCTCAGTGCTTCTAACCTCTGCTCGTGGCTTTTTCCTTTTGACATTTTATGTTATAACTCCATGAGCTACAACTTTTCAGTCACTGCTTTGTCTAAATGAAGCCATGAGAAACTTTTATGTAGAAGTAGGGAAAGTTTAAAAGATAGAAAATGCTATTAATGATATACACTCTAGTGATGGAGAGTGTATGTATATATATATATATGCTACCTTTAGATTGAAAGCACTGCCAGCATTCAAAAGTGACTGTCTTTTTAAGTGTTCCCCTTTTTTTTATTAGCATGTGTATATATATATATATATATATATATATATATATATATATATATATATATATATATATATATATATATATATATATATATATATATATGTGTGTGTGTGTGTGTGTGTGTGTGTGTGTGTGTATGTAAATACACATTATTTGCCAGGTACATAATAGATGAGCGTAGGGTTTAAAGGAGCATGCTGTACTTTCAGGAGAATTAGAAGCATTTCCATTTGCAGAAACTTTGAGAAAATTAGACCATATATTTGGTTAAGTGACAACTCAAATCTATGTAATTCATCTGCTTTTTCTTTGTTGTGAGATGTAAATAAAACCTGCAGACTGGCACCCCTACAGGTGGTATGAGGTATTGCATGTTTCAGAAACAACCACATAAAGGTTCAGTTTTGTTCATTCTTCATTTTGTGCGTCTGTATGTTTTCAGAGGTTGCCGGCGCGTACCCAAACAAAGCAAATGGATGTCAGACTCGCTGTAAGGTTTATTAGCCTGGAGTATGATAGTAAACATACATAATGGTGCTTCTTTGTTGCTGTACAACATGTCTTTTATCTCTACTGCACTGCACCGACTCACCAGGTAGTTTCCTTCCCAGGTTCTCTGCAGCCCCAGGTCAGACCTCTGCCCCTTCAGGGCCTCCAAGCTGGCTACCTTAGCTCTCACCTGCAGAGTCTCCTCTGGAGAAAGGCCTTTGATCAGCGTCCATGCCCACCACCTGAAGGAAACATCCAAAAACAAATTAAAAAAAAAAAATCACACAGGGAAAGAATAAACTCAAAGCAGAAGAGAATTGACTTTCTCTATCAAAGCATCTGCACAGAGCCTTGATGCTGTGGTTGGGTCAGGGGGGTGCAGCTGCAGGACTGCAGCAGATCCCAGCTGTATTTTACAGACCTGTGCTGTGCTTACTGCCCTTTCACTCACAGAATCTGACAGCCAACATAATTCTCTAGGAGGGCTGTTTTCTAAGTGTCTCAGCTTCAAGGAAAAAAAAAAACCAGAAACAAGCAGACAATAGGATGAAAGGAAGTGATGAGTCTTTGATGGAGGAGGAAAATCAATGCCCAGTCGGAGCCCAAGGCTGGAGGAAACGTATGTAAAGTTGCTCCAAACAGACTCATCTGGGTGTAAAATAAGACCGCAGGACATATGGTGCTTTAAGCAGCAGGGATCAGATTTACTTTTAGTACCGCTAATTTAAAAAAAAATCTATTTAAACAGTTTATGAGACTCATCTCCATCCTGAAAGAGCAATAACATCACTTTAAATGTAATTAAACACAAAATCTACAGAAAGTCTTTTCACGTTACAATGAATAAATAAGAACAAAGACTGACCAGAGTCTTGCAGCAGATTTACCTGTTGTAGATGCTCTTGAGTGCCTCCTCAGACTTCCGCAGGACTTTGGGAGGCGTGGGCCACTTCACATGCCGGCCGTGATCCTTCATGGATCGTACGTTTTTGAAGCGACGGTTGACCTCGCGAATGTAGGACTTGACCTTATAGCGTCGGTAGGCCTGCAGGATGATCAGGGCAGCACGCATCCGCCGGTATCGCATTCTGGCAATGGTTCCCCTCCACACCTGAAACCCCAAAGACAGAAAATGAATAAAAAGCTTCTCTGTATGTAATAACTTTACACTTCCTTATATTTATTCTGTAATTTCATATTTCATGACTCCATTGAAAGTAAAAACTTAATGCATGTGATACAATGATATCCTTCAGAGTCGACTATTTTTTTTTTTTACACAACCATCTGCATTTGTTTTCCTCATGGGGAAATTAGTCACTTCAAATTCAGGTAACATGGAAATATTTCAGAGACGACAAAAAGAATCAAAAGTAACGTCTGGCTTTTAGATCTGTGGTGAATTTAGATTTATTTGAATGTAAAAAAAAAAAAAAAAAAAGTACTTTGTTACAGTACTTTGTAACCTTTAAAACATGTTTCAGGCTTGTTTTGATAGGGCAGTGACATAAATTGAACAGATTTCTGGATTCATTGATGTCCTGCAGCGTCCATTAGTGGAAGGAAACACACTTCACTCCCTTTTGTCTGTAACTCAGTGTGACTAAAACACACACCAGCAACTGGATGTCAACACTTGGGTTGTTTGGAAAACACACCGTAGATTATTGCTTAAAGCAAAGGTGTTCAAAATTGATCCTCAATGTCTGCTGTCCTGAAAGTTTACAATGTATTCCAGTTCCAAACACCTGGGTTCTATTAAATGGAATTCTGAACAATGAATGAGTCAGGTGTGTTGGAGCAGGGTTACACGGAAAACCTACAGGATTGTGGCCCTCGAGAACCAGAGCTGGACATCCCTGGTTCAAAGAATCCCATTAAGACGTGATTAGAGGAAGCGAGGTAAAGGACAGGGCAAGAGTCTGCATCTGGCTGACTTTTACTGGCTTCAGAGCGCTAAGAGAAGAGACAGGAAGCTGAAGTCATTAGTATGGGGAGCCAAAGTGTGAAAAGTCTGCCAATTTACATTTAAAAATTTGTTTTACATCCTGAACTTGTCAAAGTATGAAGCTGATAAAGCTCTACCAAATCAGATAGATTTCAGTCGGTTAATGTAAATGACTAGTCTTCCTCACACACCAGGGTAAGTCATGGAGTTCCTCAGGGTTCTGTACTTGGACCAATACGTTTAATTTAATACATGCTTCCCTTAGGAAATATCATCAGGCAGCATGGTATAAATTTTCATTGCTATGCAGATGACACTCAGATCTACCTTTCCATGAAGCCAGATGAAACCAATCAGATTCTTAGATTACAAAGATGTCTTACAGACATCAAGACCTGGATGACTGAATTTTCTCCTTTTAAACTCAGACAAGACAAAGGTTGTTATCTTCGGGCCTGAAAAACTTAGAACAAAATGAGTTATGTAATTAATCTGGATGGCATTAATCTGGCCTCCAGTACCACTGTGAGAAATCTTGGAGTCATTATTGACCAGGACTTGTCTTTTAGCTCACATTTAAAACAGGTTTCTAGAACCGCCTTCTTCAACCTGTGTAATATTGCAAAAATTAGGGGCATCTTGTCTCAGAAAGATGCAGAAAAATTAGTCCATGCCTTTATTACTTCCAGACTGGATTACTGCAATTCCTTATTTATGGGTTGTCCCAAATTTGCCCTGAAAAGTCTCCAGCTGATCCAAAATGCTGCAGCGAGGGTTCTGATGAGGAATAGCAGGAGAGATCATATTTCACCAGTTTTAGCCTCTCTACACTGGCTCCCTGTTAAATCCAGGATAAAGTTTAAAATTCTTCTCCTCACATATAAAGCTCTCCATGACCAAGCTCCATTGTACATAAAAGATCTTATAGTTCCATATATTCCAAATAGAGCACTTGGCTCTCAGACTGCAGGTTTACTGGTGGTTCCCAGAGTCTCTAAGAGTACTATGGGAGGAAGGGCCTTTAGCTATCAGGCTCCTCTCTTATGGAACCAGCTCCCACCGTGGGTTCGTATGAATTGGCTTGAAATGATGTGTATTTAAAGTGCCCTGTGACAACATTGTTGTCAAGCGGCGTTATACAAATAAAGCTGAATTGAATTGGTCCTGAGATTAATTTTTCCTTTTTTTTTTTTTTTTTTTTTTAAACAAATCAGATGTTTCATTAGACTTTAATTACATTTTTTAATTTGTCAATAGCATTTTCTCAGTAAGTAAATAAACTACACATGGGAAAGAGGCTTCTTCTGACTCAAATCCGTGGCAGTGAAGGTGTGTAAACCAGCATCACGCTGTAATTTAAACAACAGATAAGACAGTCAATCAAACACATTCACACTCTGCACTCAGATTTGCAGATATGGCAGCCTGCTTTTGACAAAATGAACCAAAAATGTTTATGATCAATGCTCCATAAACTGTAAGTGATTGCAATTATACTGGTTTTGTAACTTGAAGATGGTACTCTACAACAACACTGATCATGTGAGAGAGCGATGAATTTCCCGATAGCGATGAGCACATGTGATAAGCAATCGTTTTGTTATGATCAATTCTTCAGATTACAATGTTTGAACAGCATGAATTCAGACTAATCTAAGGACCCCCAAGCTTGACTGTAACTAAGCAGAAGCTGAGTGGCTATCAGGCTCTATTTTATCATGAATTATAGATGCAACTGGGACCATAGGGGAGCTGTAACTCCTAATCAACCCAGTCCAAAATCACCGCCATATGCGTTGCTTTTACTGTAACCTCTCTTTCTTACACACACACACACACACACACACACACACACACACACACACACACACAACCTGATAAGTAATCCTTGAAAATCACTAATCCGGCGTCACAGATTTAACCGGAACAAATTCAAGGAAATACCGCAGAGCGCACTAGAAGCCGTCTCCTGGATATTCTGACTGTGATGCATTGTAATCATGAAGATCATGAATATTTAATTTACAAAGTGTGGGGGAGGCATGTGGCAAAGAAAAGGATCTCTTGCATTTGCATATTAAAAGAGTGAAGGAGGCGGTTTTCACCTGGTAAGACTGGTTTAACTGCACCACTAGATGATGGAAGAACCAGATAAATCAACCACAAGCGTTCAATTTCTGTGATTTCCCCCAAGAAACATGAAATTAGACTAAAAGAATGTAATATATAAAGAACACCGCTGCATATTTGGGTATTATTTAAAGTGGCATGAGAGTAGACAAATCAATGAAGGGCCAGTCAGCCATCTAATCTTCAAGTCAGCTATTTCTATCAGAGTAAAAGGGGTTTAATGTGGATTTTGAAGTTTGTGTAATCATATGTTTTGTGCTTTAAGCGGATATCAGTTGGATCTGGGAAAACAAAAAAGTTAGATTTCACATACATAAACCAGGCCAGTAGGCTTTATATCAGGTTAAATCCATAAGGCGACGTGCTTTTGTCACACATGGCTTATCTCATTGTTATTTTAGTGCAGTAAATATCATTTATCATCAGCAAACACATTTGGTCAATTAAATTATTTGAAAGAAAAGCTTAAGGAATGAGCATGTCTTTGAAAATTAGGAGAATTTCCCCTTTTTCTGAAACAAAAAAAAAGCATTAAATGTCCCATTTGAACACCTAAACTTAGCCTCACATTAAGAAGATAAACTAAAATGGGATCATAACCTTCATGCAAACAGGTTCCCATTTAATCAGCCTCAAAAATACTTCTGCTGTGTTAGTGAACATCTCTGGCTGAATGGTGTGTGACGACCTTGTCCTCAGTTTGCAACACGCTCCAATACATAATGCACGAGAGGTAGAGAAGAAGAGCAAAGAGGAGGTTGTTCATCGCCAATCAGCCTCTGAGGTGTCGCTCAGGGTCACGGCAGCGGGAGGAATAAAGGGTTTCAGTGACTCAACATGACTGTGTAAACTGGTGTTCTCACTGAAGTTCAGACTGGTTCTGTGAACTTCACTGTGCTTCTGCAGTTCAGGACGAGCTTTAAGGGTGAATTCACATCAAAATAGTCCACTAGAGTTGGTCCGATTGGAGACGAAACAATCGCTGTTTTGGGTTTTATTGTGTCTTATGCAAATTTACTGCAGAAATACACTACAACAATGGATGCAGTATGAACAAAAGATGAGGCAGAGGAACCTTACTACCATCGCTATGTATTTACCTGCAATGCAATTTCAATTAAATATCAAGTATACACAGTAAAAATAATGACAAAAATGTTTTGACTCGACTTCATATGAAAACGCTGAGAAACTTCTTTCAGGACCTGAAGTAAAAACAAAGCATCCAGTTGAAACAAGTATTTGGTCCGCTTGAAGCGAACCGAGACCAGCGTTTGTAGGAGGAGAAGCAGACTTTCCGAGCGAACAGAGGATTTGGATCAAAAAGGCTGATGTGAACGTGCCCTTAGAGCAGCAACAGAAACAAATGTCACTGCTAGAATGTTGTTGGTGTCAACAGGAAGCTTTGACTAAGAATTTAAAGATATCTGGAATTTCTAGATAAAAACTGGAGGGAAATGAGCTGTTTTTCATGTCAGGTTTTATTTCTTTCTACATTGTCTCACCATTCTGTGCCCAGAATTTATTTTCATATTTGTACAGATTATTTTCTGTTAATGTCCTCGGATACAGAAACAGAAACCTGAAGGTAGTTTTTATTTTGGTAATAAGAGGGTTATGGGAAGGGTTGGGTTGTGTGTTTGAGCTGCGTGTGTCTCCATGTGTGTGCGCGCAAGTGTGAAATAGGTTTTATGTTGTAAAGCATTTTGCAATTTATCTGTACGAAAAGGGCTTTATAAATAAAGTTTGACTTGATTAGATTTTTAAAAAAAAGAAAATAATAATATAGTTTATATCTGCAGGTTATAAATGTTGTTTGCAACCTGCAGATATTGATTTTAGTTAATCAAAAAGTACACATATACCACACAACATTAGTGCTAAAAGGAGAAATTTGATCTACAGCATTGGCAACTATTCATATTCCTGCTACAATGAAGTGTGTGGGTGGACTGAATAAGATTCGTTTACTATTTTCAGGCATTTTATGGGATAGTTTTTCTTTTTAAATTTCTTCTTTTTATTTTATCAATATTTTTTTTCTTTCTATTATTACGATGTTTGAATTATCAGACTGCCTGAATAAATTTAAAGTTTTATTTCTCATTGACAATGACGTTAAATTTGTGCAGCTGTCAAACACACGCACACACACACAAACACAAACACAAACACACACACATCATCCCATATGTGCTGATATTACACACAGAAAAGAAAAGCAAAATGTGGCCAAATTGGAGCTTTAGTGAAAGCTCATCTAAGATATTTCCTGCCTAAAATCCACATGGTGCACGGGTCCATGCCAGATCAACAACTGTGTTTGTCTTCGCCACAAGTCGCTAATTACAATGTGACTGTTGCTGAAGGTTAAAAGACAACAGGAGAAAAGAGGGACCATAAAGCAACAATGAATCAGATGAGAGGAGACTTTTACTGCAGTCTGCAGGCTGTGGAGCCTCATTACGGTGTGTGACAGGTAGAAAAGATGTTTGGAGTTAAGACGGGAACATCCACACAGCAGCAAACCTACACAGACACGAATGTACACACACCATAGAGCCATTTTCTGCTGCTGAAACGGTGGAGCAGACTGGATGTAACCAGGGTGGAGGGCTGATGAAGATGACACCCAGGGGAATGTGGATAAATCAGGCCAATAACAAGGCCCCTGATGGTCTGCCGCCTTACTCTCCCAGCCAATAAAGCCATCCGATCATCACAATGTTGGCCCTCAGCAAGCTCTGAGGTCCTGGCTTTACGAGCTCATCAAAGCCAGATTGGGGATCTGTTGTTGTTGCTCGAAAGCGAGACAGATTGCTAGAGTTTGGGTTGTAAACTAAGCATGGTGGGTTAGCTGGTGAGAGCTGAGATCATATACGGGGTCCGACTATTAGCCAATGGATGCAGAGGAGTCTGTAACTCTGCAGTGAGGCAGTTTAAAAGATCCAATACAAAACATAAAAATACAACCATTCCTGTCGCCGTCACCTCCAGGGAAACAAAAAGCACAACTTCATTCCCACATGGAAAGCCAAACAGTTGGGATGCACCACTGACACACTTCACTGCAATCCAATGCTGAACGCCTGAGTTTCCACACCCTCAGGGGACATCGAACTGGTTTTCCAGTGACAAGCTCCATGCACACGTTTGCCAGAGTGGGGGTGAAATTAAGCGCATGCGACACAATTTGGTGAAGCCACAACGTGTGCCTACTATTGGATGTCAGAGGGTGACATCAAGCAGAGGCTCAGGTCAGCAGTCATTATCATAAATCAATAAAAACCTCCAGAGTGGGGCACATACACCACTAACAGCAACATCGCATTACATGCCACAGACTCGTGCCTCCTCCTATCACATCCTTTTACATTTTCACCTCAAGGCTAATGTCCTCCAATGATGTGAAACAAATACGTTCAAACTGATTTGAAACGTTGCAATCTTAGTGAGGGGGGCAGAATCGAAGAGTAAATTTAATGGATGCTCCATCCGTCAATTAGATGGGGCTGGACCAAATAGATTGGAGGAACATTGCCAGTGGTCAGCAGTATAGGCTAAACATAACAACCATTAGTCACACTGGTCTGAAAGGGACACAATAAAGTCAACCGATCCATCCACCAAATCATCAGAAGAATTTAGACACCATTTGGCTGCAAATCACAGCATCAAAACAGTTCTTTTGAAATGTTAAGTGTATACGTACACCAGTGTGAACTGGTGCAGCACAATCTGGTTCTTAATTTAGCTTATTTTAAAGAAAGTAAAGTATCTATGGAAACAAGATGCTGGTTTGTTCTGTTAAAAATCAAGTAGAGGCTGGCTTGGGCTAGCTTACATCTAATAAAATGAGAAGACACTAAGCTACGTGGGGAAACTACGAGCTGGTTTTTGTTGCCAATGTGAGGATGGACAACATGACGTTTTAAACTATTACGGTTTGTATGGTAACATTCCCAAGGACATGGGGCTGTGGTCTCAGGAGATAAAACATCTAGGACGACAGTAGATCATTCAACTTGCTATTTTATATCAAAATGGAGGAGCTGCCATACTTTGCTCCTCAAGAGGAAGGAAAAAAATAACCAAGGAAAAGAGATAACTGGGAGAAAATAGTCAGCATTAGTGTAATGTTTAGCAGATGGAGACAATTCATGAAGGACTTCAAAACTCAACTATTTACTGTTCTTGCTAAATAAAACAGCAGAGACGCTAATTTGTTAGCTAGCTTACAGCAGAAAAGGTCAGTTGCAACAGTTTTCAGTTGCTCTTCACAGAAGTCATACCAGCAGGCCACCATGCTCTTCTTTCAACCATATTTTCACCGTATTTCATAATTTATTTCAACTTCTTTGTCAAGGAAGGCTGGGTGTTAATGTCCTCCTAGACGTACCATTAGCTATTAGCAGTAGCTTGGTACAAAATTTATGGAGGACATGCTTTTAACTCATCAGCGTCAATAAGGAAACAGAATTGTGAACTGTTCTGTACCTCATCGCCTGACAGGACTCCAGCTTGTGTAAGATGTTGACATTTTCACATTTATGACTCTCCGCAGCTTTGGTTAGGGTAATAACATGCTTAAACTGCAAGCCGCCAGACAGCATTACTCGGCTGTTTGCATTAAATTAGTGAATTGCTAGACAGGAGTATTCAGTTTGTATCATTTAAACTGGATAATAATCTATAAAAATGACATTTTTATCATTTTTCTGGACATTTATATAGCAAGTGATGATGGAGAATCATTAGCTAAAGGTGGTGATGAAATGTATATGCAAAAATGTGGCGCTAAACCCTCTTCATATCTGTATAAAAACAGTTAATGGTAAAGTCTTTGGAAAATCATATTTACATAATGAAAGCAATCTTTTAGTAACTTGTAGTACATACATATTTTTACAGACTGAATCTTTAAAAAAAAAGCATTAAAAGAAATAATTTTCTTTAGAAGACATTTATGTAAACTGAAAAAAGTTGTCTGGATGCAGAGTAAAAAGTAGAATTTGTTATAAAATTATACACATTTTAGTGTAAAATAAACAATCTGAGTTGCAGAAAATTAATAGTTTTTCTGAAGTTTGGCTTTGAATACCTTTTTAAATACCTCACGTTAGACCAGTGTTTTTCAACCTTTTTTGAGCCAAGGCAGACTTTTTTTTTTTTTTTTTTTTTTTACTGAAAAATCACAAAACACACCACAAACCAAAGTGTTTTTTTCCTTTTAAAAGTCCATATTATTAATATAAAGTCCATCTTGTCAAAGCCTCTTGAAGAGAAATCAGATAAACACAAGATAAAGGAATTTTATTATCTTTTACTAGGACCTGTTTAGATGAACACAGAGCTCCTTTTTGGACCAATTAGGTGAAATTGGAAAATTTCTCAGGGCACACCTGATAATCTCTCACGGCACACGAGTGTACCGCGGCACAGTGGTTTCAAAAACACTGCGTTAGACAAAAAAACAGGTCAAAGTTCAAATAAAAACAAGCTTAGAAAAATAAGCAGCTATAAGGGAATCTTTGGTTGGTTTTCTCATCTCAGCTCTCTTAGAAAACAGAAAGCATTTCTCTCAGTAAACATCCGCCACTGGGATCATTAATGGAAGAAAAAGTGAAGCCATCCTTTTATCTGCCAGTTTTCTCACCTGCTGAGATTCACCGATGAGATGGCTTAGGATGATAACTTAAATGCTTTGCAGAGTGAGAGGGGATCAGAGGATTAGAGATCATGTTTCTGCTGAAGTCTAGCAGGGAACAGATCAGTTCTGGGTAGTCGGGCAGAGAGTTTCCTGCAGATCGACTCTTTTCCACGTCAGTCACATTCTCCCAAAACAAGATTTTAATCACTTCACTATTCATTACCGAAAGTCACGACTCACCCGCCAGAAAACAAAACTAAATAATAAAAGAAATCTTTCTGGACGTTTTCATTAAACTCCTGCCCAAACAAGCCCCCTGCGGCCGCGCTGTGAAAGCTGACGACCCAACACAAAACACTCGCCGTGTCTAATAAACCTCCTGCCACACAGAGACTATGTAAAGCTTTGGAAAGCAATTAAGGCTGCACAGGAGGGAGGGGGTGTCTCTTCCTGCCACCACCGACGCTGAGAAGCGCCGACTGTTACTGTGATGTGGATGGCTGAGTTTCACTTTATGAAATATTCATTTATAACACACAGAGAAGGTGGGGGTTGGCCTAATGTATCATTGATATGATCTGTCTTTGTGTGTTTTTGGTTCTTTTTTGAGGTGGAAGTCCTCAAAGCGGGAACGATGTGAAATTTTCCATGTTGTCACTGCAGAAATAAGACGTGAAACAGTCAAACTTCCCTGCGATCAGTTTCATACCGGATGGGAAAACAGGATATATGAGCTGAACGAGGCACCACTGCCCCTCCCTCCGCCTCTCCTGCCACCCCACCCCCCTCATCGAAGGAGACATTATGATACCTTAAAAGGGATAAAATAAGGGCGCAGCCAGAGAAACCCAGCGTTCTCCTGTCTGAGCCAGGAAACGTCGCCATGAGGCGCCACTCAAACCCTCTGCGGAGTCACTGATTGCATTTTCAGCGTGTTGACGGGGCAAACAGGGGTATTATTATGAATCCGTGAGGCAAATGGAGGGACGAGGTGTGCCTGAGCCTCAGCCACACACCGGCAGTCTTGGCACTGTGGCGCCGTCTGGCATAAGGTGGTGCGGTGTGCCAGGTGCTGATAAGGGGATTGCTTGGCACAGCAGATCAGACTCAGGCTGGGGATGTTTATTTGAGTAACAGTGTGATGTACACAGGAGTCAACTCTGCTGTCACACCAATGTTTGATGTTGTGTGTCACTGAGTGCATGTGGCATGAGTGAGCACAAACTGCATGCTTAACTTTAACACTGATTGGGGGGGGGGGGATTTAAAGCTGCTCCTCCAACAACTGAGCCGTGCTGTGATGTTTGTTTTGATGGAAAAACTGCGATTCCTCTGAGCTTTACCCTTCGTTATCAAAGCTGGTTGATGCTGGGCGATACAAGATTGTATTTTCCTGGGGGAGACATGGAAGGAACAGACTCTGGCTCGTCCGCGGGAAGAGCCAGGAAAGGGTCAAACAGATCAATACAAAGGTCAACCAATCAATCCCCTGCTGAAGTTCATTTGGCTGGGATGATCTTTCATGTGTGAGCGCTTTGAGGCCCACCTTCAGAGAGGTGCACATAAAAGCAGCAAAGTGAAGGAATCTGTCAACATAAGGACCAGCTGGAGAAAATGGTTAAATCCCAGTCATGTGGCTGCCATGTATAAAATACAGCACCTCCAATGGTTTATGAAGAGCGTGCATGCTCTCTCCACATACACACACACACACACACACACACACACACACACACACACACACACACACACACACACACCCTGATGGTGCTGTGCAGCTGTCAGATAGGGATGGCATTTTGAAGCATGCAGGAAATTTGCATAGTATACCGTTAATTCGATACCCAGACAGCCTCAGTCCACACCTAAAAACCAATCTCTACATCTATTAAGGTTTTCTTTCTGCACGCTGAGCTGATGCCTGTCAGCGAAGCCGCATAATCACACAACATACTGGCATCCTCGCCTACAGGAGGTGTCACCAAACCACTGATGCATGAGCCGGGATAACAAGTGATCAATCCAGACGCATGCATTGGTCAGTATTCATAGCAGATAATTTAAAACATCTAAAACAGCTGAAGGGAAAACAGAAAGGCTGCACATAAAGTGAAGCAAACTGTAAACATTGTTTTGTTTGTTTCAACTGATAATTAACATTTGATTTTCTACAAAACGTTTATTAACAGGATCAGAATGCAGAAAAAAAGAGGCTAAAATTTTGATTCACGTTCTCCAGTTTTGTTTGATATTCAATAAAAAAGAGGACTTCTCTGTTTATCAGTAATATTTCAGCTGTATAAGTGAGACAGAGCATGTGAGGAAGCATAGATGAGTCAAAACAAGACCCATCTGGATGGAAGCACAGTTTTCTGTTACTTGTAAATCTGTTATTTTATTCTGGTTTATGATGACAAAATGCATGAATATAACCGGACGTCTGGAATGAATCTTAATCACCTGAATGAGACAAACATCAGGGGAAAGACGAGTAGAAAAGGTTTTATTTTCTTTTGCTTGTTACAGTCAGCAGCATGTGTTTTAGCCTCTTTTCCAAAAGGCCAATTCAGGGGTTAACACAGCTGATTTAGAAATAAATGAATTAAAACTTAATTTTTAGTCTCTTTAGAAATGTAATACTGTAAACCTAAAGGTGGTCTTGAAGCGGAAAACAATAATTGGGACATATGTGGGTCGTAACGGAGCCATAAGTGACTAAACGTATCTGCTGAATGAATCAAAATGATGATGTTTAGCAGGAAACGAGTAAGAAATGCTTTAACATTATGAGAAATTGTCCAATTTTATTTCTGATAATAAACAGATGCCTGTTTGAGCTTTCAGTTGCCACATTTACAAGTTTTTAGGTGGAAAATATGATCAGATGGAAGCTGCATGCCTTAAAAAAAAATCAACAACAGTAAGAGGAAAAAACACATCTGTGTTAGATAACACCTCCACAGACTCGTCACGGTTATGATGACTGTGCGACTCCACAACATCCTGCAGCGGAGATTAGTTTTGCTCTTGAATGATCCGTGTTTTAATGTCAGAAATATTCTAAAATGCAGTTTATGCTTCATACAGATGACTTTAAACATGCAAACAAATTCAATATTTCATCGACTATTTGATGCGTCAATCATAAACTCATCTACAGCTGGCTGAGCGACGACACAACAGAAAACAGTCCCTGTATGCTGCAGAGTAGGGCGGCAGAATTATGACAAAAATGATAATTACAATTATTTTGATCAATCTTGTAATCCTGATCATTAAACACGATCATTCATTGTGTCTGTAAAAATATGTACTTTTATGTTTTGTTATTGCACCACTTGTAAAAAAAAAACCTACCTGGAAACTCTACATAAATATATGTACACACACACACACACACACATATATATATATATATATATATATATATACACACACATATATATATATATATATATATATATATATATATATATATATATATATATATATATATATATATATATATATATATATATATGTAACCTGTGGGTTTTTCCATAAACAGGTTTTGCATAACTTCTTTGTTTGGTTGTAATTTTATTGATATATATTGTTAATGGATGTTTATTTGATTTGTAAATGTGAGTTGTTGTTTTCCAATTGCCTTGAATGTTACACGAAAATGTGGGAAACAATGGGTGAAGGGAGAGACAATCTAACTTTATATGTTGTTCGTTTACTATTGGTTCCCCCGAAAACTACCCTGACCTTATTGGTGCAGGGGCAGGACAATCACGCTCCGTTCGGGACAGGTGGAGAGAAGAAGAAACTGCTCGCTCCCGCTCGAACTTTTTCGACGGTCTATGGCTGCGGTGTTCCGCCAAACGAGAAGCGGGAAACCGAGTGATATCAGGCGTTCTGCAACCCGATGATGCGTTGGACCTGCTCTTAATCAGACCGACAGGAGAGAAAGGGCGGTAAGCTGAAACAGCGGACTTTTCAATGGACATCTACACGCTTACAACTGGAGGAATGGGGCCGCGTAGTTGCTGATGAGGACGTACAGCAGCTGTTTGCTTCGCGGGCTGTAAGCGTCTGGCTGAGGGTACTCCAACCTTCTGGAAACAGCGAAAGGAGCACCTGACTTCGTTTGGAAAAGAAAAAACGAAACCAAACAACTGCGCCTTCATAAAGGACGCGTAACTGTGAGTAAACGCGCCCGGTTTTGATCGCATCCTTTTTCCTTTTTTTTTTCTTTTCTTTCTGTTCACTGGTGGGCCGACTGGCGCCCACATCTCAGGCCTGCTACGATCACCATAGGTGCCGGCTATTTGCTTTTGGCTATCTTACTTGTCATGTGGTTATAAAGTGGGCCCACTACAGTTATGTGTTTTGCTAATGCTACTCAGGTCATGATGTTACAACCCATTGTTCATTAAACGGGGGCATCTTGTTATAAGCCATTAGTGGTATGTTCTTTATTTTAACAGTCACACAGTCATACATAAATAGTAGAGGTATTTACGGTATAATTGTTAAAGGTATCAGGAGACCCAGGACACTGTTTATAAGTCCTAAAGGGCAAAACAGTGTTACATAATTGGAGGCACTGCTGGGATCCTGTGTGACTGATCAGTATAAGTAAAAGTAATTATGGCTTATCCTTTAAACCCCCAGTTACTGTCAGAACTTGAACAGTGGTGTACTGAGCTAGGAGTAAATCCCACAAATGCTTTTGTTTTGAGTGATGTACCTGCAGATATCAGCATTGGTGATGTCGAAGAAACCATTGAAACTGTAAAAGTGTTCGGCCGAGTACGCCTCAGAGGTAAAAAGTTTATCTCTCAACTAAATGGGGATGTAATGTTATGTGAATGCCGCCATGGTATCGACCCCACTAGGGCACCCCCTGAAATTTTTCCAACTAATGGTAGAACATCGTGGAAGTTGTCATTTTTCACCACTGCGGCAAGCTCATCAGATGAGTTTTCACAAAAGTTGTTCAAGCTTTTAGAAAATGAAGGGAAATCCCTAAATGATCTTCAGTTCCTACTTGATAATGACACTACAGCTAAGAAGGACGATTCCCCTTCCTCCATTATTCGCGCTGTAGGAGAGCTGTTGGAAAAAACTATCCGTCCTAACCCTCAAGAGAACAACGCATTCCGCAGATTGCGAATTTTTTCAGGAGTACTGCCCACTCCAGCAGGGGAGGAGACCCTGGAAAACTGGATGGAGCAGGCACAGCTCATGATGGATGAATGTGATTGCTCTTGGAGGGAGAAAAGAAAAAGAATAGTGGAAAGTTTAAAGGGGCCTGCTCTTGAGATAATACAGGCTGTAAGATGCAATGATCCTGATGCATGTCCGGAAGATTATCTAGTGGCCTTGGAGAATGTATTTGGGATCTCTGAATCAGGGGAAGACCTATATTTTGCCTTTAGATCCATGCACCAAAAACGTGGGGAGCGCCTCTCAGACTTCCTGAGGAGGTTGGAAAAAGCTCTTACCAAGGCAGTCCAGAGAGGGGGCCTTCTACCTAGTAGGAAAGATAGAGCAAGGGTGGAACAGCTGCTTAGGGGTGCAGTTGATTCTGACATATTGCTGTTACAGCTACGTTTGAAAGAGAGGTTGAGTAACCCTCCCTCTTTTATGAACCTGTTGAGTGAGATCAGATCAGAAGAGGATCAGAGGTTAGCCAGGCCAAACCTGACTCCGAGCATTCGCCAGGTATGTGCCACAGAAGAAAACGTAGTTAAATCCTCTGAGATTAATAGTCTAAAATCTCAGATTAAAGATTTACAGGCTAAGGTACAGCAATTGACAATGAAAGACCAAGTATCTCATCAGCTCAACTGGGAAGTTTTGCCAACCTCGTTACCTAAAGCAGATCCAGAGATGTCAGCTTTAAAAGAACAAGTAACAAGTCTGCAAAATCAGTTAAGACAGAGATCCGTGCCACAAAGTCCTTCCGAGGCATTTGCAGCAAATAAAAAAAGATTCAGGCCGAAGCCAAATCCAGGCAAAGATGAGGTGAAACTGTCAAAAGATGGACAGGATATCTTTTGCTACCATTGTGGAGAAGATGGCCACATAGCTAGCAAGTGCACTGGCTCTGAAAACTCATCCAAAGTTATCAGTAAACTGATTCGAAATATGCAACATCTGCAAAGGAGCCAAAGAGGACTTTCAGGTCACAGAGAGCAGGGTGGCCATGTCACCAGAAGTGCAGCTGGGCCACGTGAATCAACACATATCCCACAGGGTTTGATAGGGAAACCAACAGTAGGTAAAGTGATGATTGAGGGCCAGACATGTGATGCACTCATGGACAGTGGGTCTACTGTTTCCATTATCTTTGAGGGGTGGTACTTACAGCACCTGTCCCATATTCCCCTCCAGCCTATTTCTAGTTTAGACCTCTGGGGTTTGGGTCAGACTAGTTACCCTTATAAGGGTTTCATTGCTGTGGAGATTCAGTTCCCTGAAGACCTGGAAAGTAGTGAGCCTAAGGTCATACTAGCTCTTGTCTGTCCCGATGCAAATGGCCCAGACCAAATGCCGGTTATTATTGGCACAAATGCTAGGGCGTTCAGTCATGAGCCTAGCATTCAGACAGATGACAGGGGCAACCAATTAGCTCAGACCTTGAGAGTGTGCCCCCAAATTTCACAAGAGCCTGTGGCTGTTTTACAGTGGGCTGGGCCGGGGCCGCTGATGCTGCCTCCGGGTTGTGAACGTTCAGCCAGCTGTAAAGTGTCATCTAAAGAGCCACTTGTAAAGAGCATCCTCATGGTGGAGACTCCATCTATGGGAGCACTTCCAGCAGGAGTGTTAATGCCACCTTGTGTCCTACTCTCCACAGATATGAACACTAACCGATTTTCGGTTGTGTTAAAAAATGAATCTGTCAAACCAAAGCAGATTCCTAAGGGAACAGTTATAGCACATGTTCATAAGGCCGATATAGTTACCCAGTCACAGCAGACGGAGATGTCTATTAGACAACTTGAGCCGTCTGTATTCAACTTTGAAAACTCCCCCATCTCTGCAGACTGGAAAGATAGACTTTCCCGAAAGCTGGCTGCAAGGCCTGGAGTTTTCTCCATGTCAGAGTGGGAAGTTGGTCTGGCGAAAGGGGTTGAACATCATATCAGGCTTAAAGACCCACGCCCATTTCGAGAAAGGGTAAGGCGGCTCGCACCAGCTGATATCAATGATGTCGGGCGACACTTGCAGGAGCTCTTGGCAGCTGGTGTAATCAAAGAATCGCGTAGCCCTTACGCCTCACCTATTGTGATAGCTAGAAAAAAAAAAGGGAAAATAAGGATGTGCATAGACTATCGCACTCTCAATGCAAAAACCATACCTGACCAATACACCTTACCTCGTATTGATGATGCCTTGGAGTGCTTAACTGGAAGTCGCTGGTTTTCTGTTTTGGACCTCCGCAGTGGTTATTACCAAATTGCCATGGCAGAGGAGGACAAGGAGAAAACTGCATTTATCTGTCCATTAGGATTTTACCAGTTCGAGCGCATGCCCCAGGGTATTACAGGAGCCCCAGCTACTTTCCAACGACTTATGGAAAAGGCTGTGGGAGACATGAACTTGTTGCAATGTCTAGTCTATTTGGACGACCTGATTGTGTTTGGTCGCTCCCTGGAAGAACACGAAGAACGTCTGTTGAAAGTTCTTGACCGATTAGAAGAATGTGGTTTGAAACTGTCCATTGACAAATGCCAGTTTTGCTTACCACAAGTCAAATATGTGGGACACATTGTGTCAGAAGCCGGCATCGCTACGGACCCAGATAAAATCAAGGCGGTAGCCGGCTGGAAGCCCCCTACTGACTTAAAGTCACTGCAGTCCTTTTTGGGGTTCTGTGGCTACTACAGAAAGTTCATCGCTAACTATTCCGCCATAGTTCGCCCACTAACTGATCTGACCAAGGGATACCCCCCGGTGCAGAAGGGGAGGAAACCTAGTAAGAGTAAAGCTGACCCGTATTACCACCCTTCAGCCCCCTTCGGGGATCGTTGGACTGCGGCCTGCTCTGAAGCTTTTCACCGAATCATCCATTGTCTCACCCATGCCCCCGTACTGGCTTTTGCTGATCCCACCAAGCCCTACATACTCCATGTAGACGCCAGTATGGCTGGGCTTGGGGCCGTCCTCAACCAGGAGTACCCAGAAGGGTTACGTCCAGTGGCCTTTGCTAGCCGAAAACTATGCCCATCAGAGAAAAACTACCCCATCCATCAGCTTGAGTTTTTGGCACTCAAGTGGGCTGTGGTAGATAAGTTTCACGACTATCTGTATGGTGCCCAATTCACGGTGAGAACTGACAACAATCCGCTTACCTATATCCTGACCACCGCAAAGTTGAACGCCACTGGCCACCGGTGGCTTGCTGCCCTAACCACTTATGATTTCGACATTCAGTATAAGCCTGGCAGAGACAATGTGGATGCCGACTGGTTGTCAAGAAATGCTTTAGAGGTTGACCAGGGGTGGAAGAACATCCCACAGTCAGAGGTAAAGGCTCTGTGCCGGCAGGTTTGTGTTTTGCAGTTACCAGGGTCCCATACTCGTCTCATTGATCAGTTGGGAGCCTCCCCCCAGGCCATTCCTAGAGTTTACTCCTTCTTATCCCAGTTGAAGGCAAGTAACTTGGAACAGATGAGTCAAGAGCAACTAAGTAGAGCACAAGATCTTGATCCAGCTATTGGTAAGGCAAAGCTGGCCGTTAAATCGGGACACTGGCCTGTCCCTAGCATGAGCAGTGTTCCTGACTATGCTTTACTTTACCGTGAAAGGCATAAATTTTTTATAAAAGGCAGCACTTTGCACAGAAGGGTGGTGAGACCCGAAGGGGGACAAGTATTGCAGCTAGTCCTCCCCAGTGACCTTCGTTTGACAGTTTTGAGGTCACTGCATGATGAGTCTGGCCATTTGGGAGTCGACCGCATCAGTGAGCTAGTAAAGGGACGGTTTTACTGGCCAAAGATGATGGCTGACATTTCTCAGTACATCCAGAACTGTGGTAGGTGTATTGCCCGAAAATCCATACCTCACAGGGCAGCACCTCTTCAGCAGATCACGAGTAGTGGTCCTTTGGAGCTAGTGTGTATCGACTTCTTATCAATAGAGCCTGATACAAAGGGGGCTGCCAACATCTTAGTGGTAACAGACCATTTCACTCGTTATGCACAAGCCTATGTTACCAAAGACCAGAAAGCAGCGACTGTGGCCAAGGTCCTGGTTGAGAATTATTTTGTGCACTATGGCTTGCCTGCCAGGATACATTCTGACCAGGGCCGTGACTTTGAGAGTCGCCTGATTAAAGAACTCCTGGGAATTCTGGGAATTAAAAAGTCGAGGACAACTCCTTACCACCCCCAGGGTGACCCACAGCCAGAACGGTTTAACCGCACACTTTTGTCTATGTTGGGAACACTCAGCTCCAGCCAGAAACGGAAGTGGAGTCAGCATGTCAGTTTGCTAGTGCACGCTTACAATTGCACCCAGAGCACGGCCACTGGCTACTCTCCTTACTTCCTAATGTTTGGCCGTGAAGCACGGTTACCAATTGACATGTGTTTTGGGACATCTCCAGATGGGGATGATGAGGTTAAGTATCTGCAGTATGTGGATAACCTAAAAAAAGATTTGAGAAGAGCTTACAGATTAGCCACCGAGACTGCTGACAAAGCGCACAACAGAAACAAAAAACGCTATGACGTCAAAGTGAGGAACCAGGTTTTACACAGCGGGGATAGGGTGCTTGTTCGCGCCACAGGATTTTCAGGAAAGCACAAACTTTCCGATAAATGGGACTCCTGTCCTTATGTAGTGGTCGAAAAACTGCCAAATCTGCCAGTTTATAAGGTGAGACCTGAAAAGGGGAGGCCTATAGTGAAAACGCTTCACCGCGACCACCTTTTGCCAATCGGCTACTTGGCTAGGTTTCCTGAAGGTTCAGAAGAGAACCAGTGGCACTGGAGGCCTGTGACTCGAGCTACACGAAAACTGGTAGTGACTGACCACGACCATCTAGAGTCTGGACCAGCATATGCCGATATGTCTGAGTCAGAGGATGAAAGTATTAAGTCTTTGTCGTCCTCTCATAGAGAACATATTTCTCAAGACCTTGATGCGATGGCCGATTCCATTAGCAAGGAAATTCCCCCTCACAATGTTGTTTCAGAGCCATTCTCAAACAGCCCTGCCATAGAGGTACCAGAACCCTCCCCGGCCGTGGAGGCTGGGGCTGCTGATGTGGAAGTCTGTCAGAATGGGGAGGGCACTGCAGGTATGCCGCAACTCCCCAATGACCTTGTGGTGGATGTAGGACCAGAGGGGGGAGAGCTCCCCTCCTCTAATACATATGAGCTCCCTTCCTCTAATACATATGAAAGGTGTGATGAGCATGTTTCTAGTTTCCCTTCCCGGAGAGAAGTGAAACCGGTGATCCGTCTGAGCTATGATATGCCTGGACAACCCACTGATCGAACCATAGTAGTGGTACATCGTGGTTTGAGAATCACCTTCAGTAGAAAAGGAGACTAATTTATAGTTCCTCCTTCCACACAGATAATCTGTCCACCCAGATATGATCAGAGTCTTAGCTTTTAAAGCAGGTAACACACTTGTTATGTTATACACTCTATGGATAGTCTGATGAGGACATCTAGACCTTTAGAAGGGGGAGGATGTAACCTGTGGGTTTTTCCATAAACAGGTTTTGCATAATTTCTTTGTTTGGTTGTAATTTTATTGATATATATTGTTAATGGATGTTTATTTGATTTGTAAATGTGAGTTGTTGTTTTCCAATTACCTTGAATGTTACACGAAAATGTGGGAAACAATGGGTGAAGGGAGAGACAATCTAACTTTATATGTTGTTCGTTTACTATTGGTTCCCCCGAAAACTACCCTGACCTTATTGGTGCAGGGGCAGGACAATCACGCTCCGTTCGGGACAGGTGGAGAGAAGAAGAAACTGCTCGCTCCCGCTCGAACTTTTTCGACGGTCTATGGCTGCGGTGTTCCGCCAAACGAGAAGCGGGAAACCGAGTGATATCAGGCGTTCTGCAACCCGATGATGCGTTGGACCTGCTCTTAATCAGCCCGACAGGAGAGAAAGGGCGGTAAGCTGAAACAGCGGACTTTTCAATGGACATCTACACGCTTACAACTGGAGGAATGGGGCCGCGTAGTTGCTGATGAGGACGTACAGCAGCTGTTTGCTTCGCGGGCTGTAAGCGTCTGGCTGAGGGTACTCCAACCTTCTGGAAACAGCGAAAGGAGCACCTGACTTCGTTTGGAAAAGAAAAAACGAAACCAAACAACTGCGCCTTCATAAAGGACGCGTAACTGTGAGTAAACGCGCCCGGTTTTGATCGCATCCTTTTTCCTTTTTTTTTTCTTTTCTTTCTGTTCACTGGTGGGCCGACTGGCGCCCACATCTCAGGCCTGCTACGATCACCATAGGTGCCGGCTATTTGCTTTTGGCTATCTTACTTGTCATGTGGTTATAAAGTGGGCCCACTACAGTTATGTGTTTTGCTAATGCTACTCAGGTCATGATGTTACAACCCATTGTTCATTAAACGGGGGCATCTTGTTATAAGCCATTAGTGGTATGTTCTTTATTTTAACAGTCACACAGTCATACATAAATAGTAGAGGTATTTACTGTATAATTGTTAAAGGTATCAGGAGACCCAGGACACTGTTTATAAGTCCTAAAGGGCAAAACAGTGTTACATATATATATAAATATACATATATATATATATATATATATATACATATATATAAATATACATATATATATATACATATATATATACATATATATATATACATATATATATACACATATATATATATACATATATATATACATATATATGTATGTGTGTGTGTGTGTGTGTGTGTGTGTGTGTGTATAGTGCTCCGTCTTTAATCCCTGGACATTTTTCATACAGTCAACGCCACTTTGGAGAAATAATTACATGAAGGGGTCTCATGTTTCTTATCCAGTGTTTTGTATTTTCCATTCTCGACACGACTTGCTCTCATCAGTCTGAAGCTCGTTATATCCTCCATGTGAAGCTTAGTCTGAAGCCGGGAGGGATCGATGCGGGCGGCGATGTCTGCCTTCTGTGCAATGACGCTGCTTTTTTTTTCATATTTAACCAGCAATATCATCCGCAGCAGGGCAGGTTGTGCAGGCAGCAGGGTTCGTGTATTTTGATGCCACATATTGTAAAAATGTATATAATTTTTACCACCTTGTTCAGCGGTTTGATCAAAACTATCTGTTTTACCACTTCCATTTTTCTGTGTTAACCACGCCCACCCCAAGTGTCCAACCAATCCAACGACACTTAACTGGCTGCTGGTGAAAGGTGTGCGCGCTCTTGGTATTTAGGCAGCTTAATGAAGCCTTAAACATGCGTTCGCCCCCTGGTGGTTGGTAGACTACTGGTAGAGAACCTGAGTGTTCAGAGACACTGCAGCAGAGCTGCGTTTTTTGTTGATGATCAGGTTTATTTAATTGTGGACACCAAAATGGTGATCACAATCAAATCTGATTAATTGTGAAGCCCTACTGCAGAGCTGACGGACATCTTATAGCTGGAGGAGATGACACTCCAGGGGTCCTGGAGGTCACACTACGTGTGTCAATCAAAAACTACGTAACACCACAAACCATTCTGACCTTAAAAATCTGATTCTGATTTGTTATGATGTCATGGGTATGTTCACATGAGTCCTCGCTGCTTTGCGGTGTCCTGAAGGCAAGAAACCCAAACTTTTCGCTCCATCCTGGAGCATCACGTTGCATCTGTGTCACATGCTACAAACCGGATATCAAAACAAAGGCTGTTTTGGATCCGTGTCATGCCTGAGTCAGGACATGGTCAGAGGAAGAGAGGATCACAAAGACAGAAAACGACAGAATGACTGGAGAGGATGCAACCGGACAAAAAGCTGCTTTAAAACCACGGTATAACTAATGTTTACCCTCATATTAATCCTGTTGGATTATACTGGGAAAACTAAAGGTTTTGCAGAATCAGACTGTTGGACTTGCAGTTTGTGTCATTTTTCCAGTCTTGCCGACCACTATAAGCGCTTTACGCCACATGTCACAGTCACCCATTCACACAATCGGGGGGGCAATGCAACGTTGTGTCTTGGACACTCAGGCATATAGTCAGGGGAAACCTGGAATTGATCCACTGACTTTCCAGTTGGAAGCCAACTGCTCTTCCTCATGACATTTTCCCATGAAATACGCCATTTCTGACAGGAAACTATTGATCAGTGGATTAGCAGGAGTCTGGCACCTCTTCATTGTCTGATCTGCTCTGCCTGTAATGATTGTAGCGGCTGTGCTCCAAGAGAATCTTGACTTTCTATCCGTATATCCTACATATTGTCCGTTTCGGCCTAGTGTTCATTATTAATAATGAATATGGTATGTAAAATTACAATGACTATGTTGAGTGCTTCAATTCATCGGCGTAAGGAGAAGGAACAGGATTTTCCCACTTCTCTGAGAAAAAACATTTTCTTTATTGTTATTTTTTTGGTTTTATCAACTCATTAACTTTTTGTTTAAATAAACTCTGAAATCAAAGCTGAAAGCAGCTGCACAGTTGTGCAGAAAACAGCAAAAGCAACCAAAAAACTGGCCTCACACCTGCAGCAAGCTGTGCAGTAACTGTACCAAAAAAATAAAATATCAATGTCTGTCATGTTAGAAAAGAGAAAAGAAACGAGCAAGGAACTTGTTTCTAAAGCAGACTAAAAATAAAATCCAGCAGATTAATTATTGTGTCATATGGAAATATAATCTGCATAAAACATGTAGAATATAATCTGCATAAAACATGGAGAATATATTCCTGCAATGCGTGGGTGAAAACTGAGACGGAGAACGAGCAGAGAGATGCACGCACCCTCAGAGATTAAGAGTAACGCCAATAAAACAAGATGATATCAGCTCCAAAAATACCTCCGTGCTTGTGTAACTGTGAGGAGTCAGAGCTTTTCCAGTCGCAGAGGCTTTTCATGTGCAGGAAAAGCTGATGAAATTCAACGTGAACACAGCCTGGAGTTCACTTTGTTGAAATCTCAAATCAGATGAAAGATGTCGACAGCTGACCATGTTTAAATTAGGACCTCTTTCATTATGATAAATACATATACATATACATATATATATATACATACATACATATATATACATATATATATACATATATATATATATATATATATACATACATATATACATACATACATACATATACATATATATATATATGTATATATATATACATATACATACATATACACATATACATATATATATATATATATATATATATATATATATTATACATATATATATATATATATATATATATACATATACATATATATATATATACATACATATATATATATATATATATACATACATACATATATATACATATATACATATACATATATATATATATATATACATATACATATACATATATACATATACATATATATATATATATATACATATACATATACATATATATATATA
>NC_136630.1:8118053-8123053 GCF_933228915.1 Telmatherina bonti
ATATATATGTGTATATATACACTATTCACAAAAAGTTAGGGATATTTGGCTTACAGGTGAAATTTCACAACAAGCCTAAAATGCATTCAAACCTGTACAGGTGAACCTAATGTGATCTTCTCTAAGCTTTTAAATGCACATGTCCAACTGTTAAATGTTTCAATAAATTTTGCACAAGTTGCTGTTCTCTAACAAGGAGCTTAACGGCAAAAATCACGGCAGGTGTGTGATCCTTGAATTGACCAATAATGTCCTGGTTCAATTAGAGCTGGTGTTTAAACAGTTGTCCTCATCATGCTGTTCACATTTGACATCATGAGACCAAGACGACACCTAACAATGGAACAACAGTCCCTTGCCATTGCGATGCTTCAAACAGGACGTTCTCAGACAGAAGTGGCCACTGAGCTTGGAGTGTCACAGAGTGTCATCAGCAGGTTGCAACAGAGATATGGAGAGACTGGAAGAGTCACAGAAAGGCCTAGAAGTGGACGTCCTTTGGCCACATCCCGTGCTGATGACCTCTACATTGTGAACACTGCCCTGAGAAACCGGATGATGAATGCCACTCAACTCCAGGCACGTTTAAGAGAGGTGAGAGGCACCCAAGTGTCACGTCAGACCATTCGAAACCGTTTCCATCAGCGTGGTCTGCGTGCTAGACGACCTGCACGGGTACCTGACCACACCACCAGGCACAGGCATCATCGTCTTGCATGGGCCAGGGAGCATTTACGCTGGACGAGGAACCAGTGGGCCTCAGTGCTGTTCTCTGATGAAAGTCGATTCACACTGAGCAGAAATGATGGCCGGCAACGATGTTGGAGACGTCAGGGAGAGCGCTATGCATCAGCCACTGTTGTCACCAGGCCAGCTTTTGGTGGTGGCGGTGTTACAGTGTGGGCAGGGGTGTCCACTTGGTACAGAACTGCCCTACACTTTGTGAATGGTACAGTGACAAGCCCATACTACCTGAATAACATCATTAATCCAGTGATTGTGCCCCTACATGAACAGCACAGGCCTAATTTCATCTTCATGGACGACAATGCTCCTGCTCATCGAGGCCGCATCATCAGGGAACGGCTGTTGGAGACTGGTGTACCTCAAATGGAATGGCCTGCACTCTCTCCAGACCTCAATCCCATTGAAAACCTGTGAGATCAGCTGAGCCGTCGTGTAGAGGCTCGAAACCCTGCACCCCAGAACCTCAATGACCTGAGGGCTGCCCTTCAAGAAGAGAGGGATGTATTGAACTGATACATGTCCCCTGTCAGGATGGAGGCAAGCTAGAGCATGTCTTTAAATATAATCTTAAATGCTAATTTATTTTATCTTAAAAACTAATTTATTTATGTTATCTTCAGTCTCACAGCACTAAAGCAGGCTGGACCAGACAGCAGAGCTGATCTAATCTAAACCTGACCCTGGTTTATCTGACTTGTTTATACTCAATATAAATATCACTATCAGCTACTGACTTAGTTGTCATTATTTAGTTGGATCAGCAACTCTTTGAGCTTTTAACTTAAAGAGAGACAATGAAGACAGGTGTGTTAAAATACAGGTGCTGCAACTTTGTTATCTAAAAATGTTTAAAACTAGTATCTACTTTGTCTTTAAGATTTTCTTAATTTTTTGAGGTGTCCTGTTTGCAAAAAGCTGAGCACTGAGCTGACCTACACATCTCTCACGTGCACAGCTTTGTTTTGATCAGCCAGAGATGTCAGACAGAGGAAGTGATGTCATGCTGTAAATTCACAGCTTGCATGCATGAAGCAGTAGCTTCACACGTAGCTCGTTGGCTCTGGATCTGATTTCAGACGCCTGAGCGATCAGTCAGAAGTGAATTTCTTCATGAACTGTCGCCTCCAGAAATGCGATAGCACAAAGGCCGAGGCTCTGATATGAGCAGCCAGGCCTCGACTGTGTGACTGAGGAAGAGTGAGGTCAGTGGTATCCATGGCGACGGCCTAACCTCGCTTTGCTGAAAGCGACAGCCGAGACAGACTGTCTGAAGATGAAACAGAAGAGAAGCTGACGAGAACAGAGAAAAGAGAGATCACCTCATCAAATCATTGTAATTGTCAGCCGTCGGCGGGATGAGCAACAATATCCCACTTTCAAACCTCTGACAGCGTTGTCACAACTCCGGGGCCCTGCTCCATATTGTCTCATCCTGCCTGTCACCTGCTCTACGTATCCTCAGCACTGCCAACACGAACATAAAGGTGTTTTTGTTGCCGTGGAATTCCTCGCTCTTGGTAGATTTCCTAAGTTTGGAACTGCTTTCTGGCAGCTTTCCTGTCTCCTCCTCAGTCCTCACAGTTATTAGTCATTCTCTGCAAGTGTTGAGTATGATGAGAACTTGGCAGGAAAGAAGCTTCTCTGCTCAATCAGTTCTCCAGCAGAGATGAGTCCAATGGGTGTCCTCTGCCCAGCTGCCAGAACGCTGAACCTGGACGGTTGACAGCAAGTGACGAGAGGCCCAGACAGAAACAGCACAGTTTTTACAGAGGTGTAAAGACAGAGGAGGGAGAATAAATTAAGCTGGAAAGAGATGAAAAGCAGGAGAGCGATGATGAGTGAACAGCCTAGGAGCAAAAACCTGCTGCCAAAATGTGCGAGATCCTCCGAAAACACTGTTGGCTGCAACCCAGCTCCTGTTGAGAAGAGATGACTGGGTGGAGGTTGGTGGGGGGAGGGTGTTCAGGATAAACAAAAATATGTCTGTAGCTGGATGCAACGCAGCTCCATCAACAGATGTTCAGTTTACTGTGGGAAAGCTTCGGGGATTTGTCAAAATTATAGGCGTCGAACAGCAGACTAACTGATTGCTCAGCAGACTTTCACCTGCTCGGATATAAAGGAAGTCCATGAATCTTTAACTTTAAGATGTTTTGCTGCTCTGCTGCACTGGTGCAAACCTGGAGGCTGCACCTCAAGGGCTCCACGGTTACAATGAGTTGTGCTACAAAGGGACATTCAGTTTTTCCCACAATACTGTCATGCAGCCAAAGGGACTCTGCATGCAAACATGCATACAAAGAATCTGTTCTGGCTAAGTCGTTGTTAAATGCAGTTATAGATGATTGTTTGCAAAGACAGCTGTAAAATAGATGCAAAGCAGATGTTTCCTGCTACTGTAATATGAGTTGTAATATGAGTTATGACTCAGCCAGATAAATAGCCAGAAAAATAAGCAGATACCTAAGAAGAAACACCAGTAACAAAAGCACTAAAGAAAAAAAAAAAAAAAGCTATTATGGCTTTAAGAACAACTGGGATTTTTGTGTGTGAGAAAAAGCAGCAGACTGTCCAGTCAGTGAATCTGCGGTCACTGTGATCAGATTGTAAATTTCAACATGTTTCAGTGTCTCTGTTGTCATCAGTCTTGTTCAGACCAGCTGTGTAAAGACACGAAAATAAAGGCTCTTGGTCGTGGACACAAGGACAGCCTGTCTCTGTGTGTTGATCTGTAGATTCAGGAGATGCACAAAACCGTGTGAGAGAGTTCAGTCATGGTGTAAGTTGTGAGGAGGTTAACGCTGCATCACAGGAGCTTCATGACCAGGTTTTCATTGGTTTCTGTTGGAAGCAAAGCTGTAGGCTGAAGGATGGAGAGCTAGTGATGTGTCGTTCATGAACGAGCCGATTGTAAGAGCCAATTCTTTTTGGTGAATGAAAATAACTGATTCCTGTTTAAGAGAGCCAAATCTGTAGGAGGGAGGGGACTTTATTTTGATGGGCACACCATGCGATTATATCCAGACATGGAAAGACAAGGAACATACCGCTATTTAAATAAGGAAGGGATGGTATGGTATAGACCACGTAATCAGAGAGAGCTGGAAACTAGATTTACATTACAACTTTGTCAGGAAAAAAATGGTTAAATTTGTGAATTTAAAGTGTCATAATATATTTAGCCTTTATTTACTTGACTTACTTGATGGGGTGCTGTGTTCTGTTGTTTGTTAGGAGTTTAATTAAAATATTAAATATTTATTATATTTTATAATTAGAATTTGCTCAAAACAAAGACTCATAGTAATAAAATAAATTAAAAATGGCTTACCAAGCCAAAAAAAAAAACAAAAACAAAAACAAAAACAAAAAAACCAGACATAAAACTACTAAATAAAACTAAAATAGAAGCTGTGAATGAAACTACATAAAGAAACATTTGTGAGCCAGAAGAATCGACTCTTCTAAGGGAGCTGAGTTAAAAGAGCTGAATCTTTGAAAAGAGTCAAACTTTCCATCTGAGAACTAACAAAAAGATTAAACCAAACCGTATCCAGAAATCATTTCATAAAAGGTTTCTAACTTTTCTTCTCAGCTGCAAATTTATTGATTTGACCTCTACAAGGCAACAAACATTTATTAATTCAGTCACAGGTGAGATGCTGTATGAAGTGGACAATCAACAGATAATCGAGTAAAGAAGTCATTTTTCCTTTTAATTTTCTTTTAAATATGATAGTTATTGAAGTATTTTAGATTTTACAAATGCTGATGTGCATTTTTTGTTGTTATTTTCTAACATTTTCATTGAAAACACACATTTCAGTTGATGAGAAAGCATTTTTCAAGGATTTACCTCCAGAGCACTCTGTTGTTTTTGTCTTGCAATAAGTTGAGTTATATTTTTAGCTGTACTGAAATATTGATAACATCCAAGCAAAAAAGCATTAAAGTTTCAGTCTGTGCTGCAGCTGCTCGAGTATTTCCTTGCCTGAACAAAGAAAAAAAACATTTAAATTATATCTTTGTTGTAAAAACTCTAAAATCCCAGAGGAAATCATCCTATTTTGTGTCTAACTGTTATTATTTGGGTTGTTTTTCCCCAGGTTTTGCTTCCCATACAGACACTCCTACGTTTCTCCTGAGGCCCGTTCTGGCTGAAAGCAATACCTTGTAAACAGTTGATCGGAACATTTATCAGTAATAAACTAAATTAGTTAATAGTGAAAATTGTTCAAAATTAGCCATGAATT